>NC_136796.1:23088131-23128107 GCF_951216825.1 Electrona antarctica | reverse complement strand
ATGATGCCCCAACTCCCAGATGATGAATATTCTCATATCACAATATCGATACATTTCCCAGACCTACTCTAATCTTGATATCTGACATAATGGTACAATTTGTTAAGTCAAACGTCAAGGTTGGCGATGATATGCCACGTGGCTGATATAAATCCGACAACTCTAGTTTGCCATGGTCTATACTTTAATTAAGACTGAATGTTTGAAAAGCTTTCTGCTTGTTGATTTCAGAAGAGAACTAGAAAAAGTGCCCCTCGGGGGCGGGGCACAGGTCTCCACCAGGGCAGGTCAGGTTGTGGCCTCCTGGTGGCGCTATAATAGGCCAATGTGAAAAGGGTGCCATTTCTTCATACGCCTTTGATGGCAATTGGATGATTTGAGGCATTTTGTTCCAAAAATGTATTTTGCAAAAATCAACCTGTTGGTGGCGCTATAACAGGCCAATGTGAAAAGGGTGGGATATATTCCTCAGCCTAGTAAGAAAATGTGTGAAAGATTTCACGTAAATTGCATGCTGCGTTCATGATTTGAGGCTTTTGTTCAAAACGGGGCAATCTTGCAAACTGTGAAAGCCAATTATAGCCAATTAGGATGGAATATGGAATATCGGACAGATCCGACTTGCACACATGACCATAGAGATACTGTGTAACGATTTGTGAGATTTTTGGACAGAATCTGGAGGAGTAATATCAAAAAATGTGTTTTACAAAAGTCGGCCTCCTGGTGGCGCTATAAAAGGCAGATGCGGAAAATGCAGGTCAAAGGTTTATCGTTGGCCTCTAGGGAGTGTGCATGGAACGTTTCACGCAGATCGGTGCAGTTTTAGGTAAAAAAATTGAAAAGCTGCCTCATGGTGGTGCTATAACAGGCCGTTCTGGAAAATGTGGGGCAGAGGTTCATCATTGGCATCCAGGGAGTGTGTGTGCAAAGTTTGGCATCGACCAGGTTAACTGTGTGTGTGTGTGTGTGTGTGTGTGTGTGTGTGTGTGTGTGTGTGTGTGTGTGTGTGTGTGTGTGTGTGTGTGTGTGTGTGTGTGTGTGTGTGTGTGTGTGTGTGTGTGTGTTTCTCTGCGCTGCCACTGGCCATGATCATGACATGTATTAGTTTAGACGTGTCTTGGAACCCAACAGAACCAGAACTTTATTTTTCTCTCTCTGTTGTGTATTTGCCTTTTTGTCGGCGTATTTGATTGTGTTCCATCTTGGATGTGTCTAAGCAGTGAATCCCCCACACCATGTGTTTGGCAGCCTTCACAAAGCAACAATGGCCGACACTACCGAACTTTGGTAGAATGGCCCACTGCTACGTACTCCCAAATCCTTACCACACACACACACACACACACACACACACACACACACACACACACACACAAACCGTTCTGCAGTTTA
The DNA here is from genome assembly GCF_951216825.1 of Electrona antarctica. Taxonomy (NCBI): domain Eukaryota; kingdom Metazoa; phylum Chordata; class Actinopteri; order Myctophiformes; family Myctophidae; genus Electrona; species Electrona antarctica. Next base: position 23,126,712 of record NC_136796.1, on the reverse strand, counting down.
GAAACACAGATGTGCTGACACCTTCCTACTCACGCACACCGAAAGAAACACTCTTTTATGTGTCTCACACACGCATGCACAGATGCACATGCACACAAACACTCACACCTCAGTCGTCCCCTAGTTTTCCTACTTCGCTCATTCATTTACTCTGACTCACGCACACGCACACACACACACACGCACAGCCCACGCGCACTCTCTCACTATACTCTCTCGTTCACACTCATACTAACCCCCCTCTCTCTCGCACTCACTACCACCCTCTCTCTCTATCTCTCTCTCTCACTACCTCTCTATCTCTCTCTCTCTCTCTCACACACACACACACACACACACACACACACACACACACACACACACACACACACACACACACACACACACACACACACACACACACACACACACACTATCCCCCTCTCTCCCTCACTATACAGTACCTCCTTCTCTCTCACTACCCCCCCCCCCCTCTCTCTCTCTCCCATTCTCTCTCACTCAACCTCCCTCTCTGTCTCACTACTCTCTCGTTAACTCTCTCTCTCTCTCTCTCTCTCTCTCTCTCTCTCTCTCTCTCTCTCTCTGGGCAGTGATCCAGGGGGTCGCTCTGGTGGCCATAGGCCCACATGTGGAAGACCAGCTCAAGGTCAATACACGCACGCACGCACCAGGGCTTTAAGCAACTAGTCGACTATTCAACTAGTCGACTAGTAAATCCACTAGTCGACCTTGTTGGTACTAGTTGATAAGATTTTATTTTTTCCCCCCCGTTTTTGTAGGCCTCAAGATCAGCTAGATTATAGTTATAGTAATAGTCACCAATGTACACAGTTTTTAAATGTACAATTATTATTATTTATAATAATTTTTATTGTTTTTACATAATAGGTAGGCCTAGTTAACATCTTGATGGCCCGGACCTATTTAATCCATTAATAAAATGTGCCCATCATTTATAGCGCCCGGACCACTTTTACCGGGGCACCGGAAGTTGTTGTGAATGTCTGTGTAGCAGCTAACAATAGCCACACCACTCTAGAGTCGATCGACAACAACGGGAGGTAATAATAAATCTATCGCGACTAGCGACTGGACCGCGGAGCGCCGTCTAACACAGGATCTTTTTTCATAATTAGACGGGATGATTTAGATTGCGAGTTATGAACGTTTTAAGATTTTCGTTTTCGTCCGCTAAACAGGCAGGGAACATTTTTCGATGACGTGTCACTGTTGTGCAACACCGAGGATTGGGCAACAAGCGCTCCTAGGCTGTGGAGCGATGTGATCGGTTTTGATATCATTAATCTCCGTCCCGTTTATCAATCTCCATCTGGGGCACTTGACCATGAACTTGAATTTGACGGTGATCTCCGCCCTGGGCCCCGATGGTGTTAAACAACTAGTCGACTACTAAACTAGGCAACTAGTAAAAATCACTAGAAATGAAAGCCCTAGCGCGCACGCATGCACACACACACACACACACACACACACACACACACACACACACACACACACACACAGTCATTCAGAATCACATACAACTCCCCTGCTATTTCATTGCATATAGCTTATAGCCCCTGTCAAGATTGTTTTCCCTGTATGCGCAAAAGCATGCACGGCACGGACACACGCGCGCGCACACGCAAACACGCATACATTCTCACCATTTTGTCTCTCTCTTGCACACGCACACACACGTCACACACATTCACCCATGCACGTGCGCACAAACTCACACACAGCAATACCGTTGTGAACCTGACACTGCAGTTTGCAGAACTCTTCTTTCCATTAACTGGATTTTACTCGATGCACCACACCATGCACTATTTCTGCAAACGGAGCATGTGTGCAGTGCACTATGCACTCGTGCACACACACACACACACACACACACACACACACACACACACACACACACACACACACACACACACAAGCAATGTCTCCGGACTGACTACTTTTTAGCTCGAACAGCAAGATACATGTATAGGGAGACGAAATTAGTGATGGCCAACACCCTTATTTTGTGCCACTGTGTACATCTTGGTTCGAGGGCTTGATCAAGTCCCTTAAAACCAAGCTACAATCAGCTCAGAATAGACTGATCAGGTGATATTAGGGATGGGGCACCAGAACCCATATAGGAAGGAACCAGCTCAGAGAGCTGAACTGGCTCCCAGTAGAATCCAAGGTTACAATGGCTAGACTAACCATGGTCCATAAAATTAAATATGGAGAGGTCCCAATAGTTTTAAGAACATGTTTCACGCGGGTAAACGAGGTACACAACCATTTCACCAGAGCCAGTATAGCAGGTGTGGTGCCTCCTGCTTTTAAAAGTAAAGTGGGCAAAGGCTCATCTACTTATAGGAGCCACACAGTGGAACAACCTGGAAACCAGTGTTAAACTGACAACCAATCTGAGGTCATTTAAACAGAAGACTAAATCATGACTACTGGAATAGGGTTCCCCTCTAAAGGGTCATTTTAGGGGGATGGATAGAGACATATTTGTTGTGTTGTGTTGTGTGTGTACTGTTACTACTGTATATGTAGGTAGAGAAATGACAGTTACCCCACATGGTAACTGTCATTTCTCTACCGTTTCGGACACGGGGCAGCTCCCCGGAAACGGCTCCCCGGGGACCCCCACATGGAGTTGCACCACTCACTTTACACGGGTGTGATTTCTTCCCCTTTTTTTACAGGCCCTGTAGTAGAGTGTATAGAGGCAGGACGATCTAGGGCAGAGAGATAGGATACTCAGACATACCCAGGAGATTCATACACGGTAACAGTACTCGAGGTCCTCACGACTCACAAAAAGGGGCATGTGGTCAGTGCACTAACTGCCTGAACCACCAGGCACCCCCATTATCTGACTCTCTCGCTCGCACACACACACACACACACACACACACACACACACACACACACACACACACACACACACACACACACACACACACACACACACGGTAGAAGTCCTAAATGCTTTCATAACAGCCAATTAGCGTTCAATGGGTTTATTTGGACAAAGGCAGACAGCTAGCAGTGGGTATAAGGAATAGGATGGGTCCTGTAACTGGAAAAAAAGAATGCACAGTGAATGACAGTTATCCAAATCTTTGTTTTGTACATGCATTAGGACCGTACAAAATAACCCTGTAACAAAAAAACTAAAAATTAAAACTAACTAAGCCTTAAGACTTTCCCTCCCGACACATAGGCGGGGATTGTGAGGCCAGTCCCAGTCATATGCGCAAAATACCACAGTAGAAGAAGAGATCCCAGGGCAACCAGGAAGTGTATAGCCTCTTCACTCTAGGCTGCGGTAAACGGGTGTTGAGATGTTTTCGTCCGCGTATGTAAGAAGAGGGAATAATAAGCTTCCAAACACTGGATTTTGGCTAATTTTGAGCAGAAAAAGGAGTAATAAGCGCGCACGCGCACGTATGTAGGCTATTTAACATGTGAGTTAAAGCAAAAAATAAAATAAAAAATCTTATTTTTAATTACCGGATTAAATGACATTAAAGAAAGACAGATTTTTACGTTCTGCCACAGGCGGGGGGTGGAGAATAGAACGGATTCAACGGAATTCCACGTTCCTGGCATTAATACGGTTAACGGAGAAATGGATCACTTGGGCTAAAATCACATGACACAAAGCTAGCAACTTAGCGCCGATTAGCATACCGGACCAGTAACCTAAGTCTGGAACCTTTCCGAATTTCCACTGGTGTTTGTCCCGTTTTCTTTGCAGTGTTTGAGTGCATACTGTATGTTGTCTGTTATGTCTGTTCCTGTTCCTAATTTTACATTGCGTTACAAAGACACATTTCCATGTGTCGACAATGAAGCTCCTATTCTATTGTATAAAAAACGGCCACACATAAAAAACGCTTGAGTCTCATTGTTTAGAGTTCAACCTCCGAGCTCTGCCACTTGACCAGAACGCCAGCTCAATGGATGCTTTGTCCACATGGGGTGGAAGAGAGAGAGAAGGGGTGTGTGTGTGTGTGTGTGTGTGTGTGTGTGTGTGTGTGTGTGTGTGTGTGTGTGTGTGTGTGTGTGTGTGTGTGTGTGTGTGTGTGTGTGTGTGTGTGTGTGTGTGTGTGTGTGTGTGTGTGTGTGTGTGTGTGTGTGTGTGTGTGTGTGTGTGTGTGTGTGTGTGTGTGTGTGTGTGTGTCGCACACTGTGTGCGTGCGTGATGAGAACAAGGGAGGTGGAGAGAGAGAGACCCGGGAGTGGAAGACTCTGAGAGAGAAATAATCGGGAGGACAGAGGGGGGTGAGAGAGAGAGAGAGAGGGGGGGGGGGGGGGAGAGAGAGGGAGGGGGGTGGGAGAAAGAGGGAGGTTGAGGGTGGAGAGAGAGAGGGGGGGGTGAGGGTGGAGAGAGAGAGGGGGGGGGGGGGGGGGGTGAGGGTGGAGAGAGAGAGGGGGGGTGGGGGGAGATGAGCTCTACACTGGGGAGAAATGAGACATGGGCCAACGATATAGCAATAGAGAACAAGAGACAAAACTGTTTGAGAAGCAGAAACAGAGTTCAACGCAGACAGAGAGAGAGAGAATTTGGCAGTTTGGGGCTTAAACAAGCAGTACAGAATGTGCAGCCAAACTATTTTCTCTGCTTGGCTGCCGACTTTCAACTCGGCCTATTTGAATGTGTGCTCACAGAGCGAGCAAGCGGCCATGAGTGCGTGTGTGCGTGTGTGTGTGTGTGTGTGTGTGTGTGTGTGTGTGTGTGTGTGTGTGTGTGTGTGTGTGTGTGTGTGTGTGTGTGTGTGTGTGTGTGTGTGTGTGTGTGTGTGTGTGTGTGTGTGTGTGTGTGTGTGTGTGTGTGTGTGTGTGTGTGTGTGTGTGTGTGTGTGTGTGTGTGTTTACAGAGTCGAGATGGAGTCTGCATGTGAGAAACACACTGTAGGGTCCCAGCAGGGTGCTGCGCATATATGCACAGGAGGGATGTACACACACACACACACACACACACACACACACACACACACACACACTCAGACTTGTAATCTACATCCCTTTGTCTGAATTTGGTCTGCATCCCACTGTGATTGCGGTCTCGTTTCAAATGCGCAGTTTCAATCCGTTTTCTGTGGTCGCTGTATGCCGTGTGTGTTTTCAATTTCAAGCTATTCGTTTAGCTTATTGTAGTTCTCTATTGGTGCTGTCGGAGGAGGGAGTACTACGCATTTGTTTATTTTCCATGTCTTTCTCAATAAATAAATAAAATTAACAACCCATGATTCCAACCGGCAAAGCATTAAGATTGTTTTTTTGCATTAGCTATTCAAAAATACTAGATGCACAATCTTCAAATCTTCAAAGTGTGAGAACTGCCGTAGAAGAAGGCATTCGGTAGTAATCTCTTAGTCCCGCCGACACAGTGTGCAAGAGACAGACACAGAGAGGACGAGGAAGACGGGTGTCAGCTCTGTTTCTGTCTTCGGGGGGAGAAGGAGGTGTGTGTGTTGGGGGGGGGGGGGTGTTTAGTCTTGGCGATCAGAAGGTGAGCATTTTGTCACCGTCAGTTATTGATGTACAAACACATGCGGGTGACAGGCGCACGGGCAATATCAGGCTGCTTTTGGATGTAATATCAAACGTAACCTGTGTGCGTGTGTGCACGTGCATAAGAGAGATTCACACTACAACCTTTCTTCCATCTCAGACTTCCCTGCGTCTAGATAACTCTCCCTTATTTATTCTCCCTCTACCGCTCGCTCCTTGTGTCTCTCGCCCCCTTTCTCGCCCCCCTGTCCTGGCCTTCCCCTCCAGTCCTTCCCTGTTCTCAGCTATACTGCTCAGCATCAAACCTCCCCATCGTTCCTCTCCTCCCATCCCCGCCCTCCTCTTTATCCTGTGCCCCTCTCTGCACCCTCCCTCCTCCTCCTCCTCCCTCTCTCTCTTGTGTTCCTTCTCTGTCCCTTATGGATCCCCTGCTCTCTCTCTCTCTCTCTCTCTCTCTCCTCTACAGAGCAGGTGCAAAGTAGCACTGGCATATTAAAGGAAGATTGTGTTGCAGGGGGAGGGGGTCGCCCTAGTGTAGTGGTTGGCGCCTATGCCTTTCATGCAGAAGGTTGTGGGTTCAAACCCTGCCTGGTGTCGACGTCAGCAAGGGCATGTGGTCCCAACTGGCTCCCAACGCCAAATGAAATGGGTTCAGATCTGGGGGTTGGTGGGGAGGGAATGCAACAAGAATGAGGTGCATGCCTCAAAAGTTCCACCTCAAGAATCTGAAAGAGTTTTCTGTTTGTTTCTTTTATGTCGACAAAGCAAGTCGATGTCGATTTCACCAATGCTATCGGATCCCTCGTCCGGCAATGAACGTATTTCACAGAAACAGAAAAGCAACCTTTCATTGGTTCGATCGATATTTTTAGACGGACAGAAGTAACGACTTTTCATTCACATTTTTTAAACTACTTATTAATTGGCAAAAATACAAGCTGAGCTACTTTTGTGTGACACAAAAGTAGCACGATGAAGTAGGACAGTCATTTACGGGGAAGGAAAAAAAAACATTTTGAAATATAGAGATATGCAGTTCAAGGTTTCTGCCTGACATGCAGTAATGAATTGCAGTAATGAATTCTCACTCTAATGCAAACGGCACCAGATCACAAACCTAACAAAATATCCCATATTCTAATGAGACTTCGGCATCGATAATGACATATTAAACTCTCCAAAACAGTAAAATTCCTCAGTGTTACTTTATCCGTGTGTACTGTAACTTAAGAGGGTTGGGGCACGGGTCCATTTGGGTACTTTTGTACTCTCCTAGAGTTGAATGAACACTGAGGATTAGTAGTTCCCTTGACTCAGTTTGTTTTAGTTGTTTTGATTGTATTTTATAATGAGCAACCTCTTCTTTTAGTTCCTCTTTTTAATGTCCTGTCTCTTTTTGTCCTCTTTACATCATTGGGAATTCGTTTTGCGACTCCAACCACATTTATTCTATGAGAAATAATTATAGTCGCCCCAAATTCTGTGTTGTTTCGGTGTTCTGTGACTTAATTAAATATCTCAATTCCAGCATTGCTGAATTTCGCTTTTTTTTAGGGGCATTTCAGAATACTGCGATTGCTTTGTCCGTAACTTTCTAATGCTTAACTTCATGTGGTGTGATGGTGTCTCGTGGGGGGGGAAATAGCAGATCTATAAGCTCACAACACGTTGCATCCATGACACGTTGGTACGCTTGTAGATTGCTATTTTCCGGCATGTGACGCAGTTATAGAAAAACATCAAAAGTAGCATATGGACTCGCGATGGATTTTGAGCTTATGGTTCTGCTACTTTTGATGCTCCATATGGGACTATATACACGGAAACAGATGGAGTTAAGAGGTTTCTGTCCGACAGTGGCGATCCACAGTGAATGTGGAGCGTGTGCGTGCGTGTGTGTGTGTGTGTGTGTGTGCGTGTGTGTGCGTGTGCAGTCAGTGTGTGAATGAGAACGCACTGAGGATGAGAACTTTTGTTGGAGAACTCTGAGGGAGAGCAGCCTGAACTCGGCCCACACTGCCCCCCCCCCCCCCCCCCCCCCCACCTCTCTCTCTCTCTACCTCCGTCATTCTTTTTGTCCTTTCTCTGTGTAACCGTATCTCTCTCGCTCCGTGTAAGCATATCTCATTGCGTTTCTTGCGCTGCGCTCTCTCTCTACTCTCCATGACTCTCTCTTGCGTGCTGTCTGCCTTTTTCCCACCTTTTTGTCCATCTCTCGCTTTTCTCTAGTCTCGTCTCTTTTCTTTCTTTTCCCCTTTCTCTTGCTCTCTCGCTTTCTCATTCTCACTTCTCTCCTCTCCGTCAATGTCTGCTTCCATTCTGTGTCTGTGTTTCTTTTTTCTTTTCGGTATTTGGGGAGGGGGCAGATATTGGTACACACACAATCCTGGCAATAGCTCTATCTCAGTCCCTCTTTATGCACGGTAGCCACACACACACACACACACACACACGCACACGCGCGCGCACGCAGCACACACACACGCAACACGCAATACACACACACGCAACACACACACACACACACACACACACACACACACACACACACACACACACACACACACACCTTCTCTCCCTTTATCAAACTCTTTCAAACACGCTTCCTTTATACACACACACACACACACACACACACACACACACACACACACCCCCAGCGACCATGGGACCCGCCACGTTGTCGTCATGGAAACAGCCCAAACCATGCTGGTGGGGCGGGCGAGAGAGAGAGAGAGAGAGAGGGAGAATATAAAAGTGAGAGAGAAGGGAGGTGGGGAGAGGGAGATGGAGGGAGGGAGAAAGTGATTAAATTCTCCTCGAAGTGGAAGGTCCTCTTGATGCGGATGACGATTCCTCTATTCTCTCCTGTCTGTCTGCTTCTGTACTCCTGTGTGTGTGTGTGTGTGTGCATGTGTGCGTGCGTGTGTGCGTGCGTGCGTGTGTGTGGGGTCAGCGTGTGTTCATCTGTCTCGTCTGATTTTGTGTGTGTGTCACTGCCACTGTGCCTACATGTGGTGTCTGTAAGCCCTGTGCGCGAGTGTGTGTGTGTGTGGGTTGGGCCTCTCTTTCACTGTGTCTGTCTGTCTGTGTTGTGCCTCTCTTTCTGTGTGTGTGTGCACGTGCGTGCTTGCGTGTAAGCATATCGTCGGGTGGAAACCTCTTACAGTATGTCCAAACCTCTTACTTTACTTTACAGGATTCAAATTCAAAATGGAAAAAAGTAGCAGATCTACGTGAAGCTCAAAATGCGTCACTCTGCGCCACGTTTTGAGTTTGTACTTTGTAGAGCTGCTGCTTCTGATACTTTATATGTGGCGCTGTAATGTATTATGATCAAGAAGGGCGTTCGTTTATAAAAAAACACAAAAGATACGAGGTTTCTGCCCGACAGCAACGATATGCAGACATTGACACTGAGGTCTCAGAGGGCAAGTACAGGTCAAGTTGTACTTGTCCAAAGGTCATGATGCTGACCAAAGGTCATGGCCACTTGACCGGAAAGTAAATCAAATGAATGCTAAATCCAACCTCTAACCGCCGAGTCGTGACAGTGACACTGTGAAAGTCTGAATGAGCGCAAACTGCTACTTGTAAAATGTTATTTTACAACATTATTTGTTCTTTCATGAATAACCAATAACATTTAATGAGGACGGTTGCTTCGCCCTTCAAATGCACTAGCCCTTTCGTGCAACCTGAAAAAAAAGCAAACTCCACTTGCCCGAACGTTTTCTTTACTCGGTCGGACAACTGTTAGTGTCAATCCCTGTCTGATAAGCATGCATTAGTGCATGTCTCTGAGTTGCACATACACGTATGCATGCACACATGTACTGTAGCCCAGTGGTTCCCTCAAGGACCCCCAGGGGTCCTTGAGGGAGTTCCAGGGGGTCCCCAGCTAAATTATAGTTTGGAACCAAATGGACCATTATGGGTCTATATCTCTGAGTGATACAAATGGAACCAAATGGACCCTTGGTTCCATTTGTATACTGTCAGAGATAAATTAACATTGATTTTTACAATATGAATTAGGGTCTCAGAGAGAAAAAAAGCCATTAAATGTCAAACTGGGGGTCCTTGAAATTAAACGGGTTGAGAATCTCTGCTAGAGCCGTAAAAATATTCTCTTATGGGGGTCCCTGGCATATCTTTTCAAATGGAGTGTCAATTTGGGGGTTCCTTGACATGAAAAAGTTTGGGAACCACTGCTGCAGCCAGTACAATGTGCCTCACGGTGTCTGTGTCATTATGCATTATTGTGTGTGTGTGTGTGTGTGTGTGCGTGTGCGTGCGTGCGTATGTGCGTGCGCTGCTGTGTTTGCACGCACGCGCGTGGGTGTGGGTGCGTCAGTGATTGTCCTCCCGTCTTTCTGCTATCTATTTATGCACAGAAGCAAGCGTGCATGTCTGGATGTTTCTCCGTCCGTCCTTTACCTGCGCACATACATGCTTTCCTTTCCTCATCCTGCTCAGCTCGTTGTCCACACGTTCTCTCAGTCTCCAGGCGAGAATTGTGCCTTAACTCAAACACAGCAGAAAGCATGGAGCAGCCTAAACTTACCTTCATTAACTGACTGACACTCTGTTAGGAGAGACTGAGAAGGGAGCTCGATGGATAGAATTGGACAGACAGGGTTCGGACTGGAGAGAGACGGAGAGAGAGAGGCAGACAGACAGAGAGAGAGAGAGAGAGCCTTCGTGCTTGGCATGTAAGTGTTTTGTTTTCAAAGTCGCTCACTTCTCTCATATATGCAGTATACACTGTTTATTTTGCTGCGTAGTGTAGAATAGACGGTTTTCACTTGAAAAGCAGTTATTGTTGGCGAGCCACGCCGTCGTCTTGCAACAAAGAATCAATTAATAAATAAATCAGAAGACCGAGAGGAGACACGTTCATGCTGCAGTGTTGCGTCACTGTGGAAACAACAACCCCCAAAGTGCTGTAAAAGTCTAGTCGAGGTCCGTTGCATTTGCACATCGGCCTTCCATAAATGCACACCAACTGAACGTCACTCTCACATTCCTTTGGCAAATATGGTTGTGTTGAAAAAGAAATCTAATTAAATGTGGGGAAAAGAAAAGCAAAATTAATTTTCCAACAACTCCCAGTTATCATCTTGAGGTTGCGGAGCTGTGAGAGAGGTCACCGTGCTCCCGCTGAGGCGGTGGCGTAAGTGGGCTATAAACGTGATTCAGTGGCGCTCGTCTCCGCGCTTCCCTTCCAGCCTTGGCAGCTGCCGGTTCCTAGAAGCCGGGCTTCCTAGAAGAAACGTAGCCATTCATCTCATGGTTAAAAACGTGGCGTCTGCCAAGGAGTGCTTTTCTGGACCGCGCACAAACCCACAGGCAGCGCAGGGCCACAAACCCACAGGCAGCGCAGGGCCACAAACCCACAGGCAGCGCAGGGCCACAAACCCACAGGCAGCGCAGGGCCACAGACCCACAGGCAGCGCAGGGCCACAGAGTGTCATTTTTGGGGAGCGAAGTTCATGAGATCAACCTCGATATTTTCCCGTCCTCCCATTGAAGAATGGCTTTTCATGAGCAGTGTATAAGCATTCTTTTTTTTGCGCACGTGTGGCGTGTGTGCTGCTCATGACTACAATAGGTAGGTCTTTGTCAGCTCACACATAAGAATGTGAGCATGCACATTTGATTAGTGTCTCATTTTTTGCCAGGTGAAGCCTGGCCTATTTTCTCTAGTCATGATTGTCTGAACCCATACTCTGAAACGCCGCCTAAGCCCTGAAAGGCCGCCACACGGAAGTGTTAACCCAGACTCTGCAGCGCCGCAGTATAACTCTATGGCCGCAGCGCTAATGTTATGAGCTAACTGGAGCTACACAACAAAACATAGTGATTGAACCAACAAAAGAATGTCTGAAACAAACGCAGGTTGTCACAGAGAAACATACGGTAGACGTTAAAAACAATTAAAACCAAAAATAGGGGGGGAGAATAGGGGGGACAGATGCACAACGGAGAGCGTTTGTTTCACCTGGCAGTTAATGATACGCGAGTCATTCTTGTTTACATGCAGTCAGTGTTGTGCTGTGTGTGTGCGTGCGTGTGCGTGCGTGCATGCATGCGCGCGTCTTTTTCCTTATTGGTCTACCCACGTCATTTACTGTTTTTGTCGTTCTTATCCACTCTCCCCAACGATGACTACAGCGAGTCTTTATGCACAGAGCATGTGGTTTACTTAACTTCAAATCCTACTGGCTTTGAAAATAATTGTGGTTTGGGACACCGGCGATTTTTATCTAACTTCCCTTTAATGAAAAGCATTATGTAAATGTGTATTAGGATTTGTTTGGAAACCTTCAACTGAGACAATGGAAGAGGAGTGAAAAATATAGTGTGTGCTGATGAGAGTTAAAAGAACAACCTCCAAAGGGCATTGAAATACACTGGCAAATCAAGAACAGAAATGAAAAGATTTTGGTTAATTGTAATGCATTCCCTTGCTGTTTTGCTTTCTCATAGTAAAATGCGTTGATTTCCTGCATTGTCAATACGCTGTTTCCATCTTGTTTCCTGTAAGTTAGAATTTTCAGGGAAATTGGAGAAAAAAACCCAATGCAAACCATAATTTAATTGAATTAGAGGGACTGTAAGGCCCTTACAGTATTTACTATTTACCCCTAGCTGTTTTTACTTTGAAGAGACCTGCTTTTTATTTTCTTTGAACCCTTTTAAAACACAGCCCCTTCTCTTTTTTTATTATTTGTTTTATCCCACGATTTTGCAACCCCTTTTTCACCCAGTGTCAATTATCTAATGTAATCCTGGGTGCTACACCTCTGCCAACCTTGGGGGGCAGCGGACTGACCTCATGTTTCCTTATATGCATGAGGAGTCCAAGCTGCTTCTTTTCACTTGACAGGGGAGCGTTTCCCCGCCCGGACGTAGCGCGTGGTAGGAACACGTTATTCCAACCAGTTCCTTTCCCCACCATCAGGCACCCTGGCTGGCCAAGGGGAGGTAGTGTATGCATGTTTTTGTGTGGGTACCTACCCTAGAGGACACAGGGAGAACATGCAAACTCCACACAGAAGGGACCTTTTGCGAACCCCACCTTGGGTAATGGGTATGGGCACTGATGACGCGGAGGAGAGAACACTCTCCCAGCGCCCACAGTGTCCCCAGCGGGAATTGAACCCAGGACCATCTAGCTGTGAGGTGACCGCACTACCGACTGTGCCACCATATGCCACCTTCTCTTTGCATGGCAGAAAATCTTACTTATGTACTCAAAACATAGTGGAAAGATAATTCAAACGCAAAGATGGGATGGGAACCATTTCGCCATAGTATTTCAGTTCAGAAATTGATTAAAAAATAAAAACAACTTTCATGCAACTCACATTAATTGGATTTAATTGGATTGGAGAATGGATTTTACTTATTCAGCAAGTGAAACACAAGTGCACCCCCCGAGTGGTAATAAGGGATGTGAATTATTCCACAGAAGTATGAAATATCAAGTCTCACCATGTGCCTCGTGTACTGTATGCACTCTGCGCACACGCACACACACACACACGCACGCACGCATGCACACTGTTTCTGATGCGGTGAGCGGTGTGTGGCACTCTTGTATGATGATGATATATGCCGTTAATGGTTACATTATTTACATACATACAGTGCAGTTACTGTATGTATGTACTGTTTTCAAAGTATGAGAAAGCACAGAAGTAAATGTTCAGCACAACTTTGTGTGCGTGTGTGTGTGTGCGTGTGTGTGTGCGTGCGTGCGTGCGTGCGTGCGTGCGTGCGTGCGTGCGTGCGTATAAGTGAACAAGAGGGCCAGAGTATAGTCTTAAAGCCTCTCCATAGCCAAGCCAACGTCAACAGCTAGACACATATCTTCCCATGAGCCCTTTTTCCTTACAAGGTAACTACACCCAAAGCTCCTCAAGCTCTGAGAGAGTGTGTGTGTCTCTCTCTCTCTCTCTTTCTACTGTATGTTTTTGCCCACACACACATCACATACTCTGTGCGTGTGCATTTCCCTGCTCCATGTTGAGCATCCTGGCAATTACACACACACACACACACACACACACACACACACACACACACACACACACACACACACACACACACTGTATGCAAATATGCACGCATATGTGTGGCACGTACATCCTGTGCGTGCATTTGCATCCTTAGTCCTTACCCATGTGTGTTTACAGCATGTATTTATGTATTTTGAGTTTGCGTGCGTGTGTGTGTGTGTGTGTGTGTGTGTGTGTGTGTCGCGTCGCATGTTTTTGCACCCGCAACAATCTGTATGCACATAATATACACCCTCAGCGTTAAATTGAGTCTCCCGGGTCGCCAGGCGTCTATACAAACACAATACAGGGCTTGACATTAACTTTTTGAGGCATTTGTCCTTTGGACAAGTACAAGTATTTCCCATTCACTTGTCCGGGTACAAACGTCACTTGTCCGGAGCACAAGCACAGACAAATGTGATCTTAGTCATATATCAGTCCTATCCGCATACAATTAGCAGACTGACCTCGTCAGCATTTAAATCTTTAGCACTGCGTGTGCAAGTCCCAGTAATTAATTCCTAAGACTTGGGAGTAGTTTTGGAGACTAGTTTCATATTCATTTGAAAGTTCTAGCAGAAAATGTGTATTTAGTAAAATATCTCCACTTTTCCACAAGCTGTACACGGATGACATTCTCTCTGTCGAGGGGCCCAATGAATGAGTGTAGGAGTGAACACATCAAAACTTCCTTTAGGAAGCACAAATGTATGGGGCACACAAAATAGATGGTGTGATCAATTGGCACACACCAATTGCAACACACCTGTCAATTGTCATTAACTTCGACTGTTTCCTCGTGGAAAAGTGGCAATATTTTACTTAACACACGTTTTCTGCCAGAACTTTCAAATGGATATGAAAAGACAATATCTGACTCCAATCTTGGGAATTAATTACTGGGTTAGTAGTACACACACAGTTTGTACTGCATGTGTAGTTTAACGCTAACTGTCTGTGACCGATCTATGGCTGTGTATTTGGAATACATGAAAGATCACAGATATTCTAGCGCTATAAACAATATTGGGAAGGTGATTATTAGGACGCCACACAATAGTGCCAGACAATATTGTTTGCAGCTGGAGAGTCACATTGTCCAACGGACAAGTCAAATTTTTTTTTTTACTTGTCCCGGACAAGCCTTAATGTCAAGCCCTGCAATAGGTCCATGTTCAGGGGAGGGAAGACGGACGGGTGGGGAAGGTGATTTTATTGTCCCTGCATGCCACGGTAGCGACACCTGCATGCCACGGTACCCCTATGTGCGCTGGCCACACCTGCATGCCACGGTACCCCTATGGGCGCTGGCAGCACCTGCATGCCACGGTACCCCTATGGGCGCTGGCGACGCCTGCATGCCACGGTACCCCTATGGGCGCTGGCGACACCTGCATGCCACGGTACCCCTATGGGTGCTGGCAGCACCTGCATGCCACAGTACCCCTATGGGCGCTGGCGACGCCTGCATGCTACGGTACCCCTATGGGCGCTGGCCACACCTGCATGCCACGGTACCCCTATGGGCGCTGGCAGCACCTGCATGCCACAGTACCCCTATGGGCGCTGGCGACACCTGTATGTCAGCAGGGAGTGTTGGGCGGGAGGAGTGGGTTGGAGGAGCATGGCGTCCTTCTGATGGGGGCTCCTCACTGGCAGGTTGTCACGACAGCAGTGACAACATACGGAAATGTGTGGAATTAATTGGCGAAATTGGGGAGGCGTAAAAAATAATAATTGGCTACTCTCAATTAAAACTTCATAATTAAGACTCCTGTTTTTGCACTATGCCTTGGCTTGTTTTACAGTTGTTTGTCTGTCTGCTCTTGCCTCTGTGTTGTGTGCGTGTGCGTGTGTGTGTGTGTGTGTGCGTGCGTGCGTGCGTGCGTGCGTGCGTGCGTGCGTGCGTGCGTGCGTGCGTGCGTGCACTGGCTACAGTAGGTATGTGTGTATTAACTCTTGTGTGTGTGTGTGTGTGAGGCAGGCATGCAAGCAGACTGAGCGACTCTAATACGATTACGTCTGTTGTCTCCGTGCAGAACTGATAAGGAATTAGAGGGCAGTCCACGATGGGCTTTAAATTAATTCAGCCTCCCATTTCAATTCACCGTGAGATGAGACGCTCCGTTATTGGGATTCCGAGCCCGAAACACCATTCTTCTCCTCTCTCCATCTCTCCCTCCCTCCTTCCACCCCTCTGTCTCCACCCATTCCTCTCTTCTCTCCATCTCTCCCTCCCTCCTTCCACCCCTCTGTCTCCATCCATTCTTCTCTTCTCTCCATCTCTCCCTCCATTCTTCTCTCCCTCCCTCCTTCCACCCCTCTGTCTCCACCCATTCTTCTCTTCTCTCCATCTCTCCCTCCCTCCTTCCACCCCTCTGTCTCCACCCATTCCTCTCTTCTCTCCATCTCTGCCTCCCTCCTTCTCTGTCTCCATCTTTTCTCTTCTTTAATTTCACCCATTTCCTCTCTCCTTCCATCCATCAATCCCTATCTCTCTCTTTCCCCAGATTTCTCTTCTCTCCTCCTTTGTACCACTCCCTCTCTCCCCGCCCTCCCTCCCTCCCTCCCTCTGTCCCCCTCTCGCTCCATTTCTCTATTCTCTTCCTCCGTCCCTCTCCTCATCTGTCTCCTTCCATCCCTCCATTTTCTTTGGCCCATCCCTCGTTCACAGTGGTCTAGTTGTTCTCTGACAAAACATTACCAAATGGTGCAAAGCTTAGCCAGTGATTAGAAACGACTACTTTGCGTGCGTGCGTGCGTGCGTGCGTGCGTGCGTGCGTGCGTGTCTGTGGCACGACCACGCAAAGCAGTCACCACCCAGTCCCATCCTTGGCAGTGGCTAGCCAACAGGTAGCTGCCAAATATCATAATGCACTCAGTAAAAGGGATAAAAAAAAAAGACTCTTTATGCACTCCCCTCCAGTCAGGCAGTGAGAGATAGTGTATTTATTATGGGGTTATCAATCAAATACAAATTCATAGAACCAAAGCAAGTGGAACAGGTTGTAATGATATAATATAGATCATCACTTTTGGGTAATCTCATGCAATCTCGGGCACGGCTTTCAGCTCCCGAGCCAAGGCCTGGGTTGATATGTCTCATTGTGAGCTTGTAGATCGGCTATTTCTGGTTGCTCGGCACTCGTCTGCAGCTATAAATTGGCACGTAACAATAAATAAATAACAATAAAAATCACTCACCCTTAAGCTCAGGCAGCGACGAATGCCAGGTTATAGTTTGTTTAGCACTTACAATACACAAGGCTTTATTTATTCACAAAGACAATGAGAAAATAGAACTAGTCATGCTCAAAAATGCAATAAGTCCATAGTCCTCCTGGGATTTCCTTCAATGTGGCGAGAGTTGACTCAATAATGCAGTTACTGCTGCTGGCGTGCGTGTGTGCCTCGCGTGAACTGTCCAAGGTTGCAGGTTTTTCACTCTGTGGTTTGGTTCCTTATAATCACATTAACCCTGGCGTCCCTGACTCCCTGTTTTTAGCTAATTTTCAAAAGGTTTTAAAATAAAATAAAATCGTATCGTATTTTCCAAAACGGCAGTTATGAGCGTGTAGGGCGGCTATTTTCACTGTTTGTTGTAGGACGACGTATAAGGTTAAACAGCAAGGTCGGTCACGTACACATTCAGTCCACGAGGGCAATTTAGCTACATGCTGATTAGTCGTCTGTCGTCCACCGTATAACCCCTATAGGGAAGATATGGCAGCTGACCAATATGTGCTAGTTTTATGAACCTCAATCCTTTTATCACTCATTAAAAGCAGGTCTCAAATTGAAAACTAAAACTTCACCAGGTTGATCAGAGGTGGCCCTGTTTCGGGAAGCCATGCATCTGGAGGCGGTGGTGGAAAGTGCTGTAATTAAGTACATTTACTCAAGTACTGTACTTAATTACAATTCCAAGGTATTTTTACTTTACTGGAATATTTCGGGTCTTAGCACTGCGTGATAAATGCTAGTGATGAACAGCATTGTCAGACTTTTGTTCTAAGAAGAAAGGTGTAAGACAGACAGACACACACACACACACACACACACACACACACACACACACACACACACACACACACACACACACAAGATGGAGACTGTGGGCTTGCAGCAGTGTACAGTATGGAGAGATGGTGTGGGCAGAGAAAGCCCATGGTGCTGTGAGAGTGCCACAGGGATGCTGGGCTGGCATGCATTGGAAGCGCTGCTGGCCTCCTGCATGGCTGACTGTTGGTATCAGAGATGCTGTGGGTTTATGCATTGTGATGGCTAACGAACGGTGGTAGTTTACAGTGTTGGAAAGCAACTAAGTAGGTTTACTCAAGTACTGTACTCAATTACACTTTTGAGGTATTTTTGACGGGCGCTAGCCCCTCCTATATGACCAGCTTTGAGTGTTTGTGTAAACACAAACATTGTGTAAAAGACAAAAGTGAGGATGCACATTTTGATTGGCCAGAATGAGATGATGTATTATGATGAGAGCGCCCCTCACTTCACACAGGTGTGATTTATATACATTACTAGAGTATTTCCTACTCAGAACAAGTCTGAGTAGGAAATACTGTCGATATTGGATGCACACGCAGATTAGACACACCAACGGACCGACATGCGGAAACAACGGTTGGACATGCGGCAGAACATGCGCTGCTCCCGTGCTTGCAGTTAGGGTTAGGTTAGGGTTTCGGGTTTGAGGTAGGTTGTCTGTCTAATGACAGTCGGACCAATAGTATGTCTAAACTAAAGCCTGTACCCTGTAGATATAGTTTAGATCTATTTTCCAAAAAATGTAATACATTTTGAAAGCGTGTGAAATGGGACATTATGAGTACTTTTTACTTTTGGTGCTTTGTTTATGCCAATACTTTTGTACTTTTACTCAAGTAAATGTTGAATACAGTACTTTTACATGTAACAGAATACTTTCTACATGGTGGACTTGATACATCCTTCCACCACTGAACGGTGTTGTTGTGTGACTGCTGCAGTGTCCCCCCTCGGTCCACACAGCACAGCTCATAATGATATTGCATCATGTTTAGCAATGTAGGGCAGATCATCCAGCCTGCCTGTATTAAAGTTTAATGGAGGTAAAATTGAGTGGAAAAAGAGCAAACTGGTGTAGTGTCAACGACCTGGTGTTTCTCAATTTGTCTCCGCCGTCTGCAGGCTTCCCCTTCCCCCCCTCTCTATCACTCTGCACTCCTCCTTTTCTGTGGAACATTCATCCTCTCCTCTCCTGTCCTCTCTCTCTATCGCTCTGCACTCCATACCCGTGTGTGTGTGTGTGTGTGTGTGTGTGTGTGTGTGTGTGTGTATACAGCATATCGTCTGTCGGATGGAAACCTCATAATGTCCAACTTTTCAGGATTCAAATTCAAAAGCATCAAAAGTACTGTATGCTTTTGTGTGATGCTGTAGTATAATCAAATAGGGCTCTAATTTACGGAAAAAAGCACGAAAAGTTAAATTATGGAGTTAGGGGGTTTCTGCCCGACTGCAGCGATATGTTTTTACGTGTTTGCATGTGTCCCTTAATGCGTGCGTGCGTGCGTGCGTGCGTGCGTGCGTGCGTGCGTGCGTGCTCAGGGTATTTATGACATTGATTGTGTGCGGTGATTCATGGGAGCGGAGCAGTAAAGTGGCAGCACTGCAGCAACTATTCGTCTCAATTCTACCGCACTGGTCCCCCATCGTACAACACTGTCGTCCTGTCCTCCTGAACCGGCTTCTATCCCGTTACACTGGTCCCCCATCGTACAACACTGTCGTCCTGTCCTCCTGAACCGGCTTCTATCCCGTTACACTGGTCCCCCATCGTACAACACTGTCGTCCTGTCCTCCTGAACCGGCTTCTATCCCGTTACACTGGTCCCCCATCGTACAACACTGTCGTCCTGTCCTCCTGAACCGGCTTCTATCCCGTTACACTGGTCCCCCATCGTACAACACTGTCGTCCTGTCCTCCTGAACCGGCTTCTATCCCGTTACACTGGTCCCCCATCGTACAACACTGTCGTCCTGTCCTCCTGAACCGGCTTCTATCCCGTTACACTGGTCCCCCATCGTACAACACTGTCGTCCTGTCCTCCTGAACCGGCTTCTATCCTGTTACACTGGTCCCCCATCGTACAACACTGTCGTCCTGTCCTGAACAGGCTTCTATCCCGTTACACTGGTCCCCCATCGTACAACACTGTCGTCCTGTCCTCCTGAACCGGCTTCTATCCCGTTACACTGGTCCCCCATCGTACAACACTGTCGTCCTGTCCTCCTGAACCGGCTTCTGTGCCTATAACTGGTACCTACCATATTGTCTTCCACTGGCCTCCGATCACACTGTAAAAGCATTCGTTTAACGCCCAAGACAGTATGTGTACTGTGTAACCGGGGTCGCGTTTAATTTAGCACACTCTTGCAGTTACAAATGGGTTTGGGTCCATTTTGGTTACATCTGTATTCTCTGGGGATTTGTAGGCTACTCTCTTGGAGTTTGGGTTTATAGGGTCCATTCGATTACATTTGTAGTCTCTCTGAGTTATAATGGGTTAGGGTCCATGATGACAACACTCCTAACCACTCAGTCATGTTGGCCTATTCTACAAATTTGGACTCTATTCTGGAACATTCTGCCCTCTGCTCTCTCCAACGCTCCTCTCCTCTCCTCTCCTCTCCTCTCTCACTGTGTCATTTATACATGCATATGGTGTTCAGGCTACAGTTGAATCCCAACAGAAGCCAGTTTGAGGTGTTTGTCTAAATCTCATGTGTGTAGGGCGTTTGGGGGTGCAGCATAGAGTATATAAAAGGATAGAGACTGATCTGGCGCGAAGCTCCCCCCCCCCCCCCCCCCCTATTCATGTCAGTGGAAGTTGCTCAGTGGCGTTTTGAAGCACCCGGAAGGACCGTCTACTTCCGCCTTTTTTCGATGGAAGTGCAAACGCGCTCAACATTAAAGCCCAGCTGCACGGGGTTTCCTCGTCATACTTCCACGGGTCCGCCTGCAGTCCCTCCTCTTACCGCTAGGGCCCAGTGCTTCAACGTTGGAAAGCCTCACTGGCCCCTTGGGGTCAGGGTGCAGAGGTAAAGTTCCTGTCCACATCCACGGAGGCTAGTGGTTTGAATCCACATGCAGCAGTGCTTACTGCTTACTGCACACACATCCACACGCAGCAGTGCTTTGCTTACTGCACACACATCCACCATCACATTAGGCCATGTTTGCGGGAGGGAAGCAAGGCGTGGAGGGCGGTCTTTGCAATGGAAAGTACATTTTCTGTAGTACTATACTTACAGTAAGTACAGATTTTAGGTACTTTTACTTTACTTGAGTATTTCCAATTTTGCGACACATTGTGAGCTTGTAGATATGCTATTTTCAAAAGCTTTTAATACATTTCATACAGTATGATACCTTGTGAAATTATGGGACATTCAGCATTATGAGTACTTTTACTTTTGGTACTTTTAAATATATTTTGATGCCAATAACTTTAGTAAATGTAGAATTCTGGACTTAAATTCTGGAGTGTTTCTACATCGCAGCATTGATACTTTTATTCAAGTAAAACACAATGTGAGTATTTTTAACACCACTGCTTGCACGCATGCACACACACACACACTGACACGCGCGCACGCGCATCCGTCCATTCAAGTACATTTGGCCGTGCTCACGGGAGGGGAGCCAGGTGCGGTTGTCGCTCTGCACCAGTGACTGAACTGTAATGAGACGAGGTGTTCCTCCACACACAACACAACACAACACAACACTGCAGCGTCCTCCAGGTGAGCCTCCTCACTTTGAGGTGAGCCAGTCATAGGAGCAATGGCAAGACTACACAGACTTGTGTAGTGTGTGGGGAAATGTGTGAACACTAGGCATAATGAGAATGACTAGAAAAGGGAGGGAGGAAATAATTGGCAGCTCTAAATGTTTTCTCTTTTTCTGAATCTCTTGTGTGTTGACATAACCCCAGAGCAAGACACCAAACGCCCACCTTCTCACACAGTAATTTCAGAGTAACAATAAACACATTTCATATTAATGGGCCCTAAACATTGAGTGGGAGCGAAGGGTGAGAGAGAGAGAGACAGAGGAGAAACAATGGCACTCGTTCCAACAACCAACTTAATCAGAGCATTGACAGTTTCCAATTGATTTGTACACACAGTGGAATATTGTGAATATTTCACCACAGAACGCTCCCATTATTACCATGGAAACTGAGCATCAGCTAGACTCCAAAAAAGCCAAACCGTAAACAAGATAAGGTGTGCCTCTGCAGTACCTTCCCGGCTACAATCGCAAGCCTAATCTGGAGTCCTTCTCTCTCTCTTTTTCTCTCTGTGTCAGGTCTCATAAAGATAAGCGGGTATCCAGGTTGTTGAGAACAAGGCATACCATTTAGGCCGAATCTGTGAAGACCTCAAACAGTGACAGCATGTTAGAGTGGATGTAAGAACATTCACGGGCCGATACTTTTTCATAATGATGATGGTGTCCCATGCCGAAAATAGACGATCTACAAGCTTGCTTGTATTGTCGCTTTGCAACACGCAGTCAGCTTGTAGATTTGGCTATTTCTGGTGCGGCTTACCGCCTCGGGACCCTGCCGTGGGTAGTATCTATATAATGCTTAACACATGCTCTCGTAAGGCAATGATCCAGACCCAACCTAATGCCGGGAGAATGGTTTGACATGACATGTTTCCACTGTCATTGTTATCAAAATCACATGTTCCTCTCTCTACAGTTCCTTGTCGCCTCCTTTAACCTTGAGTACTGCCAGCCAATGTATTTCAGAATAGATATTGTAATATCTGGTTCTTGTTTTTTTCCTCTGTTAGACTGCTGGCTATTGTTGAATATACTGTGCATTGTTGAATTGATTCAAAAGTCTCAAGAGCGGTATTTGTCACTACACTCATGCACTACAATACAAGTATTTGCAGTGAAATTTTGGTGATTGCAAGACTGTGCCAACAATTTCAATAGTATAACAAGATTCTAATACTGGATATTATAGTAAAAAATACATGACCTTTTAGCAGTATTGGGGAGTGTACAGAATATGGGAGAGAATAATTTACCAGACACACATTTGTATACAATATTTAATATTATACAGTATGTGTAAAGTACAATATGTGCAGGGGGTTATAGCTCTGTTCGTGAGCAACAAGGGATGTTTACAGATTTGAAGGCAGTTTTGTTTCGCTTTATTTAGTTTAGTGTTTTTCTTGTGTTCGTTCGGTGCTCTCATAGCCTCCAGAAAAACAATCTGTCTGAGTCTCTCTTCGCGGTGCCCTTGAAACACCTCAGGCCTCTTGCCTTTCCACCTCTTGCTTTTCCACATCCAAAATTGTGCAGGTTTAGACTGAGCGGTGGTTGTTCTCAATTGTTTTCACGTCAAGGACCCCCAAATTGACATGTATTTGGCCGTGGACCCCTATCTGAAAAGGCTTGTCAGGGACCCCCAGAAGATTTATGTTATGAAAAAAAATCTAAATTAAAAATGTTCTGTATTTTTCACAATAAAAAATAAATAAAAAGCAGACGTACAAGCTCGCACTGTACACTCACTGTGAGCTTGTAGGTTTTCTATAATATTGACACTGTCTGATCACATTGAGTGAAGTGTCCATGCTATGGACATCTAGTCTGGCCTAATAGGACACAATACCAGACCAGCAAGTGGTAATATGTATATGTACCAAGACTAAGTGTTATCTAATAAATAGTGTACTATCTACCCATCATATTAAATATGCCCTGTACCTCATTATCTCTGGATTTCTACTCTACCTGCAAATGTTGTTGCTTTTTTGGGGGGGGGGTTCTTATTTATTTATTTTATTTATATATTTACCAGGGGCAGTGCACATTAATCAACATGTCAGTTTTCACATCCATGTAAATGAGCCAGAGTTGGCCAGAAACACATTTCAACGTATATCTGGCCCAGAGGTCTCAGTATTAGGAGAATGTATTCAACGTATACCTGGCCCAGAGGTCTCAGTATTAGGAGAATGTATTCAACGTATATCTGGCCCAGAGGTCTCAGTATTAGGAGAATGTATTCAACGTATATCTGGCCCAGAGGTCTCAGTATTAGGAGAATGTATTCAACGTATATCTGGCCCAGAGGTCTCAGTATTAGGAGAATGTATTAAACATATATCTGGCCCAGAGGTCTCAGTATAGGAGAATGTATTCAACGTATATCTGACCCAGAGGTCTCAGTATAGGAGAATGTATTCAACGTATATCTGACCCAGAGGTCTCAGTATAGGAGAATGTATTCAACGTATATCTGGCCCAGAGGTCTCAGTATTAGGAGAATGTATTCAACGTATATCTGACCCAGAGGTCTCAGTATAGGAGAATGTATTCAACGTATATCTGACCCAGAGGTCTCAGTATAGGAGAATGTATTCAACGTATATCTGACCCAGAGGTCTCAGTATAGGAGAATGTATTCAACGTATATCTGACCCAGAGGTCTCAGTATAGGAGAATGTATTCAACGTATATCTGACCCAGAGGTCTCAGTATAGGAGAATGTATTCAACGTATATCTGACCCAGAGGTCTCAGTATAGGAGAATGTATTCAACGTATATCTGGCCCAGAGGTCTCAGTAGGAGGAGAATGTATTCAACGTATATCTGGCCCAGAGGTCTCAGTATTAGGAGAATGTATTCAACGTATATCTGGCCCAGAGGTCTCAGTATTAGGAGAATGTATTCAACGTATATCTGGCCCAGAGGTCTCAGTATTAGGAGAATGTATTCAACGTATATCTGGCCCAGAGGTCTCAATAGGAGGAGAATGTATTCAACGTATATCTGGCCCAGAGGTCTCAGTATTAAGAGAATGTATTCAACGTATATCTGGCCCAGAGGTCTCAGTAGGAGAATGTATTCAACGTATATCTGGCCCAGAGGTCTCAGTAGGAGGAGAATGTATTCAACGTATATCTGGCCCAGAGGTCTCAGTATAGGAGAATGTATTCAACGTATATCTGGCCCAGAGGTCTCAGTAGGAGGAGAATGTATTCAACGTATATCTGGCCCAGAGGTCTCAGTAGGAGGAGAATGTATTCAACGTATATCTGGCCCAGAGGTCTCAGTAGGAGGAGAATGTATTCAACGTATATCTGGCCCAGAGGTCTCAGTATAGGAGAATGTATTCAACGTATATCTGGCCCAGAGGTCTCAGTAGGAGGAGAATGTATTCAACGTATATCTGGCCCAGAGGTCTCGGTATTAGGAGAATGTATTCAACGTATATCTGGCCCAGAGGTCTCAATAGGAGGAGAATGTATTCAACGTATACCTGACCCAGAGGTCTCAGTAGGAGAATGTATTCAACGTATATCTGGCCCAGAGGTCTCAGTATTAAGAGAATGTATTCAACGTATACCTGACCCAGAGGTCTCAGTAGGAGAATGTATTCAACGTATATCTGGCCCAGAGGTCTCAGTAGGAGGATTTCAGTCTGTGCTCTCCAGCTCATGAGAGGTTAAAACATGTTTTCTTTTACCTGTGAGCAAAATGCTAGCCAGGCCTCAAATCAATAATAAATGGAAATAAGAAAGATCCACTCCAAAGCCCTAGTGTTGTTGTTTTATTTTAGTTTGTGTTTTTTTTTTACTTGTTTACTGTATGCCTTGGGTATCGAAAAAGTGTTTTTATTAGCTTAACTGTTAATACGCACAACGTCAATGAGAAAAAGGAAAATGAAAAGAATCACCCTCCGATCTGGCAGAGGGGCTCGGGTAACGAGGTTATTTCATTTTGAATGAGATGAAATGAGTTCCCGTTAATAGCTGATCAGGATGCATGCAAACAAAGCCCACTGTGTCTGCAGTATTGAACGGAGCTTCTCTTCTTTGTGCCGTCTCCTGCCTTAGGACAGGATGAAAACAAGTCGGGTGGGAGTTGGTGAATAGAATTAAACAGAGAGAGAGAGGGAGAGGGAGAGAGAGAGAGGAGATAAGTGGGGCTGATCCATATGTAAGATTTATTTTAGCCTTGCTTTGGTATTGCCATCCTTATTGATTTCTTTTAAATCCATAGATCCTAAATAAATGTTGCGAAAGCTGAAGCCCGCTGTGGCCCCAAGGGGGGGGGGGGGGGGGGGTGGTGGTGTGTGTGTGTGTGTGTGTGTGTGTGTGTGTGTGTGTGTGTGTGTGTGTGTGTGTGTGTGTGTGTGTGTGTGTGTGTGTGTGTGTGTGTGTGTGTGTGTGTGTGTGTGTGTGTGTGCGCGCTCAAGCTTGAGTCTGGACGTTTTTGTGTCTGTGCTCGCTTCCTCTGTCTCGCTGGTGAGGATTCCGCGTTTCTGTCCATAACGTGCGTGCGTGCGTGCGTGCGTGGTATATAATTCCTCTTTTGTTCCATGTTGTGTATATACTGTCTCCTTCACAGAATGCTGAGGTCGTGTTTCTAGTCTACAATGATGCGTTATGTACTGTAAGGTTTCAATATATCTGTACCCATTATGTCACCTAACATCTATTCCTGTACATTTTTGTGCACTTGTGTACACTACTGTCAGTATAGCATATCGTCTGTCAGGTGGAAAACAACCTCATAATGTCCAAAACTGTTACTTTTCAGGATTAAAGTGCAAAAGTATGAAAAGCAGCACATCTACAAGCTCAAAATGTGTCTCTTGGCACCGCGTTTTAGTTAAATTATGGAGATAAAAAGGGTTTCTGCCTGATAACAGCGATTTCTTTAACCGTCCCGTTACTCTGAAAACACTAAACGTGAACGGTCTTAGATTTCAAACCATTTGCTACTATTCCTTATCTCAAGTGGATGGACGTGCTGGAGAACGTTGAGTCCACTGGCTATGAGGAAGCCAAACTTTAATCCAAACCTCCTCGGGTCCAGAATCAACTCCTCTCTCCCAGCCAGAGAGTCAGAAATCTTTTTTTTTTTTTTTTTAAACAATTCCACAATGGTACGGTATGATTCCACTGCAAATAACACTGCAAGGCAGCGTCCCACACTGCTAGCTGTTTTTTTTGGGAGAAAGATGAAAGGTCTCCGGTACCGGAGAAGAATTCTTAACGTGTCTTTCCATGTTAGCCCATGGAAATAATATTTATTACCTCCCATGCAGCAATACAGAGTTTGCTTACAAGCGTCTAACAATGAGACCAGTGCTATTACAGGTGGTCGTACTGTACTCCGTTACACCCATTATTAACTGATCCTGGTTATGTGGAGACACTATTTTCTTGGGTTAGGTGTGACACTTACAGTACAGCTCTCCAAAGACACCAGTGTAAAGTAGAGGTGCAACAGTTATTCGAACTAACCGATTTAACCAATTATGAATAAATAATCAATATTAATAAAGAAAATCATAGAATTGTTTTATTTTTCTCCCCCTCTTTCATAGTCGTTATAGCCAATTGATTCCTCCCCGCACACATTTCTGTGTTGTCACTGCTGTTGTATCTTACTAACTCGGATCACCTACCAGTGAGGAGCGGCCCCCCACCTGGAGGTCGTAGAGCCTTCCTCCTACTCCTCCTGCCCAACACTCCCTGCCGACAGGTGTCACCCCAGTGAGGAGCCCCCCACCTGGAGGTCGTAGAGCCTTCCTCCTACTCCTCCTGCCCAACACTCCCTGCCGACAGGTGTCACCCCAGCCCGTAGGATTACGTGCAGTACCTAGGGGTGGGCGATATGGAAAAATATCATATCACGATGTTTTTTCAAGCAGTATCATGATACATGCTGTTTTTTAGGGTTATTGTTCAAGTTACTTAACAGTACAACCACCTACAAGGTAACAAAAACTAAAAGAAAAAGGAGTAACAGAACATTTACACCAAAATACTGGCTAACGATTCAAAGCCGTCATTCTACAAAAGTATAAAATAAGGTATAGAACTGCAAATCATAGAATGCACATTCACTGTATCACGATACAATATCTCTTCAGGCATATCATGGAGACATTTCATCACACGATATGATATTTATCACCATATCGCCCACCCCTAGTATCACCCTCTCCGCCTGGCTTCCCTGACCCTCCCCCAAACTCCGGCCAGATTTTACGGGGCCCAGTTTCGAATTGCAGCCGTCCGTAAGTGCCCTGGAGTGGCATTTGTTGAGACGGTAACCCTGGTGATGGAAAAACTGTTCATTTACTTATGTTGTACAACTCATTGACATTATTTGCTGCAAATTCCATGTCTTCTGTAGTACTTAATAGAGATTTAATTACTTTAATTACCTATAATCAGCATGGCTTTTAGAGATAATGAAGAACGATTCAGTAGAAAACTCACCACTATAGCAACAGAAGATGGTAATAATCTCCACACGGTGTAGATGGTGCAGCGCAGTCTTCACTTTGTAAAATGGAAAAGTTCGGCCAACATATTGCTTTTAATCCAGCCTCTCAAACCAGCTTAAATAATAATTGGAGTCCCAGGTGGTCTACTTCAAAGTAAGACCTGCAGACTAATAATGTGTTTTACATCTTCATTTGTGTGTGTGTGTGTGTGTGTGTGTGTGTGTGTG
Organism: Electrona antarctica; assembly: GCF_951216825.1. NCBI lineage: Eukaryota > Metazoa > Chordata > Actinopteri > Myctophiformes > Myctophidae > Electrona > Electrona antarctica. The sequence goes on along the minus strand of NC_136796.1, from coordinate 23,098,541 downwards.
TGTGTGTGTGTGTGTGTGCGTGTGCGCGTGCGTGCGCACAAGGGGCAGTTGATACTATATATATACATATATATTTTTTGTATTATTCCTGGGTAACCAAAATAAACAATCAATTTGGTTCCACTTAAATACACTTTCATATTTAAAGCAGCACTATGTAACTTTCCTCTTCTACCCCGTATTTGAACCCGGTTTCCTGCGCGAGTGCTGACATTTTTTAGCTATTAGAGCCTGCCTGCTTGCTCAGGGGATAAATAGAGGGTATGCACGTCACGTGACATCATCATCACACCCGGAAGTTATGCGGGAATGCCTTTTTTACTACTTCACACAATACTTCAAATAGCCGATGTACATCGACACATTGTGAACTTGTAGATTGGCTATTTGAACTATTTAAAATGTTTTTCAAAATAGTAAAAAAGGCAAAGAAGTTTAGGGATAAGGCGTGGCACCGGCGAGAATCCTAAGGTTCTTAGTGCCATAAGGGTCCATTTATAAACACTAACGCTCATTAACAATGAGCATCTTTATTCTTTACAATAGACACATTTGTAAGTGGCCGTGTAGATAGGAGTCTACCAGAGAAATCATATCAATTGGGGTTTTGTGGTGTAATGCAATTGGTTCTCAAAGTGTGTCTCAAAGAGTACTTTATCCATTTACACTATTATGTTGACCATTCAAAAATAGCACATGTATACAAACTCACAGCACGTCACTTTGTTGCCGCGCTGCAAGCGCTGAACTTTTTTTAAATCTTGAAAGTATTGGAAATTTTGAATAATTTTGAATTTGTTTAACACACATCTTCTCTTCAGGGGTCCCTGGCACAAAATATTTTCAGATGGTGCATAACCAAATACATTTTGATTCAAGGTCTGCATATCAAGCTGTGAGTTCAACCTATCTTCATATAATAGGTCCTCACTAATAATCATGATAAAATGGCAAAAAAAAATTCTACTCAGTCTGTGTCTCATAGGAGGGCTGTGGGCAGTTCAGAAACCCGTCCACCAGTGACATCATCGTTAGGCAGATCTTTTTTTAAACAAGATTTATTTACAAAAATGTTTAGATTTTTATTATCGTGAGCACGATGGCTTCCATTTTCGCATTGCAACTTTTCAGGACTAGAAAGCCTGCAGTTTCTATTAGCTTGGATTCCCCATCGATGATGTCACTGGTGGACGGGTTTCTGAACTGCTCACAGCCCTCCTATGATACACAGACAGAGTAGAAAAAAATTGTGCCATTTTATCATGATTATTAGTGAGGACCTATTATATGAAGATAGGTTGAAAAGTGGTGAAATGGTCCTTTAAACTACTGTATAGAGGGTATACGCGTTACATCATCATACCCGGATGAATGCATACTGCAGGAATGCATACTGAGTGGCAAAAAAATACTTTCTGGCCTTGACATCCCATACAGTTGCGTGCCACCGATATTGTCCCTTATCATTTGACCCATTTAGGCCTGACCTCAAAATTAAAAAAAATCCTTCTAAATAAATATTTTCACGATTTTTCAAAAATAGCAGATCTACAAGCTCGTAGCGCGCCACACGGTGGCGCGCTATGAGCTTGTAGATCTGCTATTTTTCAATAGCTAAATTATAACATAATGTTTAAAACACCAAAAGGGGTTCCCGCCCAAAATGGGTTAACTGTCCTTTTGCGCAGATCACGCAAACCTCAGCAAAAAGAAAAGGACAATATCGATGGCCTCCAACTGTACATCCAAACAGAAAAGTCTATTTGATTGCATTAAATGACTTTCAACAACATTAAATTCACTTTATCACTCACTTTGCCACTCGATTTGCCACTCGATCTGCCATTCACATTATGCATGCGCATACCCTCTATTGATAGATTATAGTTTCATCTAAATCTTCAAGGCTAGAGGTGGACTGGTGATTGGATTTTGCTGCCCCTGAAGTTATGGGTCACCAATCGAGGCCCTGCATGCAAATATGGCATTTTTTTCTTATCCGCCCCTTGGACATGCAGAGAGATTGAGATTCGAGGCTAATATCTACCCAGTACCCACCCAGTGATTATTAGTCTAAGGGCCTCGCCACGGGACATTGCAGGAGAGAACTCAAAGACAGAGTGAATGTCCAGCTGTCTACGACACTTGGAGTCCAGAACTTTAATCACTTCCAAAAATGTAATCCATCTTTCTCCACTGTGCTCAGGGGCAGGCGTGGATTAACAATGGAACTTACTGGAGCTTAAGCGTCCTGTGTTCAAATACAGTAGGTACAGCTGTTGCTTCCGCCAAACTGTATTCATAGGTCACAGATTTCAAAACGCAACACAGCAAAGCAACCCCAGCTAGTGTTGGTCGTCCAACCGTTTCTTAACCTCTCGGTGGGAAGAGACTCAAAAATAGCAGCTCCAGCGTCGGGGCGAAGCCTTCTAACTCTATGGGAGCACAGTGGCAATAGGCGGTGTGCAGAACACACGCGTGTTCATTCACTGGGCACGTGCCCAAAAATGCAAAAAGTGTTGTTCTTGATTGTGTAAAGCGCACATTTTGCGCCAGGGCCCTCGGAGGGGTTGATTCGTCACTGGGGGAATCACGTCTTGTTAGTTATTTCATAACACTTTCACACTCGTTTCATATCCATCTGTCGTCGTTGGCTTGAACTTTAAGTAGTATAGATTGTATCTTATTAATTACACGTGTTAACTCCCGGTCAATTAAATACATTACATTATTATTTGGGCAATCTACTGTAGTAACTGGAGCTTATTCTGCATTTGCATCGCATAGGAACCAGATGAATGCAGTATTAATGAAGATTCTGCCTTTTGGCTCAGTGGGGTAAGATTTGTACCGAATACGTCAAACTATATGGGTTTGAATCCATTTTGAATCAACCTCCCACCTCTATCTCTTTCTCTCTGTCTCTCTGTCTCTCTGTCTCTCTCTCTCTCTCTGACCCAAAAAGCGGCATGAAATTAAATATAAAGTTTAAGTTTAATGTAAAGTTTCCTAAGTTTCCTACCATTACTTTCCCCTCACTGCAGGAGGCTTGGTAAACATGTACAGTTTGTGAATGCAGTGACCTATATACAGTTGAATATAAGTCTGTTGTCAAACCATCTCCATGGCTTATAGCAGCTCATGCCTGGCTGCGTACATCACTGTGTCAACTGAGGACAGAATGCATGCACGCGTGTGCACACACACACGCACATACAGAGAGCGAGAAGCCGCAGTCAACTTACAGAGACAAGCAGTTACACAGACACGTACAGAGTATTACACATGCACTGAGAGCAACACACACACACACACACACACACACACACACACACACACACACACACACACAGACTGAGTGGTGCAGACTCATGCATGTTTCATCGACCCGGGTTGTGCTCTTTTAGTTCTATACCTCTACTGTCTCGCCTTCTCTCATCTCTCTATCTGTCTCTGTCTTTCTACCTCTCTCGCTCTCTTTCTCTCTCACATCCCTGCATGTATGCGCTGTATGCCTCGCTCTGCATCACTCTCATATCCCTTTATCTGCCTCTGTACCTACCCCTCTCTCTCATCCCTCTGTCTCTATACCCCTCTCTCATCCCTCTGTCTCTATACCTCTCTCATCCCTCTGTCTCTATACCCCTCTCTCTCATCCCTCTGTCTCTATACCTCTCTCTCTCTCATCCCTCTGTCTCTATACCTCTCTCTCTCATCCCTCTGTCTCTATACCTCTCTCTCATCCCTCTGTCTCTATACCCCTCTCTCTCATCCCTCTGTCTCTATACCTCTCTCTCTCATCCCTCTGTCTCTATACCTCTCTCTCTCATCCCTCTGTCTCTATACCTCTCTCATCCCTCTGTCTCTATACCCCTCTCTCTCATCCCTCTGTCTCTATACCTCTCTCTCTCTCATCCCTCTGTCTCTATACCTCTCTCTCTCATCCCTCTGTCTCTATACCTCTCTCTCATCCCTCTGTCTCTATACCCCTCTCTCTCATCCCTCTGTCTCTATACCTCTCTCTCTCATCCCTCTGTCTCTATACCTCTCTCTCTCTCATCTCTGTCTCTATACCCCTCTCTCTCATCCCCCTGTCTCTATACCTCACTCTCTCATCTCTGTCTCTATACCTCTCTCTCTCATCCCTCTGTCTCTATACCTCACTCTCTCATCTCTGTCTCTATACCTCTCTCTCTCATCCCTCTGTCTCTATACCTCTCTCTCTCTCATCTCTCTGTCTCTATACCTCTCTCTCTCTCTCTCTCTCTCTCTCTCTCTGTGTTTCTCTCATCCTTCTGTCTCTATACCTCTCTTTTCTCTCTGGTTCGTTTTCATCTGGTGTCCCGGGTCACTCTTTAATCTCCTCTCTTTTCCCCCTCTGTTTTCTATCACTCTCTCTCTTTCATCACTCTGTTGTTCTCATTTCTCACACTGTGCTTTAACTGTCTCTTCACCTCTCTTCCTGTCCGTCGCACTGTGCTCTCCCCTGCAGGCCCAAACACAATCTCCTCTGTATATATAGAATGTACTTCTATCGCTCCTTCTATCGCTTCCTCTATCGTCTCTCTCCCGTCTGTGTGTGTGTGTGTGTGTGTGTGTGTGTGTGTGTGTGTGTGTGTGTGTGTGTGTGTGTGTGTGTGTGTGTGTGTGTGTGTGTGTGTGTGTGTGTGTGTGTGTGTGTGTGTGTGTGTGTGTGTGTGTGTGTGTGTGTGTGTGATTTTGCCATGTGGGACCTCCTTTCCGCCTCTTCTTACTGTACTGTATCCATCCCCCCAACACACACACACACCTCTCCTCCTTCATCGCCTGTCGGCCACACTGTTTGTTGTTTTCTCATCTTCTCCAAGTAATCTCTCTCTCTTCCCCTGCTTGTCCTCTACCTCGTTCTCTCCTCTCTTCCTCTCCTCTCCCAGGGACTCTAGTTGGCCGCGGCCCCATCTCATCTCTTCTCCTCTGTAATCGCTCGTTTTCCCCTCCTTCTCAGAGTCTCCCTTGACCCAATTCCCTCCACCTCCCTTAACTTTCACCTCTCCTCTGTCCTCTCTTCTCTCCTCTCATAACTTTCCCCTCCTTTTCTCCTCCCTGTCTTGCCTTTGGTTTCTTTTTTTCTGACACCGTTTCCGTTCCTCCCAATCGCCTCCTCATTAGTGTCCGTGTGTCTTCTCCTCACACACCTCTCCATGTTCTCCCTGACCCCTTTCTTTCCTCCACCGCTCTCTCTCTCTCTCCCTTCTCTTCTTTCTCACCTAATCTCCTGTCTCCCTGTGCTCCCCTCCTCCCTCCCTCCTCCTTTCTCCTTGTCATCCTGTCTTCCACGGGTCATTTGTCCTCCTCATCCACCATCCATCCTCCTCTCTCTCTCTCTCTCCTCCTTGGCTTTCTTCACCTCTCCTCTTTTCTCCGCTCGTTTATCTTCTGTCCTCCCTCTTTACATCCTTCCCTCTCTGTTCACTTGCATCACCTCCCCTTTCTCTCCTCTCTTCTCCTCTCCCTCCTGACCCCATCCCTCCATCCTCTCCTCTCCTCCCCTCTCCCTCCTGACCCCATCCCTCCATCCTCTCCTCTCCTCCCCTCTCCCTCCTGACCCCATCCCTCCATCCTCTCCTCTCCTCCCCTCTCCCTCCTGACCCCATCCCTCCATCCTCTCCTCTCCTCTCCTCTCCTCCCCTCTCCCTCCTGACCCCATCCCTCCATCCTCTCCTCTCCTCCCCTCTCCCTCCTGACCCCATCCCTCCACCTCTCCTCTCCCCCCCTCTCCCTCCTGACCCCATCCTCTCCTCTCCTCCCCTCTCCCTCCTGACCCCATCCTCTCCTCTCCTCCCCTCTCCCTTCTGACCCCATCCCTCCATCCTCTCCTCTCCTTCCAGACCATTACCACCTCTTCGCCTCTTTTCTCCTCCTCCACTCCCTCCAGGCGTTCCCCTCTTCTCCGGCATGTGTTGCTATACCATTCTTCTCTCTCTCTCTCTCTCTCTCTCTCTCTCTCTCTCTCTCTCTCTCTCTCTCTCTCTTTCCAGTCTGGATGGACTTTGGCCCCTGCCCCTCCTCCTTGTTTTATCGCTCCTGCATCCTTTCCTCTCCCTCTCTCGATCTCTCTATCCCTCCTTCTCTCTCTCTCTCTGTCTCTCTCTCTCTCTCTCTCTCCCTCTCCAAATTAGCACCTGGGCGCTGTGGTCGTGGTTAATATGCGTGTGTGAGGCGTCGCCACGGCACAAGGGCACCTCGCCGGCTTCTCCACTGTTGTTGCCATAGCGACAGCATGGAAATGAAGCTCCCTCCCTCCCTCCTGTGCGGCGGGGCCCTCCCCTCCTCTCTCTCCTAATTCCCTTTTTTTCTATCTCTCTCATCCCCCTTTCCCTCTCTCTCTCTCCCAGCACATCTCACCCCTTCATTTTTTAATAAGGAGTCACCACCAGCGTTTCCATTAAATCTTTGGATGGGGAGATGGCTGAGGTGGAGACTAGAGAGACTCACACAGTGGGATGGGCGGAGGAGGAGGTGGGACCGGGACTGGGGAGGGGGGGCTCCAAAAACAGGGGACAGCGAGAGACAACAACAACTCCTCTTTTTTTTCCCTCCTCCAGAATATTAGAAAATTTTGAAGCCATCATTCCCTTAGTGTGTGTGTGTGTGTGTGTGTGTGTGTGCGCACGGGCGGGCGGGTGGGCGGGCGTGCGTTGGGGCGGCCTGTCCAAGGACACACAGTGTGTTTTGTGTGTAAGAGAGCTCAGTGCTTCCGAGGGGGGCTGTTTGGATTTTAGGCTTTGTCCTTGATGGGCTTCTTTAGCTCTGCTAATTGTGTTTCATTCATATTTCATGGTCACAGAGGGCAGACCATTTGCCACAGAGAATCGATAGAACGCGAAGAGAGTGTGCAGTGTGCACGTGGAAGGCTGTGGCGTTAAGCGCATGGGTGTGTCCGTGCGTGTGTTTTCATGAGCAGTGAAAGCAAAACGTGTTGCTTTTTGAAACCATGACAGTCTGAAGTTGTGTGTGTGTGTGTGCGTGCGTGTGTGTGCGTGTGTGTGAGTGTGTGCGCTCGTACACGTGCGCGTACGTGCGTGCGTGTGTGTGGAAACATAAGTGTGATTCATGCATCCATGTGCCTGTAATGCATCTTTTTTAGTTTCATAATTCACCTTGAACTCCTTTTTTTTACGGCTTGGCACTGTAAGGGCCATGCTGTCTAGAAGAGGGTCTGCGAGTGAGTCTGTCTGTCTGTCTGTCTGTCTGTCTGTCTGTCCAGCCACCCTCAGGGCCATGCTGTCTAGAAGAGGGTCTGCGAGTGAGTCTGTCTGTCTGTCCAGCCACCCTCAGGGCCATGCTGTCTAGAAGAGGGTCTGCGAGTGAGTCTGTCTGTCTGTCTGTCCAGCCACCCTCAGGGCCATGCTGTCTAGAAGAGGGTCTGCGAGTGAGTCTGTCTGTCTGTCTGTCTGTCTGTCTGTCTGTCCAGCCACCCTCAGGGCCATGCTGTCTAGAAGAGGGTCTGTGAGTGAGCCTGTCTGTCTGTCCAACTGGTCAGCGACTCATTTCTTGTGCATGCGGTCAGCCAGTATAGGCAAATGAAGTAACTGCAAACTGTACTGTGGAAGACAGGCTGATGGCCTTGTGGTCAAGGTGTGTACCAAATACTGTGTAGGCTCGTATGCAGCCTGACAGCAAGTCCCAAGCCAGACGCCCCTTGCTGCGCATTACTCCCTGTCTCTCTCCTTGTTTCCTGTCACTCTGAACTGTACTTTCCAAATAAAGGAACAAAAGCCAAAAACGATATCAAAGAAAAGAATGGGAGTCATTGTATTGTTTTTCATGAGAAAAGATTATGAAGATTATGCCAAAGATAATTGCGATAATTACTGTACTGGATGTGATGCCATGACATCCAGGCCTCTGCCTGTGTTTTAACCCATTCAGGACGGGAACCCCTTTTTGTGTTTTAAGCATTACATTTAAGCATTATGTTATACTTTAGCTATTGAAAAATAGCAGATACAAGCTCAAAGCACAGCACCGAGTGCTGCGTTACAAGCTTGTAGATCCCTGTTGTTTCAGGGGGTCCCTGAAGATCAGGAGGTCCCTGAAACAACATATGTTCAGATGGGGGTCGGCTGCCAATTACATATAATTTGTGGGGGTCCTTGACATGAAATAGTTTGAGAACCACTGACATAGAAACATAGGTTTTTCACAAAACTGTCACGATTTAGAAGACTTTTTTTATCGGCCTCAGTTCTAAATGGTAAATGGTTCATTTATATAGCGCCTTTATCCAAGGCGCTTTACATAGATTGTGCATTACATTCACCCACTCACACAAGTTCATACACCGATGGCGGCGGAAACCATGCAAGGCACCAACCAGCATATCAGGAGCAATTAGAGGTTCAGGGCCCTATTATGCATGTCTTAAGTACCAGGTCTTATTACTTAACTTAAGACCTGGAGGCGTGATCAATGCCATTTGGCTATTCTGAGTGGCCAAACAGCATTGACCACGCCTCCAGGTCTTAAGTTAAGTCATAAGACCTGGTACTTAAGACACGCATAATATGGCCCTCAGTGTCTTGCTCAAGGACACTTCGACACTGACTCTGGGGGAGCCCGGGTTCGAACTGGCAACCTTGCGGTTACCATCCGGCCACTCTACCCCTGAGCCACTGCCTAAAGCCCACAAATTGGCCAAGCCGCCATGCAGGGTAGCCCCATTTTCACGTCACTTTGCATCTTTGTCATGCGTTTGTTGTGAGTGACCATGTGGGCATGCTATTGGGGCTATCATCTACTGTATGTGGCTTACAAGGTACGTTTAGTTGCAAGTGTACACACTCTAGAGTTCAATTAAAGGTAGGGAAAGTGATCTGAATACGTTCTCAGGTAGGTGGCAACATTTCAGCCAATCGGGAGAGAGTACCTACCTATTCATCAGCTTCATTTTGTTGTATAGTGTTCCAGTTCAACTTGTGACTGCTCATTCCTTTGTAATATCACTTTGTATAGTGTTCCAGTTCAACTTGTGACTGCTCATTCCTTTGTAGTATCACTTTGTATAGTGTTCCAGTTCAACTTGTGACTGCTCATTCCTTTGTAGTATCACTTTGTATAGTGTTCCAGTTCAACTTGTGACTGCTCATTCCTTTGTAGTATCACTTTGTATAGTGTTCCAGTTCAACTTGTGACTGCTCATTCCTTTGTAGTAACACTTTGTATAGTGTTCCAGTTCAACTTGTGACTGCTCATTCCTTTGTAGTATCACTTTGTATAGTGTTCCAGTTCAACTTGTGACTGCTCATTCCTTTGTAGTATCACTTTGTATAGTGTTCCAATTCAACTTGTGACTGCTCATTCCTTTGTAGTATCACTTCCAATTTCACTTGTTTAGTCTGTGTCATGTCTGAGAGTTCTCTATCCTAATTGGATACAATTGGTGTCCTGACCTGCAAATGCATTGTTGTTTATTAAAGAGCTGGAGAGAAAGACTCCTGCTTCTGTAATAAACACTCTAGTATATGGCACCTGTGAGTACAGTACTAGAATATAGAGCTATTTGACACTTACATGTATTTTAAGCAAAGAAAGAATCACTTACCCTACCTTTACGTGGCACATAATGCAAGTCAACCAGGAGGTCCTTGAAATTGAAACGGTTGAGAATCACCACCCTACTATTGCACACGCATGCATGCACACACGCTTGTGTGGCAATTAGTATTACAAATAGGTTGCTGTTACTGTCAGTGTCACCAATGAGAGTGGATGTATTCATGACAGATGGATGAATGACCGAGAGGCAGAGAGGGCAGGAGAGATGAGAGATGGAGAGGAGGAGGAGGGGGAGGAGGAGGAGGTGTGGGGCATCGATTGACTGATGTCTCAAGGTCACGACTCAACAGGCTGAATATATAGAGTGTATTCAGCTGTTGAACGATCCAGTTTTGTGTGAATCAAATCCACAGCACCTATCCTTTGTGAAATCATGAGTGTAAAACTCGGGGAGTATAAAAACCGAACTGCATGTCTGGCTAAACAGACATACTGTACATAGAGACAGTATCGCTTTAGGTCACCCATCGGTATTGCAGCTGTTCGTACTCAGACATACATGGAGACATACTGCACATACATAGAGACATACATACATACATACATGGAGACATACATACATACATGGAGACATACTGCACATACATAGAGACATACATACATACATACATGGAGACATACATACATACAACATGAGACATACTGCACATACATAGAGACATACATACATACATACATAGAGACATACATACATACATGGAGACATACTGCACATACATAGAGACATACATACATACATAGAGACATACTGTACATACATATAGACATACATACATACATACATACATAGAGACATACATACATACATGGAGA
>NC_136796.1:22682933-23087931 GCF_951216825.1 Electrona antarctica | reverse complement strand
GAGAGAGAGAGAGAGAGAGAGAGAGAGAGAGAGAGAGAGAGAGAGAGAGAGAGAATATGAGCTCAGTTTGAATCCAGGACATTGCAATTTGGGCTATGCTGCTGTCGAGGTAATTGCACCAACCACCAGTAAACCCTGTTTGCCTAAAGTACTCAACAAATTCCATTAGCAGTGGGATTTAAAAAAAATGAAATTTTAATTCTTATCTTCTCTACCTGTGCCCCCTCCACTACCATGCTCTCTCTCTCCCTCTCTCCCTCTGTGTGATTTCTTCAAATGAAATACTACAGACAGTGGGGTATCCACATTAAACAAAATAATTCAAATTGTATATCAAAGTCAGCTGCTGTGAGTCTACTGTACAGTGAGTAAGCAGACAAACTCTCCTCTTGGGATTAGGTTGCAGAACACAAAGAAACTGTAAAGAAAAGAACACAATACAGTGGACTTGTGGCACAATTGTATAAAATACTGGATATGAAGGCCATAGGGAAACAACCAGCAACATCTGCTATTTAAAAGGAGATTTGGCAGTCAATCGCCTGCAATATTTTATCTTTATTGAGAGTGAGAGGGTTTCTACGAAAAGTACGGTCTCTGGCAGGATTCAGTCTCACGGTGCATACATGTGTGTACATGGAGCGAATCGACTTATAAAGCGAAAGCTTTGCCCACAAAAACAGAAAATACACTGCTATAGAGCCCTGAGGGACTCCGGTCAACCATAGAAAAATCTTCTACGTTTAATGGCAGAAATGAGTTAAATTACATTTCATCATCATCATAACCTTTATTTAAACTCGGAGTACAATTGAGGGGCAGGACCTCATTTTCAATGTAGCCGAATACAGAACACAAATCAACAATATGCAACAAAACGGTCCTAAGATGGAAACCTCCCCATAAACTTGAGGTCTCACAATGGATCCTCTCATTAATGGACATGATCGCTCTGGAACTCTCTATAGCTCGATCCAACGGGGCACAAGAAAACACACTTAACACCTTATCCACAGCATTAGAAAAACTTAAATCATGCCAACATCTCTGACTTCTTTTCTTTTCTTTTAATTTTATTTTTCCAATGGTAAAGTACCTGTCTTGCTTTATTTATTTATTATTATTATTATGATTGTTTTTGATGTATTGAAATTTTTGTATCTGTTTCGCTGTTCAACCTGTGGGGGGGGGGGGGGTGGGGGGGTGGGAACCCCTTTTCTTTTAACAAAAAATAAAATAAAAACTTGATCACAAAAAAAATATACAACAGCAATTTGAAATAATATTATGAATCAGAAGACATAAGATACTCAAAACTAAAGAACTAAGAGATAGACAGAATTAATTAAAACAATTACAATGTTGAACAAAAGTGCTGGAAATCATTTCCTTGAATTGTCCCAGGGAACAATTGATTTTTAAAGGTATAGTCGTGAAACGGAAATGGTGGGCATTTTATTTTGAAGTTTCAGCTTGAAACGCTGGCTCTGAAGTTTCTGAACCAATCAGAGCGTCGCATGATCCCTCCAGGCTATGAGGTCTCCAAGTCTGTGACTTCCTCTCACATTTGTAAACAAAGTGGCAGAAAGACGTGGGGCAAAGCCAGGGGATTATTTCTAACCTATACACAACCTATATACATATTTTAGCATGATGATTAAGTTTAAAATGAATAAATACCAGTGCTTATCACTCCTCTCATACAGAGAGGATATGCCTGCGTTCCCATAGTGCAGGGGTTCTCAACGTTTTTGGCCGGGGACCCCCGGAAATGCTTTGGCAACGTCTCGGGACCCCCGCCCCGCCCCCTCCCGACCCCCAATATAAATTGACTGCTACAATAACCTTAAACCATTTTGGGCGGGAACCCCTTTTGGTGTTTTAAGCATTGTTATAATTTAGCTATTGAAAAATAGCAGATCTACAAGCTCATAGCGCGCCACCGAGTGGCGCGCTACGAGCTTGTAGGTCTGCTATTTTTGAAAAATCGTGAAAATATATATTTTTTTTTTATTTTATTTTTTTTTTTTTTTTGAAAATAATTTGGGGACCCCCTAAAATAATTTGGCGACCCCCCGAGGGGTCGCGACCCACGGGTTGAGAACCCCTGCCATAGTGTACAATGATGGGTACCGTAACTGTCACCAGTGACCCATCTTAGGGCAGAATGGTACACCGTGTCGAGGTGCTTTAAAATGGATGGAGCAGCAATCCTGTAAATAATGTCCCCATAGTCTAAGACAGAGTGAAAACTGGCTTCAACAATATTGTCTTTTTACTTTTACTTCGCTAAAACCAATATTGTGCAATTTCTGAAGGAGTATGGTGTGGTTTACGGTGTCAAAGGCTTTGATATAGTTAGTAACTAAAGAGAACATTTACGTTCATTGCTTATGTCTTTAAGTGTCTTGAAGAATTGAATACCCATGCAGGGCCACAGTGGAATCAAGCCCCTCAGACTTTTTGTGTTATCCTCAAATTAGCTGACTTCTCAGTGTGGGTCTGCTCAATAGTGTGTGGCTCGAATGCGACCGAAGCTTCTGCAGGGGTCAATAGGTCGTACTCTAAACAGACAGACAGACGTACATAGAGACACACAAAGCCCTTTATTGGAGCGGTGTGCACCGCTCAAAAATCACTTACTCTACCTTTAATAATATCCATGATATGGTTGGTCTCATTTCTGTCAATTACAAGTGGAGTCATGTGTCGCTGATGGAACGGTAGTTACATGGTTATTGGTTGCTACCCTGTCACGTTCAATGATCAGATTGGTCCAGGCAAATGTGCTTCTCATTTCCATAATGTCTAGACGAGCTCACCTTTTTAGATGCTCTCCGCCCTGCTCCACTCCCACCATCCGTCCCATAATCCTTACTTTGCGTGGGGATTGCTGCGTGGCATCCATGTGGTCCTCAGACATCATGTTAATTATGTCCCATTGACACGGCACTGCAACATTTTGTTTGGAAAAGTTAAATATTTCCCCAAAAAAGTATAAAACATTTTATGAGTTTGCCTACTGACAGCCTAGCTCTGGACACACATACTGTACCAACATGCAAACCACATAGACCCTCAACAGACCCTCTTATAGGTGACTTGCTCCATTGGAAGCACCATAGACATACGTAGAAAGGTAGACGCCTCCTTAGGCTCTGCTCTGGGGCGTCTGTATCTCGAGGGAAGGCAAGCTTCCACAAGCTTGCGCAAGCTTCCACGTGCGTCACAGAATGGGAAGGTTGGTAGGCCAATAATAATAATAAAGCTTTTTTTATATAGCACCAAGTGCATCACAGAGAATAAAAACAACAATACACACCATAAACAGCAATAAGTAATGATACAGAGGATAAAACAATATGGACCAATATGGAGAAATGCAGTAAGACATGTGTTAAAACATTTAGGGGATAAAAGCAGCTTCATAAAAGCGAGCCTGATCTCCACAGGGAGGGCATTCCGTTTGTTCTGAGATGTGGTGGAGTAGAAGTAGAAGTACTGGGAATTGGAAAAAGTACAAATACCTCAAAATTGTACTTAAGTACAGTACCACACTCAACACAGGACCACTTTTCAAGCTACCTTCATATAATTGGTCCTCACTATATTGTTCATGATAAAATGCCACAATTGTTTTCGTGGTATTTTATCATGAGGACCAGTTATATATGAAGATAAGTTGAAAAGTGGTGTAGTGGTCCTTTAAGTAAATCTACTTAGTTACTTTCCACCACTGGTTGCGTGTAGCCTACAATGACCTCCTTGTAGCTAGTGTTTTGTAGAAGTGTAGAATAAACGCGCCCTATAGGAGAGCGTCTGATAGAAGCCTCTGAAGGTAACCCTGAGTCGCTCACATAACAAGCTATGTCATTGTAGCGCGCGGCTGTCTAAATTATGCATCCACACCACGAGACGGCTGCACAAAAGCATCCTTTGATCGCTCGTTAAGTATCCGTGCAAATGCATCTGTGCACATGCGTTTGGTGCACGCACTCACACACACACACACGCGCGATGAGCCAGCTGTACACGCATGCACATACTGTACATACGGTTTGAGACCTCACACACACACACACACACACACACACACACACACACACACCCACACACACACTGGTGTCTTGATGCCTGAGGGGGTCATGGATATTCCAAACTTGGGGTGCATTTGATTTCCAAAAAAAGTGTCCTTGTTTCCTTATGACATTTCCTCTCGCTTGTCTCCTGGTCCCGCTGAGTCCCACATGTTCTCTTCTATCCACACTGGGTGGGTTTTTATTTTTTCTTTCGCTGCAGCTGGTTACATTTATTATTTAACATTGTAGGCATTTAGCTTTTGCTCTTTTCCAGAGTTACAGAATTATTATAGCGAGTGCAACACTGTGGAGAATAACCTCCAATTCCCATAGTGTCAACATTACAAGGAACCACTAGCAAGGGTGCAAGCCGGGTCAGATCCACTGCAGTGCTTGGACGACAGATGTGTGTTTAGAATGAGCGAACAAGGTTAAATAAATAAGAGCTACAGAGCACGTGTTGTTGCAGTAGGAGGCAGAAGTGTTTTATTTTATTTTATTTTTATTTTTTCAATGGCCCTTCTCACACAACATAAACATTCTAAATGCGTCCCAGGTTTATTTGCTGTTGCGGCGTTTGTGTCAATATCGGTAGCTGACCGGAAATCAACTTGGACCCAAGCCGTTCCCTAGCAGTGCAATTCCACTGATAATGTCTATAGACTGAAGGCCTTGCTGCCAGTGCTGTAATGATGTCTATAGACTGAAGGCCTTGCTGCCAGTGCTGTAATGATGTCTATAGACTGGAGGCCTTGCTGCCAGTGCTGTAATCATGTCTATAGACTGAAGGCCTTGCTGCCAGTGCTGTAATCATGTCTATAGACTGAAGGCCTTGCTGCCAGTGCTGTAATCATGTCTATAGACTGAAGGCCTTGCTGCCAGTGCTGTAATGATGTCTATAGACTGGAGGCCTTGCTGCCAGTGCTGTAATGATGTCTATAGACTGAAGGCCTTGCTGCCAGTGCTGTAATGATGTCTATAGACTGGAGGCCTTGCTGCCAGTGCTGTAATGATGTCTATAGACTGAAGGCCTTGCTGCCAGTGCTGTTATGATGTCTATAGACTGAAGGCCTTGCTGCCAGTGCTGTAATGATGTCTATAGACTGGAGGCCTTGCCGATAGTGCTGTAATCATGTCTATAGACTGAAGGCCTTGCTGCCAGTGCTGTTATGATGTCTATAGACTGAAGGCCTTGCTGCCAGTGCTGTTATGATGTCTATAGACTGAAGGCCTTGCTGCCAGTGCTGTAATCATGTCTATAGACTGAAGGCCTTGCTGCCAGTGCTGTAATCATGTCTATAGACTGGAGGCCTTGCTGCCAGTGCTGTAATCATGTCTATAGACTGGAGGCCTTGCTGCCAGTGCTGTAATCATGTCTATAGACTGGAGGCCTTGCTGCCAGTGCTGTAATGATCGCATCACATTTATTGCCAGGTATGAAGTTCATACATCCTCTTATCTCTGGCATTTGGTGCCATGACAGCCCGACAAAAATACATGTAAAGGATAACGCCGTATTTTCTGTGACACTTCGTTCCATCAACGAAATCGATAATAGTCAAACTGTGGTCAAGAGGATAACCTCTTGCATTATTCTGGTATTCTGTTGACTACTTAAGGGTCCATACTTCCTGCCTCCTCCTTTTTCCGTCTACATCAAATCTCTTCTGTGAAAATAGCAGATCTACAAGAACACAGATCTGTAGATAAGTTATTTTCAACAGATGTTTTTTTTTTCCTATTCCCAGAATAGGAACGCTAGGGTTCATGTGGTTTAAAATGAAATGTAAAAGCAGTGTCGGAGAGAGTAGACACACTTCTCTGTGCATAAGTACTCTCACCACGGACGTGCAGAGAGTGTTAGAGAGGCAGGGGCTGAAATCCCATAATGGGGCACTTTTGGATCAGAGCAGATCAGAGCTTGTAGATCAGCTATTTTCGGGTCGCAACCCAGCATTCTTTATCTAGTGGAGATGCGGTGTACGACATGGATTTCTAAACACATTTGTTCAACGCAAAATGCTGCGTTCCAAGTTCAGGAGACTTCGGAAAAAAGCAATTCTCCTGAATGCTGCCTTCCGGAATGGCATGGAAAGGAGTGGCATTTGTGCATATCTTTATAGTAAATGCTGCATTCATGGTCTGGAAAGGGCAGTTGTTTTACAGACGGGTAAAAGGGCAGGGGCTGAAGCCCCCTTTGATGTCTATGTGTGCACGTCCCTGACTCTCACACAACAAGGAAGGAATCACAAAAGGACATGCTTTAGGATGCCACAGAACAGAAATGGGATGCAGCCAGCCAGGCAGGCAGCATGTGACCGTCTCAGAAGTTTGTCGGTGTCCTCTGGCTCAAAGGCACAATACAGATACAGTAGTTAGTTAGCTAGTCTAGACAAATCCTTTAATATTATGACAGATACAATTATTACAGTGGTGGTGTTTTAACCCATTAAGACCTTATATCTTTTAACCACTTTAACCATTATTTTATACTTTAGCTGTTGAAAAATAGCAGATATACAAGCTCATAGCACGGCACCGCACGGCACCGTGTGCAAATACAGCGAACATATTCTAATATTTGCTTCTGGGGGGTCCCTCGAACAACATATTTTCAGATGGGGGTCAGCGGCCATATAATTTTTGGGGTCCTTGACATGAAATAGTTTGCGAACCACAGCTATAGAAACATAGGTTTTTAAGAAAACTGTCATGATTTAGAAGACATTTTTTGAATCTGATCTCAGGTCTAAATGGGTTAGGTTAAGGGCAATGCTAGTTTGTCCATGTTGTCTTTCCAACGCTTTGGTCCCCAACAAGACACAGTATCTACTCGTCATGGAATTTGCTGTGCTCTTTGGTGCTCCTCGTAAGGATGAACCCTAGATATTCTGGTGTCCCGTGCTGTGGCCTTTCCTCTGGTGCAGTGATTTTCAACCTGTAGTTTGGGACCCCTAGGGGGGTCCCCACATGATTTTTGGGGAATCCCCAGATGACAGTAAAGTGACTAATTTATGGAGTTTTGAGACACTTTAAATTTAAAAACACCATTACTAGTAATCAACAAACTACACTATAAAACTGGTCAAACATTGGCCAAATTGTCTCAAATTATAAGACGGAGGCAAACATTTTGAAAATAGCTGATCTACAAGCTCACAACGCCTCACGTGGAGGCATTGTGAGCTTGTAGAACAGCTATTTTCACAATGTTTATCTGTAGAACCGAGTCAAACTAAATGTAATGCCTCGACTCGCTTGTCAGTCTTTAAGTGGGGGGTCCTGCGACCCCCCACTCTAGAATTGAGTAATTCTCAAAAGGTTGAGAATTACTGTTCTAGTGCAGGGGTTCTCAACCAGGGTCCCCAGATTATTTTCACAAAAAAAATGATTTATTTTTTTTTTGGCAACTGAATGGCTGGAAAATGGAAATTAAGAGTTTAAATAGTACACATAGTACATGCATACATTTCCTTAATGATTATATCTGGTTTCAGTATTTATTTATGATGTATTTTCGCTATTATTAAGGTTATCGAAGCGGTCAATTTATATTGGTGGTCACGAGACATGGCCAAAGCATTTCCGGGGGTCCCCAGCCAAAAATGTTGAGAACCCCTGCTCTAGTGCAGTGATTTTCAACATGCGGGCCCCCAAATATTTGACAAAACACTGAAATGAAGATATAGGAATAGCCTACTGTATTTTAAAAATAATAATAATAAAAAAGAAAAAGTCGTTTAAAAATGAGTGATCAGATGCGTAAACACTTTTGAACGCTTTTGAGATTTTCAAGGGCTCTGCTGATCCAGGAATGGTTTTGTTAGAACCACAGTTCTAGTGCCACTCTATGGCCAAAAAAACACTTGCTTTCAAGATACCTCAAAATCTAACGCGTGTTTTTTTTTTACACACAAAGCTCTTTTTTTTTACTCCCAGAGAGGAGCTGGGTAATCAACAGTCTCTTTAAAAAAAACTTTAAATTGGATTAAATGGAGAGAATGTAGCACCTTGTTGTTCACGGACATACTCTTGAAAACCGCTGTTTTTATGTTGGTTTCCTAGCAACATACCCAAAACACGACGGAGTCAACGTGCCTTCTCGACTTGCCTGGTGCTGTGCCAAGTGGCGAGTGCCAGCGCACACTGCATCCTGTCTGTAGGATCCTAGGCTTGGGAACTCTTGGGAATCTGATGGGATATTTTCTTGGCACTTGCATGTGCATGTAACCGGGCGCACGCACGCACGCACGCACGCACGCGCGTGCGCACACGCACACGCACACAGGCATCAAAGGGAGCTTGAGCCACTTGCCCTTTTACCTGTATTTAAAAATAAAAATCACACCCGTGTGAAGTGAGGGGTGCTCTTACCATCTTACATCGAGGAAGGAATTCGATTAGGTGCTATGATTAGGTGATGTAATGATGATGTAAAACAAACGGTGTCAAAACAAACATTAAATTCTCTTTATTGTTAATGGGATTGTTAATGGGGTTTGTGTTAGTGACTAAACAAACATTAATTTCTCTTCATTGTCAATGGCGTTTTTAAAACAAACATTGACCTAAAGACAAACATTAAACCTATAGGAGAATATATCAAGAATGGCCTCGACAGACCATGAATGCAATGCATCTTTTACTATGGTGAAAGAAACGCAAATGCACCCTCTCCATGCCAAACCCGAAGGCAGCATCTTTGTCTTTTTCGAACTCTCCTGCACTTGAATGCAGCATTTTATTTTGCCCTCTCTGTGTAGAATGATATATATAGACCTGATCACACGGCCCCGGGCCAGGTTTAGAACGAATACCACCGAGGTGGAAAGTCTGGTGACGGAGGTTACCGCAAACCTATCATGGTCCAACATGCAAATGAGCCACTTGCTAAAAAGTGAAAGCACTTAGCAGTGTGGTGGTGGCAGGGCACGAGGCCTCAGATATTGATGCACATTTGAATATTCATTGATGCAGAATCTATCGATGAGGGAGAAAGAGTAGATGTGCTTCCAGGCCCTTTTCATGAGGGAATACTATATTAAACAACATATGAATCATAGCCGGGGTATTTTTACATACTTTAAAGCGTATCTGGAGGGGGGCTTTCATTGTGTGTCTTTAGGCACTGCCCTATGGGGTATTTTTTTGCGCTCAGATTAATAAAGTTGCTGTCATGCACGGATTTGTTCTGGAGTATCACAGAAGCCCAGTCACAATGCCAAACACAATTGTGTAACATTGCAGTGGTAATTTCGTCAACTAGAACTATGAGGAAAAATGTTCGACGACAAAAAAATTCAATGACTAAACTAAGCTATGTTGACTAAAACTCACAACGCGTCTCACTGCGACATGTTGTGAGCTTGTAGATCGGCTATTTACAGCATGCAACCGTCAAGGAGGTCGAAATTTTTGTCAACAAAATCAACTGTAGATTTTGTCGACAAAAACATGAGTTTGTACATCGCCTATTTTTGGCAAAGGTCTGTGGTGTTGACAGAAAGAAATGAGTGTTCCAAAATTGGAACACTCGGGGTCCCCGGGCAACTAAGCACATAGGTCCTCATTCACAACGGCGTTTACGCTCATAACGTTACGTAACGTGAGCGGAGCGTGAGCGGACAGGCATTTACGTGGATTCCCACATTACGTGGGAATTCATGAACTTGAACGTGAACTTTACGGTGACGTTGTTTGGTCGGAAACTCCGCTATAAGCTGCGCCAGCTCAGAGGGTCGTGTACTGCTTGCGTAGATTTATTCAGAAGCCTTTAGTCTAGAGGCAGGTTAGCCTAGAGTCCCATCACCCGCTTCGAATGGGATCAGTGTATTGAAACGGGGAAAATCTGATTTTCCCCGTTTCAATACACTGATCCCATTCGAAGCGGGCGGTCCCATACAGAAACTGCCCCTGCAAACCCGACACCTTTTTATTTATTTATTAGGATATTTCTAGCATGCGCGATTGCGCTGCACTTGACAGCTTTCTACTCGCAGTGCAACGGTTGTGAGCTTGTAGATCGGCTCTCGCGGACTCTCGCTGCATGTTAAAAAACAAACTCACAATTATAATAAGAACATACACTTATCTGCATTCTGCACTGTACGAATTCATTGGAAAATGAATATAACGGTGCGGTGAGCCCGGCCCGGACAGAACAGATTATTTCTATGGTTCACAGACATGCCGGTCTGACAGAGAGACAGCAGTCACAGGGCTAATTAGCCCTATAAAAAAATAGAAGTCCACATTATTGCATCAGCGCGTGCAATTCGGCCAGTCATAGTTTTAAGCCAGTGCACCTTAATTAATTATAATATGGGGAACTTATAGCTAGGCTGTAGGCTACTACATTGATGAGATCAAATATGTAGGTGCCATGTAGATGAGATCAATGTTGGTGCCAAATGTCCCGCGAAATTCGCGAATCATTTTAATATGACGACATCATCATAAATGAACCTGCACTTAGATCTGACAAAGAGGAGGCTACCCGCCGTATATGGTTGACATTTTAAATAGCTATAGGCCTATGCCTACGTGTCCATGATCAGAATAAATCCATTCTCCACATGGCATTCAGACTGATGACAGTGAGATGATATTAATCTATTCCCCGCATGAATCAATGCAGCTCTGATAAAAATATCGGATATATGTTTTACCTCTGCAAAGGTGTGAGTGAGCAATTGTTAAATAGAAAAGAAAAGGCTTTATAATATAATTGCCAAGTATACGCTAGCTTGCTGCCTTGGTCCCGAACTTAAATAAATATGGCCAAGCTGCATTTTATACCGTAAGTCAGCTTGACATTGTTGCAGCGGTGCGGAGCGTTCACCGTTTTGTAAGCTTGGGAAAATGATTTATATAGTTTAATGGTAGGCTATAGACAATATAAAGAATCACGCACAAATGTAATGGTATATGGATGTAAAAAAAGAGACTGCAGGTGGTGGTCGTCGCTCCGGCGCTTGACATGGTCAGATCATTTTCTTTTAATGTCCTAATATAGCTTAATTTCTTTCCAGCAATCATTTTTATTTTAATTTGTATAGCCACTATACTTGAAAATATCATTATTTTGTTGCATTCCGTCAGGAGGACCTCTATTTCGTTTGAGATGTAAGGCCTATAGTTATTTTTTGTTTTTTTTACTGCTGTCTGCTGAGTCATGCTTGACGCCTTTTATGGTGTGAAATGGGGCGTGGATCAATGCAAATGAAGTTGTCGGGTGATTTTCCGATCATTTGGCACCCGCTCGCATTCTTTATGACATACACCTGCGTACCTGTGGTACACACCGCTCTTTGAATTGCACGGCAAAACAACGTAGCGTGATCGGACGGAATTTCCCGCATCTGTTTACGCTTCCGTTACGCATACGTTACACTGCGGTGTATTTCTCCTTTGTGAATGAGGACCATAGAGTTCAAGTGCTACACGTATATGTGGTGAAAATGTCAACGACGGTATCCTGACTGAATGCGGTACATACGGTACAGTTTGAGTGGGATTGGTACAGTACATGCGTCTTCCTGCATACCTGAGTGTCTGAGCGGATTTACTTTCCACCGCTAGTGTCAATTGTAGAATGATGCTAAAATATGGATAAATGTGTGGAGCCGGCGGCTATACATCTGTCAGTATACACTCCTCTACGTCTACGTCCTCATAACCTCTCCAGCATGCTCTCTGCTTCACCTCATGTTGCTTTTCTCTCACTTTGGGGAGGGAGGGGTGGTTCTCCTTTCGTTCATTTGGCCTGCCAGCCTCTCTCTTAACTCTCTGTCTCGTATATTCTTTCTGTCCATCTCAACAGACTCGTTCTTTCTCCTCCGAGTCTTTCACAGCCTCCACTTTCTTTCGCCGTCTCTTGTTCTCTCTCTCTCTCTCTCTCTCTCTCTCTCTCTCTCTCTCTCCCACCTCTCTCTCACACACACACACACACACACACACACACACACACACACACACACACTCTGTCTCTCTATCTCCCTCTCTCTCTCTCAGGCCGTGGCCTATTTAAAATGTCTTCTGCTTTGTGCGGGCTCTCTTTCATCAGTTTAGAAGTTTTTAATCTCTTTCTCTCTGTCTCTGCTACACCCCCCCCCCCCCCCCCCACACTCCCACTGTCACTATCTCTGCCATCTCTCTCGCCCCTTTCCCATCAATCGTTCTTTTTCTCTCCCACCGTCTCTCTCTTTACCCCTTTGTACCCCCCTCCCCTTATCTAGCCCTTCTTTCCTTCTATTTCATCCCTCCCCAACACACACACGTGCACACACACACATGCACACACACACACGCGCGCGCACGGACGCACACGTACACACACGCACACGCACACACACACACACAACCCAGCTTCTCTATCCTGGTTTGCATTGTGTGGCTGTCAAGAGATCACATCAATGAGTCTCTCTTAGTACATGATTACTGTGGCTAATTATCATGTGAGGTTGACGTTTTCAGAATCTCGGAAAGAGATGCTTAATGTATTTTAATGGGGTTTGGAGAGCAGGTAGCTGGGTGGTGTTTGCAGCCTTGGGTTAATAATAATAATAATAATTATATATATATATATATATATATATATATATATATATATATATATATATATATATATATATATATATATATACACACATGTATGTATGTTATTTGTTTGGACTATCATAATGTGGATTCCCCTCCCTGGAACGGGGTGCCTTGATTAAGGGGCACTTGCATCCAAAGTGATTTTGAGAAGTTCACTTCACTCTCAATTGCAGTTTGTTTCAGATTAATTCATTTTCATATATACGGTGGTGGAAGAAGTACTCACATGTTCTTAAGTAAAAGTATTCAATACCACAATGTGGAAACTTACTCTTACTTGAGTAGAAAAGTGTAAACATCAAAATGTACTTAAAGCACACAAAGTAAATAGTACTCATTATGCAGAAGAAGGAAGGGAGTGCCACTGGAGCAGACTCGGACAGTTAAAGCCTTTATTTAGCAGGGTGCAAGTAAAATAAGACAACTGTGTGTGTGTGTGTGTGTGTGTGTGTGTGTGTGTGTGTGTGTGTGTGTGTGTGTGTGTGTGTGTGTGTGTGTGTGTGTGTGTGTGTGTGTGTGTGTGTGTGTGTGTGTGTGTGTGTGTGTGTGTGTGTGTGTGTGTGTGTGTGTGTGTGTGTGTGTGTGTGTGGTGTCACAGTACAAGTCAGTCAATCTCATTGTGGAAGCAAGACTCTAATGATTTTATTCACGTGGCTAATCATTATCTGAAGTCCAGCACTCAATAATTAGAAGATCCACTTCCACAAAAAAAAAGAAGAAAAAAAAAAAAGATAATTTTGTAAAACAATGACCTACTACTCGTTAAAGAGTACCATTAATTAGAGTTGTATTATGCGCCATCTGTCATATTGTAAGGGCACAGTACAGTACATGCCAGTCATCCCATTGTGGAGGCAAGGCTTTAATAATGATTATACTGTTTCTCTTAACATACCTTTCTCTTTCCAGCTAGAGTGTATTTCAGCAAATAAAAACGATATGTTCCTCACTCTTACTTTTCTATCTCTTCCTGGAATGACTAGCACAAACAATGCCTAATATTGTGGAAGGAAAACTGTAGGGAAAAAGGTACTGAAGACAACAAAGGATGACCGACGTGTTTAGACACTCAGGTCTTCAACAGGGTCTGACAATCAGGGTGATGAGTCACACTTAAGTAAAGGCTGTGGGTGGCATTCAAATCATTCTGACCAATGACTACATCACATATCAGCGGATATGCCATAACATCCACAGCGGACGCCATCGTATGCAGATCAATACATAGTACATAATGAATATACCAATAAAAACAACTAACTGGGGAGACAAAAACTCATGCATGAAGGAAGCATGAGCTCAAGTCTGTTGCTCTCCCCAGGTTGGCGAAGGGTGTGTAGAGCCCAGGATCACATTAGATAATTGACACAGCGGTGAAAAATGGGTTACACATTTTTGGGATCAAAATTAAAAAGAATATATATATATATTTAATATTGTCTTTCTCTGTTTGTCCAATGTGCATTTTTCCTTTATTACACATCTTCCCAAGGATGACAAGACTGTATCTCAGTGAAAGCCATCAAACTCTCTTGCTCCATAAACCAGCAAACTCTCTCTCTCTCTCTCTCTCTCTCTCTCTCTCTCTCTCTC
Organism: Electrona antarctica; assembly: GCF_951216825.1. Lineage (NCBI taxonomy): Eukaryota > Metazoa > Chordata > Actinopteri > Myctophiformes > Myctophidae > Electrona > Electrona antarctica. The sequence goes on along the minus strand of NC_136796.1, from coordinate 23,073,658 downwards.
TCTCTCTCTCTCTCTCTCTCTCTCTCTCTCTCTCTCTCTTTATATAAATAAATATATCTATGTTTCTACACTACCCTAAACAATGAGTAAACCAAATTAAACTGCTTCACATTTGTTTGTATTTACTAACCCATGTTCCACCAGGCTATTTTTGTAAATAATTTAATATCGATTCCCCCCCCCCCCCTTTTTTTGTTAATTAACGTGCATTTCCCCACTCTCTCCCTGTGTCTGTGTGCGTGTGTGTGTTTTGGCCTAGGCTGCAGTCTGAAGGAGCGTTGCTGCTGCGTTGGTGCCGTGCTGTGTGATGCTCTCCCATGAAGCCCAGGTGGGGAGCTGACGCTGCCAGTGAGCGGGAATCGCCACTGCTGCACCACCACCACAACCACCACCACCACAGAGCTGCAGCAGCCCCACTGCTGCACCACCACCACCACCACCACAGAGCTGCAGCAGCCCCACTGCTGCACCACCACCACCACCACCACAGAGCTGCAGCAGCCCCACTGCTGCACCACCACCACCACAGAGCACTAGCAGCAGCCGGCCAGCCGCAGCGGAACCGCCAGCCGCTCCTCTCCCCCTGCCGGTCCTCCTCCCCTCCTCCTCTCGCACACCAGAGACTCCCCCCACGCCTCTTCCTCGTCCTCCTCCACCTCTGCCGTCGTCGCCTCCATTGATCACCTCCAGTAAGGGGCCCCTCTCTCTCTCTCTCTCTCTCACCCACACATACACACACGCACACACACACACTTTTCTCTTTGCCACTTTCATTTTCTCGCCCTCCCTCCGGTCCCAGCGTTTGGAATGACAATCAGTTTCGTTTGTCACTCACACACATCACAGGTTTTACAGGTGTAAAGAAGTGGGCGGAATTTTCGGTTTAATTTTCTGTGCGCGCTCCATCAATTTGTAGTATTCCGTGAGAAGAGAGAGGACAGAGGTAGAGTATAAGGGCAATGTGATAACAGGACATTCTTGTCCGTCCTGCCTTGTCCTCATATATTATAGTATTTTGAATTACTTTATACAACGATAAGACGTAGCAGTAATGGCTAATTTATGATTCGCTGAAAGTGGCTGATTTACAAGCTCACAACGCGCCACAGAGGCGGTTTGTCTGTGTTGCGCAGAGATGCAACCAAGCTGTATAAATCAGGCTTCATAGTCAGGCCCATGCGTTGCAGCAGAGTACTGGTATAAAGGTTAATGGATGCTGGGGGAAAAAAACTATAATATAATTGAACTAGCCTAAAGTAAGAAATTATATTAGTGCTATTAATACTGTGTAATTTTACACACCCAGTGTTAGTCATCCAGTGTACAATACATTGTATTACACAGACGATCATGTGTGTCGTCCACAAGTGAGCCAACCGCTCTTCACACAGTAAATGATTGTACTGTATATATTTTTGCGTAATTGTTGCATACCTTTATCACATTGCAGTCCCCTTAGTACAGAAGAGCATTCAGTATGCATTAGGTTTCCATTCCGTCTCTTAGGCAAAGCACATTAACAAGTAAGACGGGCGAACGCGGGAAGCGAACGCAGCTCGTAAATTTTTTTTAAGTTCTCTTTTTTTTGTGTTTAAGATTTTTCCTTTTTAAGTTTTTTTTAAGTTAAGTTTTGTGTGTGTGTGCGTGCGTGCGTGCGTGCGTGCGTGTGTGTGTGTGTGTGTGTGCGTGCATGTGTGTGTGTGTTTTTGTGTGTGATACAGCTGCGCCCTCTGGTGGTGGGCGGGTGGTGTTACAGTGTGACAGACAGACACACAGACAGACATGATCTGCTGGGTCTCATAGTAAATGCTCACTGCGTTCGCAATAATCATAACATTTCTGAAGCAAATTCTTTGGCTTGATCTCTCTGTGGAAAAAGCACGTCCATACACACTGATCAAAGTGTGAGAATACGTTTGGCTGGGAGTTTTGATTGTACTTATTGTCTAAATGGGTCAAAGCAGCCGTTAAAGTGACATTAACGCAAGTTTTGTATTAATTCAAAGATTTTGAGCTTGTACAGAACAAATTGCGGCCACTGGCGATTCAATACACCAAATAGATTCTCGGTTAAAGGACTTCTTGCCACTGAAATAAAAGAAACAAATGTTATATATTATGTTAATGAATTTAAAGATGATTGAAAGCACCAAGTCAGTACTGCTTGCAGCAAACAAATGCAGTTGCAAACTTTTAAAGTATAAATATAAATATTTAGGAAAAGTAGAAATATATAAAGAAATATAAACACCCTTGTCCTTGTTCTTTCTAGCATGTAACATATGTCAAAACAACAGTAAGATATTTAATTTTTTCCCTGTTTTTCTGCCCTAAAACAGCCAGGTTGACGCTGTTCAACACTGCCACCCACACCAGCAGACAAGTGCAGTATCATCAAGGTAACCAGCAACTTAACCAGCAGCAGCCGCCATGTCCAGTCGCAGGAAATCGTCCACGCCCTGCATGGTCCGGGTTGTTTATGACCTGCCCGGACCGCTAAGCGACCCAGAAGAGCTGATGGACGTAGATATGCCATCGGATATTTCTGTAGACAATGGCGCCATGACAGAGAGGGGCCCATCGGAACCATGCAAGCCTACGAGTGAAAAGGATCAAGACCTACCGGAGCGTCCGGATAATCCAGAGAAAGCGGAGCAGGAGACGTTTTCAACGCCGCCTGAAAGTCCACCAGAGCCATCGGAACGAAATGAACCGTCAAATGAAGAGGAGGATGAGGCTGTGATCGAGGATGACGGAAGCGGACAGGCAAAGGAGAGAGAAGGGGGTGACTATGAGGCAGAAACTCAGAGAAGGCAGCAAAGAAAATACGAGTGCAAATACTGCCCTTTTTCCACGCAGAACCTGGACAACTTCAAGGAGCATGTGGACTCGAGTCACCCCAACGTCATCCTCAACCCGCTGTACCTGTGTGCCGTCTGCAACTTCAGCACCAAGAAGTTCGACTCACTCACAGAGCACAACGAGAGCCGGCACCCGGGCGAAACAAACTTCAAGTTCAAGAGGGTGAAAACAAACAATCAGACTATCTTAGAACAGACAATCGAAGGCGTGGACAATGCAGTCGAATGCGATTTGACAAACGGGCAGGGCGAAAGCAACGACAGTGGCGTTGCATTTCCCCCTTGCATATCCACCACAGTAATGTCACCCGACAGTATTCCGTCAATCTACCAGGGCCTGAAAAGCCAGTTGGATCACCTTCTGCAGAAGGACCAAATCACGGCGGTGAACATCAACGGAACGGTGATCATCCCCGAAACCTCAATCTTCCAAGGGCTGTCCCATCATGTCACCCCACACCTGCAGCGCCCGCCCAACTTCAACTCCGTACCAAAAATCGCCGTTCCCCTGAACACCACCAAATACAACCCGTCGCTGGACAACAACCTGACGCTCATCACGTCCTTCAGCAAGTTCCCTTACCCGACGCACGCCGAGCTCTCCTGGCTGACGGCGGCGTCAAAGCACCCGGAGGAGCAGATCAAGGTGTGGTTCACCACGCAGAGGCTAAAGCAAGGCATCACGTGGTCCCCCGAGGAGGTGGAGGAGGCCAGGAAGAAGATGTTCAACGGCTCCATTCCGCCGGCCCACCACACCTTCACCGCCTCGGCCGCCAGTCCGTTGTCACAGCTGTCGACTGCCAAAGCCTCTCAGCAGCCGGTTGTCCACACCACGGTGGAGCACCCCAATCATTTCAAGACGTCGAGCATGTCCAACGGCTTAAACGCCGTCACTGTGACGACGACCTTGGTCCCGGGCCACGCCCCCAAGCGGCCTCTGGCGACTTACGCGACGGCCATGTTCGCCCCGGAGTCCAAGCGACCCGTCATGGCGGTCGCGCCACACTCTGGGGACCCGAAAGACAAGGGTCTCATGGCCCCTCCCCCACCTCCTCCACCGCTGAAAGACCGCCTCCCGATGGCTCCGCCTCCAGTTCCCATGGACACCAAGAGACCTGTAGCGTTTCCTGTGGTCCCGGCGGAGCTGAAGAGGTTATCTGCTGCTGTGCCTTTAATGCCGCCACCATCGTCCAAGGGGAAGCTGCTTGCGGCGGCAGCTCCTCTGTCATCGTCCTTCAACTCCAAAACCAGGCCGGTGGTGTCTCTGCCCTCCATACTATTTCAACAGTCATTGAACCGGCCTTTCTTAGCACCACCGCCTATCATCGCACCCCCATACAAGAACTACCTAATTCCTCATCCTTCGTCCATCAACTCCAAAGACAAAAACCCCATTACCCATGCGCTGTTAGCCCCCGACATGAAGCTACCAAACTCGCCCCCGCTGGTTGCACCGCAGATTCGGCGGCCCCCAATCATCCAGTCAGCTCGCGCCCCACTCAAAGCACCATCGTCCCAGAACACGACAGGCTTTCCCTCACCGAAATGGAAAGAGCAGCAGCAAGGAGGGGGGGAACTGAAAGTCTGCCACGCCAGAGGAGACAAGATGCACATGCCTCTGTCTGAGGCCAACGGCGTGTCCCATGTGGAGGCCAGATGGTCCCACGAGCAAAACCCACACGTCCACAACAATGGCTTCATACAGCTGTATGCCAGCGAACCGCCCAGAGCCGAGCAGCACAAGTCGTTGTCGGTGCCCACCCAGTTCCCCCTGTTGGAGAGGATGAAAGGGAAGACTGCGGAGCAGCTCAAGATCCTGGAAGAAAACTTTCTGCGCAAGAGCTTCCCCACGCATGTCGACGTCGACAAGCTGGCCGTCGCCACGTGCCTGTCGCGGCAGGAGATCGAGAGCTGGTTCGAGGAGCGCCGCGCGCTCCGCGACAACCTCGAGCAGGCACTGCTCAACTCTATGGGCACCAAGAGGATGGGCTTCTTCGGTATGGGCAATGGTGGTGGCACCGCGGTAGTTGAGAAACGACATCCACATCAACTGCACCAGCCCATGCAGCTGAATGGAATTCACAAACCGACCGGTGGCCATGTCAAAAGCCCTCCTCCCCTGCCACCACATCCCATCCTCCCCATCGTCGCCCCTCTTACCGTGCCATCGTCCGTTCCCTCCAATCCGACGTCCCCCTGTTCAGTGCCTGCAGACAGCCGCTCCCCGGCGCTCCTCAGGGATGTTTCTGCGCAAGTGAGGTGGCCTTCTCCTGAGGAGCTCAGCCAGCTGGAAGCCAGGACGGGTCTGCCACGTGGCGACCTCACCCGCTCCTTCGCTGACAGCCGCACGGGGCTGAAAGGCAGCGCCCCAGACTGGACAGAGCTGTTTTACAAGATGAACAGCGCAACGTCTGGCATTGCCGGCAGAGGAGGAGTGAACGGCAGTGCTGGACAGGGGGCGTCGGTGAGCTCTTCTGAAAATGTCTCTAGCATCATCCAACGCTGCCAGGACGGAGGCGGCGGTAAAATGTCGGAGGGCGATCTGGGCAGGTTGGCCGCAGAGCTGCGTCCCAAAAGCCTCAGCATTCAACAGCACCAGGACCTACACGACTGGCTCAGTGGCAGGTACAGTAATGTCCATATGTTTAAGAGGACCATACCGGCAGTCTGGCACATGCCGACCATTCTCCAAATAAAAGCAGGATGGCCCTCATTTATCAAACTTGCGCATAGTCAACCCAACGCAACTGTCTGCATTCATTAATCTGTCATCAATTTGACATGAGCATAGAACACTCAAATGTCTCAGGTCTCAGCTCGTGTATGATGTTGTTCTCCATCATAGACAGCATAGTCTGACAATCTGACAGGCATCTAAACATTATGCAGAAACATGGTTGACCTAGGTAAGCCAACATGCTAAATGTACTGTGGACTTACATTTTGTCAAAGTTATTTTGTCAGCATTTGAATGCGTCAATTAAATTAGCCAAAAGTAGTAGTAGTAGTAGAAAATCTAACAGGAACGGGAAAATGTTCTATGATGGAATTCACAAGGCCAAATATGTGAACAGATGCTGGTATGGTCCTTTTCAAAGACACATATGTCTGTTTTAAATAATGACTTATTCCCCTTGTCTTGCCTTTTGATTGGTTTTAGGCTCGTTAGGGATTGTCAGACATGTTGCATATGCCATTAGGTGGATGTTTCTGTCCTGCAGAATGCCTAGCTATGCCCAAGAGTGTATTGATTTTGTGCCAGTGAAGGTTTCCAGGCACCTTACATCCCCTCTCTCTCTGCCATCACATTTGTCACCATCTGTTTGAATAAGAAAAGTGTCTCTTCCCCTGTGTCTAAAAGAAATGGTACTAGCTTTGGGGAGAGAGAGAGAGAATCCATATTTTAACGCTTTTTTGTTTTCTCATAAATTAACGCCCTACTTGGTCATACTACAGTGTCGCACAAAAGCATCAAAAGTAGCAGATCCACAAGCTTGAAGAGCGGCTCGAACCTTGCAGATCTGCTACTTTTCTCTTTTTGAATTTGAATCCTGAAAAGTAACAGTTTTGGACAATGAGGATTCCAGGCGACAGAGACGCTATACAGTTTGGGTTAGCACAATGGAAATGGAACCACCCAGTTTACACATTGAACTGCACCTGACCAGTTTACACATTGAACTGCACCTGACCAGTTTACACATTGAACTGCACCTGACCAGTTTACACATTGAACTGCACCTGACCAGTTTACACATTGAACTGCACCTGACCAGTTTACACATTGAACTGCACCTGACCAGTTTACACATTGAACTGCACCTGACCAGTTTCTGAGAATCCACATCTCTACGTTAATTCTGTTTGCACCCAATTTTATCTTGGAGGGCAGCTTGATATAATCTACCCTGTTTTTTGATGGCAACCTATTAAGTGTCATTTTCTTCAGCCCAGGCTCTGAGAAAGCATCTCTCAAAATAACACAACCGTAATAATTGAATAACAATATCACCTAAATAATTTGAGGAAACCTTTTATTCTCCCTGTGAGCTACAGTGCGTCTTTGAAAAGAACCATTCCGTGCCGTGCCGTGATGTGTGGTAATTGTTCCGCTGTTTTATAAAATGCGCTGCACAGTCAGGGCCGGTTCACATTCAATAACAGCATGTATAGGACAGCCATGTTCTGCTGCTTTGTCTTTGTCAGCAGTATCTAGAACTTCACAATTACCGCAAGAAAATTGTCACAGAGAACATTTCAAGCCAGACGTTGACAAAATACTGATCCCAAAACACTGCTCATGCTATGGTACAGTAGATGCAAATTAGTTTATTATGAATTTAAAAAAAGATAGCAGTGCCTTAACTGCAGAGTCTCTACCAGGGCTCGTGATATTTTGTTCGGAAAACAGTTAATTGGTGGCCAAAGTCTTTTCTTATTACACGGCTTGGTTGAATGCTTGTTTCTGATTAGTCAATCGCTGAATTCAACAGTGGGTTTTTCTTGATGATGACCGTTCCGCTATATAACAGACCGCTGGCTAATCAAAGCCTCAGAGCACCTGCTGCGCTGCTTAGATTTTATGCTGTATACTATCCAACATGACACATGGCTGTCATGTTGGATAGTATACAGCATAAAATCTAAGCAGCGAGCAAACACATGTCATTTACAACTAAACATTGCTCTCAGGAATGTTTTTGAAAACATTTGAAATCAATTACCGTTTACAAATCATTACTGTGCGTAAGCAAGGAAATACTTAGTTTTGTTGTTACTTTTGGGTCAATTTCATTTCTTTAAAAATATAAAAATAAAGTAGCCGTGTAATAAGCAGGATAGTGTATGACGCGGCGGTAGTTGTTTAAAAAGCAGTAGTTGTAGTTGTTTAGAAAGGCACGTGATACATTATCCCTTGTTTAAAAAGCTGCCTTGAAGTTTGAGTTCTGACGGTTCGGTGTGCTATTACCAGGCTGCGACCACAGAACGCAGCGGAGCTGAAGAACGGAATGCAGAGCGGTGGTGTCGGGGGACCCCGGGAGGTGTTCGGGAGCTGGCTGGACGACGGAGGACACTTGAGGAGAGTACGGGAGCTGGCCCTGGAGCGAGAGAAGAAGATGGTCGATGACGCCTCTGGGAGGCTGACTGGATAAATGGTACAGAAACAGTTTACACGTGTAGACCTGAGGCAGATTATAAACACTGTATTATGTTAGAATTATGTTGCTGTATTATTGTCTCTTGTCGGGTGGAAACCTCACATGTCCAAAACTTCTGTCAATCTGTCAACCCGATCTCACCCAAACACGGTGAAATAACACGGATTGGATTCCGTACATGCACTACTAGAAAACCCCCAAATCCGTACATATTACACTGAAATCCTCCCCATTAACCCCCCTATAGTTTTAGACGGAGGGGTGTCGTCTCAAGCAAACTTGAGCAACGAGAGCCACCACGAGCGAGTTGCCGTGGTGAACGTTGCGAAGTTCGATTGAGTCGACTCAGCCCCATCCGAGTTGCAACCCGATAGGCACAGAATCGTAAATAATGTTGTGGGGAGCGCATTTGCCCCAACTGAGATAATAGGGTGAAAGCCACGCCTCCGTTGTGGTCAAAACAGTAGTAGTGTAATATGTACAGATTTGGGGGTTTTCTAGGTGTGTATGTATTGTACGGAATTGTCAATCCGTGTTATTTCACCGTGTTTGGGTGAGATCGGGCTCCGTTATTCAAGTTTTATTTATTCTCGAAATTACACTGAGTAATTAAACTAATTTTCAGTGTCGTCGAGTAATACAATATCATATAAAAAAACAATACAACAATACATCAGAAGATCAGGAAAAGGAAAACAAAAGGTATACATGTGAATTACAAAGGTTACAAATAGAAGCTAAGACAAATTTCAAAACGATCTAAAAACATATTGTGGGGATCTGTATGCTCACCAAGGTTTTAAAACGACTAATCTGTATCTGTTCATCCGATGCAAGTCGGGAACAATGCGAGTTGGGAATGCATAGCCTGAGAAAGCCATCCCGGTCGCGTGCTAATCAGGGTCTGCAAGACCTGTGATTGACAGACGCTAGTTGGCTCTTCCACACTTTTGTTTCTGATAAACGCCCCCCCCCCCAACGCTTGGAGCCAGTCCGGTCTGCAGAAGACACAATGTGAATTCACACGATCGGGATTGTTCACCAGCAGGCTTGGGAATTCGTGCCCCGTCAGTTTATGTAATAACCGCTGTACTGTTGTCACAGTACCCGTTGTTCCCGCTGTCATAGTACGCAACGTTGATGACGTACAGTATATGGGCATAAATGGGAGACAGAAAGAAACAGACAGTTTGTAAGAGAGCACACTGGAACGACTCAGACAACGTTGAGCCTCCTCCTGAGTTGTCTTCTCTTACATTTGCTTGCATCCTGTGATCCACAGGTCCTGCCTTCATTTGGCTGAGGCTCTGTAAAACTCCCTTTCTTTGCAGACATTTTGTGCATTGCTCTGTAAAAGAACAGAGTTCTATTGTACACACTAGACTACCACTTTATATTGTTGCAGTGGCACAAACGCAGCGGTGAGCCGATGGTTTGGGGTAGCCAATCAGGCTCAGGATTTGTAGCCCCCCCATCCAATTATTGCACTGGCCTGGGTGCACAGAAAGAGAAAAGAAAGAGACAAGAGAAATACAAAGAACAACACATCTGATCATCACATCTTTTAACAGCGGGCGACAGCCAGACGAATTATCCGGAAGTGCATTTGTCTATGGGACCCGGAAACTACCGGCGAATGGCGGCAATAGCAGGCGAACAAGCGATAGTCGAAAAGTGGGCGGAGGAACGTCCAGCGATAGTGGGCAATTAGGCGATAGCCAATGAAATTCAAGTGTCGCTCGCGGTTGTTCTCCTGCTGTTAAAACGCACTGTTAGACAAAGTCGACTAGAGTCAGTCACACCGTCTGTCTGTCAGTCAGTCACAACAGGACGGAGTAGAAACTAAACACACACAACCCACAATCAGGGAAACCGATGGGTCTGGGTAGCCAATCAGGGAAGCCTGGGACGCACGCACGCACGCACGCACGCACGCACGCACGCACGCACACACAGGTTTATTTTAATAGACGTACTATACTTAAATTCTGCTGTTGCGGTCATGTACTCCAAGTACATTATGTGCTGCTTGAGTAGTTTATAGACACTTGTTGTAGAGTGTTATTGTGTACTCTCGCAGTACTTTTCCACAAGTTAACACTAAGATTAATAGACTGGAATAAAGCCACTGTCATAGCCATGTTCCAGAATGCTCGTTAAGCCAGTGTTTGCCAGCCTGGGCAACAGACACCGTCTCATCCCAGCCAGGAAGCTACTGTGTTGAGTAGCTGTGTGGGTTTTGGCTAATATTGCTTAGCAACAAAATTTTGTTCCAAGAATTGAGTTGGAAAAAATACATTTGAGTGACTGGAGACTGAAAATAGAAGCAGACCCCCCAGTGTGGATTTTTTGGGATTTTTACATGAAAGCCATCACCTTTTACGCGATAGCATTCTGCTTGTTTGTGGTGCACTCCTAAGTGACTCAAGTGTGATTGGAGTTTTAACATTCTCACACGTCTTTTCGATTGTCTGAAGATTTTGGCGGTGTTGAAAGCACGTTTCATGATATTATTTCTTTATTTATTAAATCAGACGACAGTGAATTAATTTCAACAGTGAATTTTGGAAGCCACCAAACTGTGGCACGCACGTTTTTATACAAAAAAAACAACTATGCCCGGTGATTTCACTAATTAGTACCCTCCTCCGCCCCCAACCCCGTGATTGAAGGGTCTGCTAATTAGTGTAATCAGCTGGCAGTTTTGTTGTCAGGACACCCTGGAAATAAACAGAACCACACCGCTCACAATGTGACCCGGGTTAGGAAAACACCAAGGCATCAAAGCGCATTCTGGTGGGCTTTCAAATATAAGCCAGCTGTGTGTGTCAGTGTGCGTCGAAATGGCCCCAATAGAGTTCGGCTTCGACCGCACCAAACTTCACCTATTTGCCAGACCTCAGAGATCAAATTCATGTGAAAGGAAAGACTGTTCCCACACACTGTTCAACTCTGCACCTCTCCACTTTTGTAAAGCAACAATATGCATTCCGAGGGTGTAAGTGCTCTTGGGATTGGATTTTTTGTGAGGTTTCGCCCTCCCCGCGTCGCCAGAAAAATAGGATGCGGTGATGTGATATTATTGATCCGCTCTCTGACCTTTAATCTAATTACATCTACACAATGCAGAAAAGTTCAGTAACGCCTTGTACTCTCTCACCTTGGAGCCCACAGTACCCTGCTGTGAACTTACAATGACCGGAACAGTAGAATAAGGCTTACATTCCTGGATCGCCGACATAACAAGCAGCCTAGTAGCTGACGAGTGCAAGGGTCGGACTCGGCAGACAATAGATGTAACCAGATATCCCTGTGTGCCTGACATGATCATGTGGCATTCCTTTTGCAAATGCTTTTCTTTCCTCCAGGTGCTTCTGCCTTTGACGTGTGTGTTTGCGCGCGTGTGTGTGTATGCACGTGCGTGTGTGCGTGTGCATTAACGCCACAATGGCACTGTCCTCCTAATCGCCCCCAAACCGCAGGCCTCATTTTAATCACATCTACAGTACACAATGCACAATTTTACTATTTCCCTCTTAACATGGATTAGGGGGAGCGCGCCAGCCAGTCCTGGCCTCTTGTCTATGAGAGCGCTGTATTTCACAATATGCCCTAGTTCCCAGCAGCACCCGGGGTACCAGGAACACTGGCTCCTGGCAGTGCAATTGCTTTTTTAATCCCACCCCACCCCCTTTCATTTTGGGCTTTTTTTTTAGGAGGCAAATGATCCAAGCCTTTGTGAAACTGACATTTCTCAAAAAAAAAGAAAAGAAAAAAGAGGAAGCGTTTAATGGCGTCCCTTTTTTTGTGGCGGGGGGGTTAATGCCTTTCTGTCTTTCCTCCTCACAGGTGTGAAGACAGGTTGTCAGCGCCATCACTGCTGTCACTTACACACACACACAGGAGCCAGGAAGACACGGAGAGAATCAAATGACGAGAACGGCGAGGAATGGGGGGGAGGGGGATACTTTAGATGACATGGAAAGGTGAACTTTATTTTTTTTTATCTTGTGATTGTCGCATCCCGGATCATGCACAACAATTCTACTCCGTCATGTCAGAGCCAAGATTGTGGTTTTTGTATTTATTTATTTTTTCATCCAAAAAATGGCCTCTCTTCCTTAAATTGACCCCTTCTTCCACTTGATCCGTACTATAGTACCTATTCTGGGTATTTCATAAAATTGGCGAAACATTAAGTGAAAAAATCTACAAGCTCGGCGTTGAGCTTGTAGATCTGCTATTTTCGACAAAGAGATTTAGGGCTCTAAAGGTTAAAACGTTTTAAAAGGTTTATGTCGTTCCTGCAAATGAATGCCCTACTATTTGCATCGTGAGGCGTTCTGTGCTTGTAGATCTGCTATTTTCACTATTTTAAAATGCTTTAAAAATCTTAATAAAAAAGGAATTATTTTGGACACCCACGATTGTTGTAGGAAATCGATGGGCGAGATAGGGCACGGGAAGTCAAAACAGGGCTTTGCAGCAGAGGAGCCAATGTGTTATTAAATTGAAAAGTTTAGGAGCGCAGCTGAGGAACTGAGGAGCATGACATGTGAAAATGAATTAAAAATGCTCCATCGCCATGTTGAGTCTCAAGTTGCAAATAGGCACATTTCTTTCCCCATTTTTTTGTGGTGGCGTGAGTCTATTCTTAGGAAAACAGATGCTACCAAAAGCTACACTGTGCAGAGCCCAGTCAAATTTAAACTATGTACAGTGTTCGGATATGAAGTGCTATTTTCCAAAACATTATTTAATGTTAAATCCATTTCCAAGTACTGAAAGAGCTGAAATAGAGCCTGCCTGCTTGCTTAGGAGATACATTGAATCTTGAACCATCAGGTCAAAATTCACCTTCAGGGTGATTAACCACCCCCGCTTCGCGTCGGTGGTTAAACCCCCTGTCGGTGAATTATCTCCCAACAATGACCACCTAGGCGGATATTATCCCTTACTTAACATACTTAGGCTATCATACAGATTGGACAAAATTACATTTTATTCATATGGTGCTGTTTTAACCACTTAAACCCCTTTAGTCTCAGAGAATTGGACCTGAGTTACAACTGTACTTTTTCATCTACTCCAAATATCTTCCCCAAAAATAGCTGAACTACAAGCTCACAATGCCTTGCAACGCCAATTTTCTCCGAAAACTCTGAAATAAACATGTTGACATTTACATAGCGTCTCTGTCAGGTGGAAACCTATGTCCAAAACTGTTACTTTTCAGGATTCAAATTGTAAAATGGCAAAAGTAGCAGTTCTACAAGTTTGTGGATCTGCTACTTTTGATGCTTTTGTGTGACGCTGTAGTGTGATCACGTATGGGCGTTAATTTACAAAAACAATAGAATAATAGAGAAGGGAGCTTTCACAGCGATAAGATTTATTCTGTGTAGGTATTGAGGGCCTTGGGTACTGGTAGGGAGATACTGTTGTGTAGGTATTGAGGGCCTTGGGTACTGGTAGGGAGATACTGTTGTGTAGGTATTGAGGGCCTTGGGTACTGGTAGGGAGATACTGTGTAGGTATTGAGGGCCTTGGGTACTGGTAGGGAGATACTGTTGTGCATGACCTGGGATGCCGAGGAGTAGCACAGAGGAGGAATGCTTCATTTGCGCTCCGTCGCACGACTGTGTTGGTCGCCAGGAACAGCCGGACCTACAAGCTTCACGATGCCTCGCCACACGACACACGGCGGTACGACAAAGTATAAATCAGGCTATTGGAACGGAGCACTGAATGTGTGGCTGCTCTGCAGCGCCGACACCGACTGTACGACTGACCGACGATGGAACAAACGACTGACCGACCGATCTGGTGATTAAAAAAACAAACGAACGCCGAGTGCCAAAGCTGGGATCTGCTGCATTGTAACGAAACACTTTTGACAAAAAAGGGTTCTTCTTCGTCTTGTAAATAGGATTATGTATGTTTTGTTTTTATTTTTTTGTTTTATTTTTTTCTGTATTGCTACAGATTTGTAAAATGTTGGGGGGGAGTGGGGAGGGATTTGGGAGAATTTTGTTACATTTTATAAAAATGGGAGCAACGTTGCCCCCTTTGTTTTTTCCTCTCTCACAACTCTTGTTCTGAAAAAACCCTGTCTGGGGGGGTTTTATTTAGTTTTTTTTTCTCAATGGTCGAAGTTTTTAAGAAAATGCAAACAAAAAAAACTATGGTGCCAGCAGCAGTGGCATGCGCGTGCGTGCATGCCACGGTAAAAAAACAAAACAAAACAAAAAACAAGTACTGAAACACAGTGGAACCACTACAATTAAGGACCGACCAGTTGGCAATATTTCACTCACTTTTCTCCCCCCTTTGGGCACTGAACTTCCACATGCTGCTTCCCTGCTGAGAGGAGAGGAGACGAGACGAGGAGACGAGAGGAAAAGGGGGGCTTTTGCTTCACGTCAAATCAGAAAGAAAAAAAAATCTGACTTTTTTTTTACTGTGCTGAAGTGAAGTCAAGTGCTATTATTATTATTATAATTATTAATATTATTATTATCGTAGCCACTCTGTCCCGAACTCTTCTTTTTGGAGAAAATTGAAAGAAAAGAAAGAAAGAAAAAATAATAATACAGCAACATAAGCCAATCTGCACTCAAATCCTGTTCTGTTGGAACACATGCTTGTATGACCAAGTAACTGTTGTGGATCTGTCCTTTTCACTAATAAGGAACCAAAAGCAGAAAGAGAAAATGCACGACCGCAACAAAAAACAACAAACAAGAAAATGAAATGTGAGACGTAAAGTTGGCGAAGTTGGGAAGACGGTTTGAAATGGTAACGACCACACACACAAACACACACAGTGATGGAAACAGAAACACACACAACAACACACATACAATCTAGAATCATGCTGCCTGAATCATATTCAAATCTTAATGTCACTTCAATCTGTCACTTACTTTTCCTTTTGCTCTGTTTTGCTGTATTTCTCTCCATCTTTCTTTTTATTTACCTTATTTCTATGTCTCTCACTTTTTGTCCTTATCTCTCTCTCTCTCTCTCTCTCTCTTGCGCTCCATTTCCATTTTCTCTGTTTGATTTTTGTCTTCTATTTGTCGTCCTGTACACAGACATACACATCTGTAATAATAATGATCAGAAAAGAAGATAACTAGACTTTTATCCAATACATTACTACATGTTGGCTTGGTAGGTGTAGTCTAATCTAGTTCCATTCCGACAAAAAAGAAAGAAAAAAAAACATAGTAAAAAAAGAAAAAAAAAGAAAAAAAATTCAAAATACAAACTATGAGCTCTTTATGTATTGCTTCTGCCGCTATAGTGTTCTGGTCAGATTTAAGATGATAAGACTACATATATCTGAAATACTGTATTTTAAAATGCATACTGGGGTTGGCCTCAATGAACGTTATTCATCCAGAAAAGAAGTCCGCTTTAAGGCCGGTTTATACTTTGTCATGGGGCGACGTCACGCGGCAAAAAATGCCCCTCTCCAAGCTCGTAAGTGGTCGATCTTGGAGACTGGCTTTTTTTGTATGACGCCACGGTGTGATGGAGCATAAACCAAGCATTACAATGTACTTTGTTCCAGTGTATTGACCTGTGTAATCTATGGGAAAAGGAGTTGTATGTGTACATTTCTTTTTATAATGTACAGTAGCAGGTCGAGATTGTTACATGTTTTTGAATACTTTTTTCTTCTACACGTTAAAACCAGGTAAATATACTGAGATGAGGCTCTTGTATAAAGTATTTCTGGAAAGATTCTTAAGCCCTTTTTATGACCACTGATCCTTTAAAAAAGAGAGAGAGAGAAAAATTAAATAAAAAAACAGCATTCAGCAGATGCTTGCAGAAAGCGCTGGTTGTTTTTGTTGCTATGAGACTGCTGAAACTCCCAGTTTGAAGCGTGGTGCTCTTTTTTGCTAAAGCTTAAAAATATTTTTTACCAACTCCAATACTTGGTGCTCTGGGCGCTCAAAACATGCTAAAAAGCTCTCTGCGCAACACAGCACGTCCTCTCCTGTGAAGAGAGGTTCTTGGTGGACACACACAAAGGCTTAAAACTCTTTCGGAGACTTGTTTTTTAGGTTGAATGGTTTGTATTGATGTCTGAATGTCAAATGCTCCTTTAGATTCATCTAACCTTTGAATGTCCCGAGAGTGAATTATTTAAGAACAATGCAGTAATGGCTGACTGGTTGTACTTAAAGAACGGACGGAAAGAAAGACTCGACCATACTGGCAGGAGGGAAGTTAAAAGTACAAAATCAAATATCATTTTTGTCCAAATACCTCAATATCCATAGGCTATATTGAGATGATGTCAATTTTTACAAACCTTTTCAAAAATAGCCGATCTACAAGCTCACAACATGTCGCATCACAATGCATGATGTGAGCTTGTAGATCGCCAATCTTTGGCTATTGCTGAACACGTTTTGTGAAAGTATAAAATAAGTGACTAAAACAAAATCCCACATGATATATTGTCTCCTATCACGATATTGATATAATATATCAATATACTGTATTACCCAGCTTGAGAAAATACCTTCCTTTGGGGAAATGGCTTGAGAATGATACCTTGATCATTCTTGAATGATAAGAATGATACCTTTTCAGACTTCTTCAAACTAAAATATAACCATGGTCTCGGATAGCGTATTGCATGTGCATATACATTATGTGGTTGTGCCACTGTGCGAGAGTCTTTCCTTCCGGCTCAGTTACACACTTTTCACCCTGGTGTTTTTAATCAAACCAACATTTATGAACATACCCAGAGAGAGTGCACCTGGTTTCCCTAAAAGCATTTTAGCACTTTAACACCACCTTTGGGCCATCCAGTGAGTGGAGAGTAGTACAACAAATACAGTCCTGGGTGTGTTTAGATTCCACTGGTGTGGTATATACACCAGTACCAGGGACACCTGCTCTCTCATGAATAGCTTCCGCCTGGATTCACAGACAAGGTGAATCCAGGCGAGGCCTGTGATCCGTGATTGATTCTACCAGGTCAGTTGGTTGTTAAATGGGAGATGGAGAAGAATGGAGGGAAAATACACAGTAGTAAAGGGTCCGTTTTTACACTGTCGGAGTTAAAGGAGGTGTCCACCCGAAAAAGGACTTACACACCCCATGAAACCTTGAATTCATGGGGATTTTGTTTGTTTTTGTCGCATTCCAAAGACTATAATTTGATTACTGTCTGAGTCTCCGGTAGGAGACTTGCAGTGTCTCCTACTGAGCGGTCTCCTACTGACCCCATGCAGTCATCGTATTATTAGCTCAGGAATGCGACAAAAGAAATAAAGAATCTCCATGAATTCAAGGCTTCATGTGGTTGATAGAAAATAAGTCCCATTCAGCCGATGTGTTCCGATCTACAAGCTGACAATACATTGCATAGTGACACATTGTGTGAGCTTTTTTTTCAGCAATTTTGTAACTATTTTGAATAGGGCTCAAGTAGGCTAGTCAAATAAAATGTTTATTTTTTATTGATATTCTCGAATATAAACTTTAATCAAAGCTTTTCAAATTGTTTACAAAATGTGGCACTTTGACAAAATATCAGTCTAGGACTCCAAATTCTGGATCAGCATCGGTCCCAAAAAATCTGGCATGGACTGGGCTGTAGAACTGAGACACCCATAGCGTGGAGAGGGGAGTCAGCTTACAGCTCAGAATTCGGCAGGGGGTTCTAATGTCTTGGACTCTCTGTGTGCAGCTGACAGGGATTGTGGGGGTACATTGTACTCTTTGTGACAAGCCTATATGGGTGCCAATCCCCCCTCTGTTTCCCCCTTCGGAATTCCCCCCTTAGTCTTTGGCACAGAGACTGTATTTACACAGGTGGCTGCAGATAGACGGGGCTCCCAGAAACTCCCTTAATAGGGATCACATAGATCGAGTGAGCAACATGCGGGGGCGGGGGGATAAGAGGGAAGTAGACAATGCAGTTTTTAACGGCAGTTGACAGCTCAGCTTGGAGACCTTTCTCGAGACATGCAAGATAGGATCTTCAAGATACTCTCCTGTCTAAGATGGAACACAACAGATGTTGCAGTGCAGTAACACATCTTGTCTGGAGTAAAGTCTGCAGACTGAGACGGCAACTGATTAATAGTTGTCAGCAGTGGAACCATTTGTATTCCAGTTGGGCACGGAAAGAAAGAAAGAAGAAGAGAGAATCCCAACGGTTAAACCTGGCGTCCCTATTTTGAGTATGCCATTTTATAGGCAAGAACGTTACACGTTTTCAGGAATTCTCAAGTAGCTAAATTAGTAGATGAACAAGCTCACATGTCGCGATGTGAAGCATTGGGAGGTTGTAAATGAGCAACTTGATATTCAGATTGCTGTGAGTCATTTTGCGGTATACAGTAGATTGCATCATCTCACAGCTGTGTGCGAGTGGTTACCAGTCAGACCCCATGTGTTGCTTTTCCTTAGACAAGCATGACAATAGACAGTCCAAGTCAAAGTCATTCTGTTCTTTTGTGTATGTGGCCAAACAAGTTGAGACAATAAGGGAAAGTTGATGAACCGAATTTAATGACTTTCGAGGCCACAAACAGTTGAAGTTTCTTTTGTTTCTCTCCATCATGTGTCTCTGTGAACCAAACGAGTAATGCCTGATTAATGCTCTCTTACAACAAAGTATAAAATGAGGACTTAGGGTGATGTTTTTTTGGGGGGAAACCAGATGCAACACACACACACACACACACACACACACACACACACACACACACACACAGACCGACTGTACACTTGACGTTGAGGCCAGCCCTGACACATACTGAGGTTCTGCTTCTTCTACTACTACTACTATCAAACAATCGGTCCTGGGCTCGAAATAAGGCTGGAAAACTCTTTCAAATACTATGCTCGAATCGGTGCACCAGCACCGATTCCTTTGTCCAGGAAATGGGTCACAAGCAACAACCCCCATCCCCACCTTGACCTGAGAAGTAGTTTTTAAAACTATGCATGGGTCCATTAGTTTGTGTCCCAGTCAGAAAAAATAACATCACAACCTTTTAGACTGAGTCAAAAGTGGTTGTATAAATTATAATCTCTTGTACTGATGAGGTAACACCACATTTTCTTTCCTTTTTTTAAAAATCCTGTATTTGAAATGTATTCCAGCTCTATTTTCCCCAGGTCAGCAAAACAACCTGTTGATGTCTGCTGTACTACAATAAAAACACAGCCTTTTCCAAGGTTATACTCTGCTCTCATCACTGCTCTGTTGGAGTGCGTGCGTGTGTGAGTGCGTGCGTGTGTGTGACTGTAAAACAGTCAGTTCACTCACCTACTAGTATTGCATTTCCAGAACTACTAAAACAAAGGCACCATAGTCAGTATCATTGTTAATATGGTCCGTATCATGGTCAGTGTCATGTTAGTATCATTGTTAATATGGTCCGTATCATGTCAGTGTCATGTTAGTATCATTGTTAATATGGTCCGTATCATGTCAGTGTCATGTTAGTATCATTGTTAATATGGTCCGTATCATGTCAGTGTCATGTTAGTATCATTGTTAATATGGTCCGTATCATGTCAGTGTCATGTTAGTATCATTGTTAATATGGTCCGTATCATGTCAGTGTCATGTTAGTATCATTGTCAGTATGATGTCAGTGTCGTCATGGTACCATATCAATTTGGGGGTCCTTGACATGAAAATGATTCAGCACCACCGCCTTGTCTGATGGCCGGTACAGAACACTGAGATGCAGGACAACATGTTTGTGACCACATACCGTACGTACATCGATAGCAATTCAGACTCTAGCCTCGCCTCCCACTATAGCCAATAATAATATGTCTGTACCTGCCAGGGTTTTTTGTCTACTGGTCCATCAAAATGGTAAATGGTGCATTTATACAAGGTGCTTTACATAGATTGTGCATTACCCATTCACACACCGATTGTGGCGGAAGCCATGCAAGGTAACAAATAGCACATCGGGAGCAATTTTGGGGACACTTCAACATGTAGACAGGAGGAGCCGGGATTCGAACCACCGACCCATGGATCATTGGACGACCTGCTCTACCTCCTGAGCCACAGTCGCCATCAAAGTATTGCATGATTGTGTTCCCTGACCTGACCGTGTATGCAAGGTGGTGGTGGTTGTTTTTTCATCATTCTCTATTTCATTTTATTGTGGACAAAGGACAGTGGAATTGATTTTGAGGAGGGTTGTGCTTTAATTCCAAGCTTAAAGTGCCATCTCACTTTAAAACACGTCATGGGTCATGTTAATGTCTACTATGACTTGTGAACATCCCAGACAGTTGATTCAGTAAGTAGCTGATAATTAATTTGATCAGACACACCCCCTCCTATATAAACCTATTGAATAATGAATATCAAACACGTACTGTACCTGGGTTCGGGTGACTCGTATTGTCCTTCTGATGAGTGACTGTGTTTTCAAATTCCTTTTTTCCTCTCCATTTATTCAATTTTATTTATTTATTTTCATTAAAGAAAATCAAGAGCCCTTTAACTACTACAGAAGAGGATCAGCTCATTAAGATATACAGCCTCTGTCAAGAGGCATGATTAAACACTAGTCCCTTTGTGAAGTTCTGGAGGAGTTGTCAGCTACACAGTCAAAGCAAATTTGTTTATTTTTTATTCCATTTTATTTTTTACCTTTTGCAACTACATACTCGCTGTGAGGCAGTGTTGATTTTGACAGCATATTTATATTTTCAGTCATAGTCTACACTACATTTCTGTATTCGACTTTATACATAGCTGTGCGCCGAAAATAGCAGATCTACAAGCTTGCATGTCATGCTGCAGATCGGCTATTTTCAGAGTGTGATACCCGCACACAACCAAGCATGAAATGACTTGTTTTTTACCTGGATCTCTTCTCCGTCCCTAACATTTTAGTCTAGTTTTTATTTGTTGACGTAATTGCCAGTTATTTCGTCTTAGTTTTAGTCACCATAGCTTAGTTTTAATTTAGTTTTTGTCAGTGCAAAACTTAGTCGACGAAATCTGCTGTGAGGGTGTTTTCACCCCCACATTGACGTACAGTACATGCGTACAAGGCTAGGTTGGAGCCAGCATATGACATGAGACTCTAGCCCTGTCCACCACCACTATAGCCAAGAATAGACACTCTGTGCAGCTCAAGAACAACCCTAATCTTAACTCATTTATGCCCACCCGACACAAGAGCAGTGCAGTCCCCACAGGTTGATGCTGGTCCCTGCTTGGCTCACACAATTAGTTGACAACCCCTGCTGTCTTGCTGTCCCTGTGTTGTTGTTAATCTGTATTCTGTAATGGCAGTGGAAACAAGCTCCTCTCTGAGGACAATACACATCAACTGTACATGTAGTTTATCGTCACTATTGGGTAGAAACCCTCTATGTTAAAAAAAGATTATTATTTTAAATACATGGAAATACTGCATGAATCCTAGTGTCCCTATTCTGAAGGGCAAACATTCAGCATTAAGCAGAGACATGCGTTGAGCTTGTGGATTGGCTATTTTCCCACAAAGATGTTTGGTGTAGAGGGAAAAAAGGAGGGGTCCTACTTTTAAAGTGGTGACTTATTGTGCAAAAACAGATGTAGACGAATGAGAACAATAGAGGAAGTCACAGTCATAGCAGGGATGAGTTGTTGCTGTGCCCATGGGCCATGTACTGTCTGCTGGTGGTGACAGTCCTTATTCTGGCGTTCCTTGTTTTTGGAATTCACACTAGTTTAGTGCCAAAACCATACAAGCAGAGTCACTAGCTGGGTTCCATTGTGTTGTCAGGGTCAGGGCAGGACGAGGAAGTCCTTTCGCTTGTTCTGCCCGTCACTGCATTTCAGATTAAAAGCAGCTTGTTGTTTGCTGGTGGTGACAGCAGCTCCCCGGGGCAGCCAACGCTACAAACTGACTGACCCCGACCTCCCGTGGCGTGTTGCGTGCTAAAAGATTAAAATATTACAGGGATGAAACCGCAAAGCCATGATGATGCAATGATGCAGAAATGCAGCATATTACATGCTGTGTACACACTACACTGCTGTAGCGCCTCACATGCCATTGTTGCTATTTCTGAAACATTTCAAAGTGAAAGGGTTAAGTAGTGCATGTGTGTATTTTATGAATATTGAACCAATGAAAAGTAGGGATGCACGATTAATCGGTAGCATAATCGGAATAGGCCATATCGGCCATACAAATGCCATATCGGTATCGGAAAGGTCTCAAAATAATACAGATTATTTAATCGGTTTTCATCAGCAAAAATAAATAAAAATGTAAAATAATTCAGACACTTGGAAAAGAGTATAGGCTATTTATTGATTGATTGAATACTTTATTAACAGGTTTTGGGCCAAGCACCTATATGGCATAGGCTTAGGTTTCCATTGTGGTCCTCTGTATAATATCGGATCGGTCAGAAATTCAGAATCAGTAGATATATGACCCTGCAAATAATCGCAGATCGGATATCGGTCATAATTTCATAATCGTGCACCCCTAATGCACGACCCCTAAGGCTTGAGACTAAACTACATTGGATCCAGTGGAGCACAGGTTAAAAAAATCAATTTGCTGAAACCTAACAGCGACAACATTATACTGGATCTCATGTGGTTACTGTTAAATGAAGTTGAGGTTGGCCTGCAGAATCACAATTAACATGAAGTGTTAGGAAAAATACTGTGAGGAATCACATTTCTGTGTGATAGTGGGACGATGTGAATTGAAAGCTGCCATACCTACAGAGGTGTGTGTGTGCGTGTGTATGTGTGCGTGCGTGCGTGCGACTGTGGGTGCGTGCGACTGTGGGTGCGCTCACACGGCATATGTTCAGACTCGGTGTGTTTCCCTAAGTGTTAAGCCTATGTGTGTATGTCCCCAAATTCTCACATTCACAGTTTTTGTGTTTACGTTTTTTGCAATATGCCTGTACTATCACTCCCATAGTACACTGTGTGTGTGTGTGTGTGTGTGTGTGTGTGTGTGTGTGTGTGTGTGTGTGTGTGTGTGTGTGTGTGTGTGTGTGTGTGTGTGTGTGTGTGTGTGTGTGTGTGTGTGTGTGTGTGTGTGTGTGTGTGTGTGTGTGTGTGTGTGTGTGTGTGTGTGTGTGTGTGTGTGTGTGTGTGTGTGTGTGTGTGCGTGCGTGCGTGCTGAAGTCATCACACAATCCTGTTGATGGTGGCATACTGCAGTGTGTGGGTAGAGCAGTGAAGTACGCCAAAATGTGTGAGTCTGAGAGTCTCCCAGTAGAGAGAGAGAGGTGTGTGTGTGTGTGTGTGTGTGTGTGTGTGTGTGTGTGTGTGTGTGTGTGTGTGTGTGTGTGTGTGTGTGTGTGTGTGTGTGTGCGTGTTTGGTTTACACAATGACAAGTGAATGCCTAAATATTCATAGCCAGTCTGTGAGCTGGGGATCCGAGTTCAGCCCCTAGGAATGTGAAAGACAGATGTTGTGATGAATGATCAATGCTCTCACAGAGGCTTTTTGTACGAGGATGCCCCGTGGACCTACTGTAGAAGTTAGAGCAATGTTTAACTTTGGTACAACCTTGGGTTGTATTATTAGCTACATGGACATGATTTAAGTCCAAAGGGTATCTATCGTCTTCATCCACTGCTTCTTTCCACTAAGAGCGAGTAACTGAAATAATCCACTTATAAAGACAAGAATCTATAGCCTATCTATAAGCTCACAATGCATCGTATCGTGACACATTGTGAACTTGTACGTAGATCTGCTGCTTTTGGTAAAATTAATAATAATTAATTATTCACATTTTATTTTAAGAGAAATATCTGTATTCATATTCTATTAACAGAACAAAAAGTGACGACGGAAGTAGGCAGAGGAAAAACACTGTTCATTGTTCATGCTCGAAAGGTGTGATTCTGAAAACTGTTTTGTTATACAGTTACAGTAAATAGAATCGCTATACTTCCGGCTTGATGATGGACAATATTTGGACGTTTCAAGGATACATCCTGAACTGCACCAGAACCTTGACCTACTGTATTCCGACCTTTAGAAAGTGGTTAAATCAAGCATTGAAATATTCCGTTTTGGAAAACCATGAAAATGTTTTCATGGTTTGATTTATTTTTTAAGATAATCATGCTTTTCAACGACATACCAACATACTCATGGTTTTCGCAGATACAAATTGACAAAAATCATTCTTTGGTGGGGAAAAGAGGGGGGGAGAGATCAATGGAAAACAAACAAATGATCTACAAATAATACCGTATATGAGGATTATGGCAATAGCAGAACATTCAACAGCTAGAGCAGAAGCCTTTCCTGGTTGATCCCGCCAATAAATGATCACAATTTTAGCCATGTACCGTATGTCTAAGTACACACGGCTTGTACAGTGAACCTGTGCATGGCTCATTAAATCAGTTATGTGGTCCTTTGATCACTCATCTGTTACTTTTTACTGATACATGCAAACGAGCGATGACCTCCGGGATGCATGCATTTATCTGATCCAAAACCCTAGAGAGGCACCTCTCTCTCGGGGACAGGGCTGCCTGTCTGCTTCGGGTCACTCTGGATAAACCAAACAATCTCTAACTAGATTACCTAACTTGCAGGCTTTGCAGTTTTTAAATCAGATGTTATTCTATTTAGAGGGGCATGTGAGGCAAGGAAATCAAGACCCAGTCATGGTGGCCCCGTTTTATCAATCTAACTAGTCTTGATTAAAACAAGGCTGACGCCAACATGGTTTGACCTCAATCGGTCTTCATCAGGGCAATTATTTATTTTGCAATTGTTTACATTTAAGTGGAGGAAAAAAAATCAGACCTCAAATTTGCCATTCTCTTTCCGACTGAAAGAAAAATTAATTAAAGACAAAATAATCTTGCAGCAAAACACTGTTAACCCCATTCATTGCAAACAAGAAAATAATATCACAAGGCAAACATTCTACAAGCTGCCAAAGCCTTGCAGTGTAAGCCATGCAAGGCATTGTAAGCCTTTGTTGGGCTATTTTAACTAATTATCGGCATGTGGAACCGAGTCAAACTAAATGTAATACCTACATGTTTTTAGTCGCGGCACTGAAAGGTTTGGGAACCCTTGGCCTACACTCATAATTGATAATACAGTTTTTTTCTGATGTAACATAACGTTCATCTCTTAAATCAGGGACACACAGGGCCCACCAGGGCTGACACACACCATTCTATGACATTTTACTAAAGTTGTCAAGGAGGCTATATTTCTCAGAAAAGACTTACGCAATTCATTGTGTAATAGTCTTTACACGCCTCCGTTTTGTGTAATGATTGGATGTTAATTTTGTGCAGAGACTCGTTGCGTCACAGCATTTCACAGTCTGGAACCTGCCAGCTCTGTAGTCTGTATGTGGTTTAAACTCCAAAACTTCACACTGGTTTAGCACACGCGGCTGACAGAAACAGTGTTGGGCAGTAACAAGTTTTGAAAACATTTTGTTTAAAAGGTGGTCGGCCGATTAATCGGTCGACCACTAATTGGAAGCACCATGCATAGATAGAAGAGATTTGATTTAGAGGGAGAAATACCAAGGATAGACCCCATGGAGACTCAGTCTGGTGTCTGGTTAACATGTTACAGGTTAATAAATCTAAATCAGCACACAGGCTGAACGAAATCACCCCGCATGCTAATTTATTAATGGAGATTATGATGCTTGTTCTGTACCATTTTGCTGCATTATATATTCCGTTCAGATGGTTAAACGTTACATGGTTTGTGGCGCCAGCAGCAAGTGATAGAGGGTGACTTGCGACCTTTATGGGTGTCTTAATGTATCATTAGTATTTTCCTCCAAACGTGCAATAATTGATTACTTCTTTGCTAACTGCATCGCTTCCAGTGTTGTAGATGGTTGAGTGAGATTGTTATGGCTTCATATATTGAATTTGCAAGCAGCTGTTTTGCACCGGTGAGGCTATTGTGATGAGTCATCCAATTTAAGGGTCCTCTGCTTCCAGGCTACATAGAGTAATAAAAGGATAGAGACCGAACCGGAGCGACAGCACCGCCCCCCCGCTATTCATTTCGATGAAAGTTGCTCAGTGGCGTTTTGAAGCACCCGGAAGAAACGTCTACTTCCGCATTTGGACACCAACAGTTGGTGTCCAAATGCGGAAGTGCAACCCGAGCGCTCAATGTTAAACCCGAGCTGCACGGGTTTCCTCAGGCAAAATGCAGGGGCCCGTCTGCATTCTCAGCTCTGACCAGTAGGGCTGAGTGCTTCAACACTGGAGAGCCTCACTGGGGGCTTGGGATACTAATGCACAATGTTCCTACTTCCTACCTCTCCAGTACTCAGTGTTGCCAGATCTTGTGACTGAAACAAGCGGCCAGGTATATAATAAGTGAACATGGCTACATGGCTTTGAGTCATGATTTATTGGTTTTTTGTTATAGGAGCTATGTTATAGCTCACATGTCGCATTGTAGATCTGCTATTTTTGCAATAAATAAATAAATAAAAATACATCATCACAATACTAAATCGATGTAAAAAATATTGTTGAGGTAGGTCTATTTGGTTCAAAATATCATGATATTTAGATTTTGTTCATTTCGCTCCAGCCAGCACTATTTATTTCACTTATCTAGGCCTAGTGTACTGTAGGCGAGATGAGCGGAGAACACATCCCTTTTCATCCCCGTGGCTGAGTCTTTGACAGCGAAGCAGTTGTACACTGTCTGTCTGTGTGTGTTTATAAGTATAACCCGTGTCACATGTCATCACCCCCTGTGTCTTCAACAGTTGAGACGTACTGTTAGTCTCCAGTAATCCTCCCTGTAGCCTCGGAAACCCAGACGTTTTTATATCCAGGGAGAAAAATAAAGTCTGGGGCCGAGTCCACTTCAATTCGGCATACAGTAGCGCAAACATCGGTCTCTCTCTGCTGATTTCTGATCGTCTGCACCTTTGTTAAATTGACGCAGACACGCACACACACACACACACACACACACACACACACACACACACACACACACACACACACACACACACACACACACACACACACACACACACACACACACACACACACTCCTCTCTCTCTATCACTCTAATAAATTTGTCTCATGTCCTGCAGCTGTGTCTAGTTTCACTCTGCGGATCCTGCCGGGAGCTGCCTATGCCATAGAAAGCATAGGTGAGTTCCAGTCTATTCTCCCTGCTGCTTAGCATTCATTCAGTTCCACACCGTAATACACACTGTACTGAGCTGCACAGTACAACCATATTATGGTTGCTGTCTGGTAGAAACCTTGTCCTAGCTCCATTTCATATTCTACCACTAAAACAATACATCGCATGGATGCACCATGGAACGTATCCTCAGTGATGTATCCTGAGGTCAACAGGGTTTCGGGTCTACCAACATCATACCCCTCACTCAGGCGACCCAGCTGGGGTGATCAAGTCCCGACTTATGTCACAGTAGCTAAATCAGTCCCACTAGGGTAAAACCAGGGCCACACAATCTGTTGGAACTACTCCAGAACTACTCTGCCAGGGCTGGGAGGTACGCTTCTGGCACATGGAACGACTAGGCTCTGTGGGTTGACTCCTGTCCGGGCCCCTCCTACGTCTCACCAGGTCCACTCCTGCACTCACCAGGCCCAGGACCTGTGCGTTGCACCAGAGTCCCAGCAGCATTCCATTCTAAAGTAACATAACTCAAAAGTATAAGATCTACAAGCGTGAAACGTGACGTGAAACACGTTTTGAGCTTGTAGATCTGCTCATCCTGGAACCAATCGAGAGGCCCAAGCAGCCTCACGCCAGGATGTCAGAAGCACCTCTGCGTCATCATCAGTTTAAATAGAATAGTTAAACAATGTTATAGTAGGACTTCATTATTTGGATACTGTAAATGATATGTGATTGTAGGCTTGTAAGTCCCGTGTTTTTCCATTGAAGAACAGAACAGAACAAAAGATAAAATCCAACTCAAACTCTTTAATCGTGTCTGACTCTGCTGAATTCTTTATACTTTTATACTCTGCTTCATATTTTAAGGTTATTATTATTCACACTGATTTATTTGGGGATTTGCTAAAAGGTATAATGACTTTGATTAATTAAGAACATGTATCCATGGTGTAAAGTTTCACATGGTCTCAGATTTATAACTTTGAGAAAGTACTACTAACATACTCTGAGTATTTGTACTCTGATACTATTAAAACAGATCTTATAAAGTTGATCCTATCTAAACATTTTATAATAGATATGCACATGGGTAGTATATGAACCCATGAATATTTTACATGGTCTTATACTTCAGTTTTAGAAGGTATATTTTGGAATATATGCAATACTTGAGTACATTTTACTCGGATACTTTCTTTAACTATTCATGTAAAGCTTAATACTGGAAGATATTTTATTGTCACTCTAAACAGTACGGTTAAAGCTTTATTTTTTACTTATTGGTAATACATTCTACGTATACATTCTGATATGGGATGAATTAAGAATAGGCCTACTTTTACTTGACATTATCCACTCTGGAAAATGGCAAAAATTTATGGATCCACTACAGTTTTCTGGTCAAAGGGTAGCTTAACTGCATGACTTTGTCTCTTCTGGCAAGCACCAGCTTGCCAGAAGGACATAAGGTCCTTCGAAGGAAGATTATAGTTATTGATCATCCATATTTTACTGACATATGGAAATATAAATTATTAATATACAGGAGCCTACAATTATTTGTCCATCATCTGCCGTTTTTGAATTTGAATCCTGAAAAGTAACAGTTTTGGGCAAGTGAGGTTTCCAACCGACTGAGACGATATTCTTCTGATGCTCCTATTATGAAGAGCAGCCTGAGTTAAAATGGCCAACATGCAGAGATGCAGAGTATTTTAAATACATTCATGCATGCCCATAGGTCAGGGGTATTTAACTAGATTATAGGTCGGGGGCCACAACTGTACAGGCCGCAGCGTGTACGCTTTGGGTTTTCAAAATGCATGTTGTGCTCAAACACAAAGATTTAAGTACTGGTAGAGTGGTGCCCACTGGGCACTGGCCTTCTTGGAACGATGCAAGTTGGAAATGCATGCCCCACCTAGTGTCCCTTTTATGCCCATATGGAGTTCTTTGTCAGGCAGGCATGCCCAAATATGGAGTCTATGCAGATGTCAGAATGATGTCAGAACAGGACAGCTCCATATTGAGATCAGGTCCAGAGCCCGGGCAGAGGCCTTTTGTGGTGGTTCTGGACAACCGTGGGTCAGACTGATTCGACACCGGGCACTGCACTCCAACTCCATTCACACTTTTTATAATTCAGCTTACTGTGGAGACACATGCTGGAAGTTTTTACTTTGAAATGTTTTGTAGTTTCTGAGTTATTTAACTTAAACACCCAATGCATTCTCAATGGCAATAGCACAAACTTTGGCATGCTACTAGTCCTACATACTTACTCCTAGAAACCCCATTCAAACCTATTTAGGTTAATCTTATGGTGGACATGTTTGCCTGAAAAGGAATCTTTTAAATGTTTCATAGTTTTAGAAATATAGTGCTTTCAAATTTGAGAGATTTACAATGGGGCTCAATGGCAGATATTGGCACTCAAAAAAGCACTTTCACTTAGAAACTCCATTCACACTTTTTATAATTCAGCTTACTGTGGAGACACATGCTGGAACTTTTTACTTTGAAATGTTTTGTAGTTTCTGAGTTATTTAACTTAAACGCCCAATGCATTCTCAATGGCAATAGCACAAACTTTGGCATGCTACTAGTCCTACATACTTAGACCTAGAAACCCCATTCAAACGTATTTAGGTTCATCTTACGGTGGACATGTTTGCCTGAAAAGGAATCTTTCAAATGTTTCATAGTTTTAGAAATATAGTGCTTTTAAATTTGAGAAATTCAGAATGTGGGTCAATGGCAGATTTTGGAAAGTAAAGATTTGAGTGGGGTTTGAACCTAGCCTGGTTAATAAACCAGACCGAATCAGCCGTTGGCAAAAAAAAATTGCCTACCAGCGGATTACGGTCTGGCGAGGCTCAGTAGCACGCCTCTTTCCTACAACCGAGAACAGGTCGGACCAATCGGGACACGGTATGCAATATGGGCGGGCTTTGGTACAGTGACGTTCAATGCTTGAGACTTTTGACTGACAGTAGCTCTGACCAATTGCGTCAAAGAGAAAATGTTTGAACCCGCCCCCCGGGAAATGAAATCCAAGTGGAGCCAGCCCAGACTAATATACCGCGACAGTGTTGTGTGATATTAGTCTGGCTTATTAGCCAGGCTAGTTTGAACCCACAACCTCCAGATCATGCAGCCAGTGTGCTAAGTCACTGATCTACTTGCCACAACACAGTCTGCTGTTCCCTTTGAGTACAACATTGATACAAAAATAAAATACAAAAAATAAAATAACAGGAGATTTGTCTATTGTTTCTTTTGCTGTTGTTTATCTCTAGACGTTCGAATGTTTATGAACCACAATGGAAACAAGTCTCTGGCTCTTCTGTCATTATCTATTCGGACTTTGAAGAACAGCATGCACAGTGGCTCACTGGGTACAGACCCTGCCTGGGAATCAGGAGGCTCCAGGTTCAAGTCCTGGCTCTGACATAGTGTCCCAAAATCATGAAAATATGACAAAATATATTATGCCGTGCAAAACCATGGACTATAGTATGTCGTTTTCTCATGATTTTCATCTTTTTTTTCAAATCCTCCAAAATCATGAAAAACAACATGCTATAGTATGCCGTCCGAAGCCATGAACTATAGTATGTCGTTTTTTCATGATTTTCATCTTTTTTTCAAATAGTCCAAAATCACAAAAAACGACATGCTATAGTATGCCGTCCGAAAAAAAATTATAACTTTGGCATGCTACTAGTCCTACATACTTACACCTAGAATCCCCATTCAAACCTATTTAGGTTCATCTTACGGTGGACATGTTTGCCTGAAAAGGAATCTTTGAAATGTTTCATAGTTTTAGAAATATAGTGCTTTAAATTTGAGAAGTTTATAATGGCAGATAGTGGCACGTCAAAAAATCATTCACCTAGAAACTCCATTCACACTTTTTATAATTCAGCTTTCTGTGGAGACACATGATGGAACTTTTTACTTTGAAATGTTTTGTAGTTTCTGAGTTATTTAAGTTAAACGCCCAATGCATTCCCAATAGCAATAGCACAAACTTTGGCATGCTACTAGTCCTACATACTTACACCTAGAAACCCCATTCAAACCTATTTAGGTTCATCTTACGGTGGACATGTTTGCCTGAAAAGGAATCTTTGAAATGTTTCATCGTTTTAGAAATATAGTGCTTTAAATTTGAGAAATTTATAATGGCAGATAGTGGCACGTCAAAAATTCATTCACCTAGAAACTCCATTCACACTTTTTATAATTCAGCTTTCTGTGGAGACACATGATGGAACTTTTTACTTTGAAATGTTTTGTAGTTTCTGAGTTATTTAAGTTAAACGCCCAATGCATTCCCAATGGCAATAGCACAAACTTTGGCATGCTACTAGTCCTACATACTTACACCTAGAAACCCCATTCAAACCTATTTAGGTTCATCTTACGGTGGACATGTTTGCCTGAAAAGGAATCTTTGAAATGTTTCATCGTTTTAGAAATATAGTGCTTTTAAATTTGAGAAATTCAGAATGGAAATATGACAAAATATATTATGCCGTCCCAAACCATGGACTATAGTATGTCGTTTTTTCATGATTTTCATCTTTTTTTCAAATCCTCCAAAATCATGAAAAACGACATACTATAGTATGCCGTCCGAAGCCATGAACTATAGTATGTTGTTTTTTCATGATTGTCATCTTTTTTTCAAATAGTCCAAAATCACGAAAAACGACATGCTATAGTATGCCGTCCGAAAAACATTATAACTTTGGCATGCTACTAGTCCTACATACTTACACCTAGAATCCCCATTCAAACCTATTTAGGTTCATCTTACGGTGGACATGTTTGCCTGAAAAGGAATCTTTGAAATGTTTCATAGTTTTAGAAATATAGTGCTTTAAATTTGAGAAGTTTATAATGGCAGATAGTGGCACGTCAAAAAAATCATTCACCTAGAAACTCCATTCACACTTTTTATAATTCAGCTTTCTGTGGAGACACATGATGGAACTTTTTACTTTGAAATGTTTTGTAGTTTCTGAGTTATTTAAGTTAAACGCCCAATGCATTCCCAATGGCAATAGCACAAACTTTGGCATGCTACTAGTCCTACATACTTACACCTAGAAACCCCATTCAAACCTATTTAGGTTCATCTTACGGTGGACATGTTTGCCTGAAAAGGAATCTTTGAAATGTTTCATCGTTTTAGAAATATAGTGCTTTAAATTTGAGAAATTTATAATGGCAGATAGTGGCACGTCAAAAATTCATTCACCTAGAAACTCCATTCACACTTTTTATAATTCAGCTTTCTGTGGAGACACATGATGGAACTTTTTACTTTGAAATGTTTTGTAGTTTCTGAGTTATTTAAGTTAAACGCCCAATGCATTCCCAATGGCAATAGCACAAACTTTGGCATGCTACTAGTCCTACATACTTACACCTAGAATCCCCATTCAAACCTATTTAGGTTAATCTTACGGTGGACATGTTTGCCTGAAAAGGAATATTTGAAATGTTTCATAGTTTTAGAAATATAGTGCTTTAAATTTGAGAAATTTATAATGGCAGATAGTGGCACGTCAAAAAATCATTCACCTAGAAACTCCATTCACACTTTTTATAATTCAGCTTTCTGTGGAGACACATGATGGAACTTTTTACTTTGAAATGTTTTGTAGTTTCTGAGTTATTTAAGTTAAACGCCCAATGCATTCCCAATGGCAATAGCACAAACTTTGGCATGCTACTAGTCCTACATACTTACACCTAGAAACCCCATTCAAACCTAGTTAGGTGCATCTTACGGTGGACATGTTTGCCTGAAAAGGAATCTTTGAAATGTTTCATCGTTTTAGAAATATAGTGCTTTTAAATTTGAGAAATTCAGAATGGGGGTCAATGGCAGATTTTGGCAAGTAACGTTTTGAGTGGGGTTTGAACCCACAATCTCCAGATCATGCAGCCAGTGTGCTAAGTCACTGATCTACTTGCTACCTGCCACAACACAGTCTGCTGTTCCCTTTGAGTACAACATTGATACAAAAATAAAATACAAAAAATAAAATAACAGGAGATTTGTCTATTGTTTATTTTGCTGTTGTTTATCTCTAGACGTTCGAATGTTTATGAACCACAATGGAAACAAGTCTCTGGCTCTTCTGTCATTATCTATTCGGCCTTTTAAGAACAGCATGCACAGTGGCTCACTGGGTACAGAGCCTGCCTGGGAATCAGGAGGCTGCAGGTTCAAGTCCTGGCTCTGACATAGTGTCCCAAAATCATGAAAATAGGACAAAATATATTATGCCGTCCCAAACCATGGACTATAGTATGTTGTTTTTTCATGATTTTCATCTTTTTTTCAAATCCTCCAAAATCATGAAAAACGACATGCTATAGTATGCCGTCCGAAGCCATGAACAGTCAGGGGACCTTAGTATAATTGCCTTATTTGAATCTGAATCCAACATATAAAAAACATATTTGTGATTTTTGTTCGTTTAATTTGCTAGTTTTTCCTTTTTTTGTTCAGAATTGAAAAATGGGAAAACGCTAAACGAAAAATCACAAAAACTGGTCAAGGGACCTTAGTATAAGTATGTTTGTTCAATTTAATCCAGCAAAAAGAAAATTGCAATTTTTTACCTTTTTTTGTTCAGAATTGAAAAATTGGGAAAACACTAAACGAAAAATCACAAAAATGGTGGTGCCTTAGTATAATTCTGTTTGAGTCCAGCAAACAGAAATTTGCAATTTTTTTCCTTTTTTTTGTTCAGATTTGAAAAATGTGAAAACTCGAAGCCAAAACCCAGCTTTTAAAAGCTGCGTCAAAGTTGAGTTTTCAGGAGAAAAAAAGCACGCAAAAAAAGCTGTTCATTCCAAGCTTCAAAACGAAAAAGCTGGTATACATAGAGATAACAAGAAGCTGCTTCTAGCTTCCTTGGTGTTAACGCGGCTTAAGTCTGATTATGCCTTTGGTTTTTTTGCACTACTGATTGTTACCCGTTTCCTTTCTTGTCAGTTAAAATTATCATTCATCATCACTTCCATCTTGTCCATCACCTAACCCTAACCCTAACCCTAACCCTAACCCTAACCCTAACCCTAACCCTAACCCTAGTTGTCTGGTACCAGATTGGTTACCATATGGTACCAGAACAAAACAAATAAGAAAGCAGTGTGAATTGTCTGGAACCAGTGGCGCAGTGTGTTAGAATGCTCCCACATTATTGGGAGATGGTGAGTTCAAACCCCACTCAAGTCTTTACTTTCAAGACCGATTTCAGAAGAAGAAAACCAACAAAAAAGCAGTGTGAATTGTCTGGAACCAGTGGCTCAGTGTGTTAGAACGCTGCCACATGATCGGGAGATGGTGAGTTCAAACCCCACTCAAGTCTTTACTTTCAAGACCGATTTCAGAAGAAGAAAACCAACGACCTATCAACCAACACATTCAAAGGCATATCAATCCCATTAATCCGTTTTCTTATCAAGTTGAAGGCATCCCGGATTTTGTTGAGGGTGGGTTGGGTGTTTCACGGTTTCTCATCAACTCCATGTTAAATCACCCAATTACCCCCCAACGGACACTAGCCATAACCCTAACCCTAACCCTAACCCTAGTTGTCTGTTACCAGATTGGTTACCATATAGTACCAGAACAAAACAAACAAGAAAGCAGTATGAATTGTCTGGAACCAGTGGCGCAGTGTGTTAGAACGCTGCCACATGATCGGGAGATGGTGAGTTCAAACACCACTCAAGTCTTTACTTTCAAGACCGATTTCAGAAGAAGAAAACCAACAAAAAAGCAGTTGAATTGTCTGGAACCAGTGGCGCAGTGTGTTATGACACTGCCACATGATCGGGAGATGGTGAGTTCAAACCCCACTCAAGTCTTTACTTTCAAGACCGATTTCAGAAGAAGAAAACCAACAAAAAAGATGTTGAATTGTCTGGAACCAGTGGCGCAGTGTGTTAGGAGGCTGCCAAATGATCGGGAGATGGTGAGTTCAAACCCCACTCAAGTCTTTACTTTCAAGACCGATTTCAGAAGAAGAAAACCAACGAAAAAGCAGTTGAATTGTCTGGAACCAGTGGCGCAGTGTGTTAGGACGCTGCCACATGATCGGGAGATGGTGAGTTCAAACCCCACGCAAGTTTTACTTTCAAGACCGATTTCAGAAGAAGAAAACCAACAAAAAAGCAGTTGAATTGTCTGGAACCAGTGGCGCAGTGTTTTAGGACGCTGCAACATGATCGGGAGTTGGTGAGTTAAAACCCCACTCAAGTCTTTACTTTCAAGACCGATTTCAGATGAAGAAAACCAACAAAAAAGCAGTGTGAATTGTCTGGACCCAGTGGCTCAGTGTGTTAGGACGCTGCCACATGATCAGGAGATGGTGGGTTCAAACCCCACTCAAGTTCAAACAAATAAATAAAGGTCCAGGGTGCAATCCCACCCCAGTCTTTACTGTGACACTTTGCTTTCCACACTGACATCAAGTAGCACAGAAAAGCTGTATTGTAGTAACCATCAGTTAGCTCAGTGTGATGAGAGGCTGTCCTTGGGAGCCACAGGTCCAGGGTTCAAATCCCACATTAGGCATAACTGTGACACTTTGCTTTGCACACTGATTTCCTGAAGGACAACTTTAAAGCAGCCCAGAAATTCACCATGATTGTGTGCCGGTAAGTGGCCCAGCGGATAAGTCAGATGATATCCGTAGTATACCTAGTAGAAGTGTGCCGGTTCAAACCCGACATACTCCTAGTAGGTGGTGATGGTTCAAATCACTGACACCTAGAGTAGGAGTGGCCCTGTGGATAAATCAGATGATATCCGTAGAATACCTAGTAGAAGTATGCCGGCCGACATACTCCTACTAGGATGGTGCTAGTTCAAATCACCAACACCTACAGTAAGTAGGAGTCTGTGCAGTTAAGTGGCCTGGTGGATAAATCAGATAATATCCATAGAATACCTAGTAGGAGTCTGCCGGTTCAAACCCGACATAGGATGGTGCTGGTTCAAATCACCATCACCTAGAGTAGGTAGGACCGTGTGCCGTTAATTGGCCCGGTGGATAAATCAGATAATATCTGTACCTAGTGGGATGGTGCTGTTTCAAATCACCATCACCTAGAGTAGGTAGGACCGTGTGCCGTTAATTGGCCCGGTGGTTAAATCAGATAATATCCGTAGAATACCTAGTGGGATGGTGCTGGTTCAAATCACCATCACCTAGAGTAGGTAGGACCGTGTGCCGTTAATTGGCCCGGTGGATAAATCACATAATATCCGTAGAATACCTAGAGTACACCTAGAGTAGGTAGGGGGTCAGGTAAGAGTATGTAGGGGCAGAGTAGGTTGAGGTGTAGATAGGGGGAGAGTAGGCGAGGGTTGGTCAGTTAGGTGGAGGAGTAGGTGAGGGGGGCCAGGCAGGGGGAGAGTAGGAGAGGAGGGAGGCCAGGCAGGGGTAGATTAGGAGAGGAGGGAGGCCAGGCAGGGGGAGAGTAGGAGAGGAGGGAGGCCAGGGGAGAGTAGGAGAGGATGGAGGCCAGGCAGGGGTAGAGTAGGCAGGGGGGGCTCTTCCTATTTAAAAAAAAAATTATAATATTTTTTTTTTTTAAGATTTTTTTTAACTTATTTACTAATTATAAAAAAAAAAGTCAGGAAGAGCCCTGCCTGGCCTCCCTCCTCTCCCCCTGCCTGGCCCCCCTCGCCTACTCTTCCTGGCCTCCCTCCTCTACTACTCTCCCCCTGCCTCCCTCCTCTCCTACTCTCCCCCTGCCTGGCCTCCCTCCCCCTGCCTGGCCCCCCTCGCCTACTCTCCCCCTGCCTGGCCTCCCCCTCCCCTGCCTGGCCTCCCTCCTCTCCTACTCTCCCCCTGCCTGGCCCCCCTCGCCTACTCTTCCTCTGCCTGGCCTCCCTCCTCTCCCCCTGCCTGGCCCCCCTCGCCTACTCTTCCTCTGCCTGGCCTCCCTCCTCTCCTACTCTTCCTCTGCCTGGCCTCCCTCCTCTCCTACTCTCCCCCTGCCTGGCCTCCCTCCTCTCCTACTCTCCCCCTGCCTGCCCCCCCTCGCCTACTCTCCCCCTGCCTGGCCTCCCCCTCGCCTACTATCCCCCTGCCTGGCCTCCCCCCTCGCCTACTCTCCCCCTGCCTGGCCTCCCCCTCGCCTACTCTCCCCCTGCCTGGCCTCCCCCCTCTCCTACTCTCACCTTGCCTGGCCTCCCACCCTCTCCTACTCTCCCCCTGCCTGCCACCCCCTCACCTACTCTTCCCCTGCCTGCCCCCCCCCCCCTCGCCTACTCTTCCCCTGCCTGGCCCCCCCCCCCTCACCTGCCCGCCCCATCGCCTAATCTCCCCCTACCTTACCCCCCTCACCTACTCCTCCCCCTAACTGACCAACCCTCACCTACTCTCCCCCTATCTACACCTCAACCTACTCTGCCCCTACATACTCTTACCTGACCACCTACCTACTCTAGGTGATGGTGATTTGAACCAGCACCATCCTACAGCTATTATCTGATTTATCCACCGGGCCAATTAACGGCACACGGTCCTACCTACTCTAGGTGATGGTGATTTGAACCAGCACCATCCCACTAGGTATTCTACGGATATTATCTGATTTATCCACCGGGCCAATTAACCGCACACGGTCCTACCTACTCTAGGTGATGGTGATTTGAACCAGCACCATCCCACAAGGTATTCTACGGATATTATCTGATTTATCCACCGGGCCAATTAACGGCACACGGTCCTACCTACTAGGTGATGGTGATTTGAACCAGCACCATCCTATGTCGGGTTTGAACCGGCAGACTTCTACTAGGTATTCTATGGATATTATCTGATTTATCCACCAGGCCACTTAACTGCACACACTCCTACTTACTGTAGGTGTTGGTGATTTGAACTAGCACCATCCTACTAGGAGTATGTCGGCCGGCATACTTCTACTAGGTATTCTACGGATATCATCTGATTTATCAACTGGGCCACTCCTACTCTAGGTGTCAGTGATTTGAACCATCACTGCCTACTAGGAGTATGTCGGGTTTGAACCGGCACACTTCTACTAGGTATACTACGGATATCATCTGACTTATCCGCTGGGCCACTTACCGGCACACAATCATGGTGAATTTCTGGGCTGCTTTAAAGTTGTCCTTCTGGAAATCAGTGTGCAAAGCAAAGTGTAACAATTATGACTAATGTGGGATTTGAACCCTGGACCTGCGGCTCCCAAGGACAGCCTCTCATCACACTGAGCTAACTGATGGTTACTACAACACAGCTTTTCTGTGCTACTTGATGTCAGTGTGGAAAGCAAAGTGTCACAGTAAATACTGGGGTGGGATTGCACCCTGGAACTTTATTTTTTTGTTTGAACTTGAGTGGGGTTTGAACCCACCATCTCCTGATCATGTGGCAGCGTCCTAACACACTGAGCCACTGGGTCCAGACAATTCACACTGCTTTTTTGTTTGTTTTTCTTCTTCTGAAATCGGTCTTGAAAGTAAAGACTTGAGTGGAGTTTGAACTCACCATCTCCAGGTCATGTGGGAGCGTTCTAACACACTGCGCCACCGGTTCCAGACAATTCACACTGCTTTTTTGTTGGTTTTCTTCTTCTGAAATCGGCCTCTAAAGTAAAGACTTGAGTGGGGTTTGAACTCACCATCTCCGGATCATGTGGCAGCGTTCTAACACACTGCGCCACTGGTTCCAGACAATTCACACTGCTTTCTTGTTTGTTTTGTTCTGGTACCATATGGTAACCAATCTGGTAACAGACAACTAGGGTTAGGGTTAGGGTTAGGGTTAGGGTTAGGGTTAGGGTTAGGGTTAGGGTTAGGGCTAGGGCTAGTGTCCGTTGGGGGGTAATTGTGTGATTAAACATGGAGTTGATGAGAAACCGTGAAACACCCAACCCACCCTTAAAAAATCCGGGATGCCTTCAACTTGATAAGAAAATGGATTAATGGGATTGATATGCCTTTGAATGTGTTGGTTGATAGGTCGTTGGTTTTCTTCTTCTGAAATCGGTCTTGAAAGTAAAAACTTGAGTGGGGTTTGAACTCACCATCTCCCGATCATGTGGTAGTGTCCTAACACACTGCGCCACAGATTCCAGACAATTCAACTGCTTTTTTATTGGTTTTCTTCTTCTGAAATCGGTCTTGAAAGTAAGGACTTAAGTGGGATTTGAACTCACCATCTCCCGATCATGTGGGAGCGTTCTAACACACTGCGCCACTGGATCTAGACAATTCACACTGATTTTTTGTTGGTTTTCTGCTTCTGAAATCGGTCTTGAAAGTAAAGACTTGAGTGGGGTTTGAACTCACCATCTCCATATCATGTGGCAGCGTCTAACACACTGCACCACTGGTTCCAGACAAATCAAGTGCTTTTTTGTTGGTTTTCTTCTTCTGAAATCGGTTTTGAAAGTAAAGACTTGAGTGGGGTTTGAACTCCCCATCTCCCGATCATGTGGCAGCGTCCTAACACACTGCGCCACTGGTTCCAGACAATTCACACTGCTATTTTGTTGGTTTTCTTCTTCTGAAATCGGTCTTGAAAGTAAAGACTTGAGTGGGGTTTGAACTCACCATCTCCCGATAATGTGGGAGCGTTCTAACACACTGCGCCACTGGTTCCAGACAATTCACACTGCTTTCTTATTTGTTTTGTTCTGGTACCATATGGTAACCAATCTGGTAACAGACAACTAGGGTTAGGGTTAGGGCTAGTGTCCGTTGGCGGGTAATTGGGTGATTTAACATGGAGTTGATGAGAAACCGTGAAACACCCAACCCACCCTCAACAAAATCCGGGATGCCTTCAACTTGATAAGAAGATGGATTAATGGGATTGATATGCCTTTGAATGTGTTGGTTGATAGGTCGTTGGTTTTCTTCTTCTGAAATCGGTCTTGAAAGTAAAGACTTGAGTGGGGTTTGAACTCACCATCTCCCGATCATGTGGCAGCGTCCTGACACACTGCGCCACTGGTTCCAGACAACTCAACTGCTTTTTTGTTGGTTTTCTTCTTCTGAAATCGGTCTTGAAAGTAAAGACTTGAGTGGGGTTTGAACTCACCATCTCGCGATCATGTGGCAGCGTCCTAACACACTGCACCACTGGTTCCAGACAATTCAACTGCTTTTTTGTTGGTTTTCTTCTTCTGAAATCGGTCTTGAAAGTAAAGACTTGAGTGGAGTTTGAACTCACCATCTCCAGGTCATGTGGGAGCGTTCTAACAGACTGCGCCACCGGTTCCAGACAATTCACACTGCTTTTTTGTTGGTTTTCTTCTTCTGAAATCGGCCTCTAAAGTAAAGACTTGAGTGGGGTTTGAACTCACCATCTCCGGATCATGTGGCAGCGTTCTAACACACTGCGCCACTGGTTCCAGACAATTCACACTGCTTTCTTGTTTGTTTTGTTCTGGTACCATATGGTAACCAATCTGGTAACAGACAACTAGGGTTAGGGTTAGGGTTAGGGTTAGGGTTAGGGTTAGGGTTAGGGCTAGTGTCCGTTGGGGGGTAATTGTGTGATTTAACATGGAGTTGATGAGAAACCGTGAAACACCCAACCCACCCTCAACAAAATCCGGGATGCCTTCAACTTGATAAGAAAATGGATTAATGGGATTGATATGCCTTTGAATGTGTTGGTTGATAGGTCGTTGGTTTTCTTCTTCTGAAATCGGTCTTGAAAGTAAAAACTTGAGTGGGGTTTGAACTCACCATCTCCCGATCATGTGGTAGTGTCCTAACACACTGCGCCACAGATTCCAGACAATTCAACTGCTTTTTTGTTGGTTTTCTTCTTCTGAAATCGGTCTTGAAAGTAAGGACTTAAGTGGGATTTGAACTCACCATCTCCCGATCATGTGGGAGCGTTCTAACACACTGCGCCACTGGATCTAGACAATTCACACTGCTTTTTTGTTGGTTTTCTTCTTCTGAAATCGGTCTTGAAAGTAAAGACTTGAGTGGGGTTTGAACTCACCATCTCCATATCATGTGGCAGCGTCTAACACACTGCACCACTGGTTCCAGACAAATCAAGTGCTTTTTTGTTGGTTTTCTTCTTCTGAAATCGGTTTTGAAAGTAAAGACTTGAGTGGGGTTTGAACTCCCCATCTCCCTATCATGTGGCAGCGTCCTAACACACTGCGCCACTGGTTCCAGACAATTCACACTGCTATTTTGTTGGTTTTCTTCTTCTGAAATCGGTCTTGAAAGTAAAGACTTGAGTGGGGTTTGAACTCACCATCTCCCGATAATGTGGGAGCGTTCTAACACACTGCGCCACTGGTTCCAGACAATTCACACTGCTTTCTTGTTTGTTTTGTTCTGGTACCATATGGTAACCAATCTGGTAACAGACAACTAGGGTTAGGGTTAGGGCTAGTGTCCGTTGGCGGGTAATTGTGTGATTTAACATGGAGTGATGAGAAACCGTGAACCACTGGTTCCAGACAACTCAACTGCTTTTTGTTGGTTTTCTTCTTCTGAAATCGGTCTTGAAAGTAAAAACACAAGTGGGGTTTGAACTCACCATCTCCCCGATCATGTGGCAGTGTCCTAACACACTGCGCC
Source organism: Electrona antarctica (assembly GCF_951216825.1). Classification (NCBI taxonomy): domain Eukaryota; kingdom Metazoa; phylum Chordata; class Actinopteri; order Myctophiformes; family Myctophidae; genus Electrona; species Electrona antarctica. The sequence goes on along the minus strand of NC_136796.1, from coordinate 23,031,830 downwards.
ACTGATTCCAGACAATTCAACTGCTTTTTTGTTGGTTTTCTTCTTCTGAAATCGGTCTTGAAAGTAAGGACTTGAGTGGGATTTGAACTCACCATCTCCCGATCATGTGACTTCAGTGTTTTGTACCAAACTATTGTATGAGTACCGAACAAAGAATGTTTGCTTTCGCCATCTTGGTTGAAGAAGAGTCTGGGCAATTAAGTTTTAGTCTTAAAAAATGTCTCAATCTTATATTTAGTTTTAGTCAGGCTTAATCTAGTCGTATAGCTCTGAGGTCAACGATTAAAGTGTTGATTGATGATTCAACCTTGATGATTAAACTTTTGAGGGGATTAAGTCCACCCATCAAGCCCATTAGTGTCAACCTCAGACCAAGATGGTCTGATTTTGAATCTGAATGGCTTTGTGTTACTGCTATTGTCCTGGCTCTGTTCTAATTAAGAGCCATTTAGGAGTTTAGCATTTATTTACTATCCTGTTCCCTGTAGGCCTATTGGATTGGTATTGTTTAAGCTGTGTGGAATTTTGGTGTTTAATTTGAAAATCCACTGCTTCTCTGCATATCTCCTTTTCCCCTCTGTCCAGGTTTGAACCCACAATCTCCAGATCATGCAGCCAGTGTGCTAAGTCACTGATCTACTTGCTACCTGCCACAACACAGTCTGCTGTTCCCTTTGAGTACAACATTGATACAAAAATAAAATACAAAAAATAAAATAACAGGAGATTTGTCTATTGTTTCTTTTGCTGTTGTTTATCTCTAGACGTTCGAATGTTTATGAACCACAATGGAAACAAGTCTCTGGCTCTTCTGTCATTATCTATTCGGCCTTTTAAGAACAGCATGCACAGTGGCTCACTGGGTACAGAGCCTTCCCGGGAATCAGGAGGCTGCAGGTTCAAGTCCTGGCTCTGACATAGTGTCCCGAAAATATGACAAAATATATTATGCCGTCCCAAACCATGGACTATAGTATGTCGTTTTTTCATGATTTTCACCTTTTTTTCAAATCCTCCAAAATCATGAAAAACGACATGCTATAGTATGCCGTCCGAAGCCATGAACTATATTATGTCGTTTTTTCATGATTTTCATCTTTTTTTCAAATAGTCCAAAATCACGAAAAACGACATGCTATAGTATGCCGTCCGAAAAAAATTATAACTTTGGCATGCTACTAGTCCTACATACTTACACCTAGAATCCCCATTCAAACCTATTTAGGTTCATCTTCCGGTGGACATGTTTGCCTGAAAAGGAATCTTTGAAATGTTTCATAGTTTTAGAAATATAGTGCTTTAAATTTGAGAAATTTATAATGGCAGATAGTGGCACGTCAAAAAATTATTCACCTAGAAACTCCATTCACACTTTTTATAATTCAGCTTTCTGTGGAGACACATGATGGAACTTTTTACTTTGAAATGTTTTGTAGTTTCTGAGTTATTTAAGTTAAACGCCCAATGCATTCCCAATGGCAATAGCACAAACTTTGGCATGCTACTAGTCCTACATACACCTAGAAATCCCATTCAAACCTATTTAGGTGCATCTTACGGTGGACATGTTTGCCTGAAAAGGAATCTTTGAAATGTTTCATCGTTTTAGAAATATAGTGCTTTTAAATTTGAGAAATTCAGAATGGGGGTCAATGGCAGATTTTGGCGAGTAAAGATTTGAGTTGGGTTTGAACACACAATCTCCAGATCATGCAGCCAGTGTGCTAAGTCACTGATCTACTTGCTACCTGCCACAACACAGTCTGCTCTTCCCTTTGAGTACAACATTGATACAAAAATAAAATACAAAAAATAAAATAACAGGAGATTTGTCTATTGTTTCTTTTGCTGTTGTTTATCTCTAGACGTTCGAATGTTTATGAACCACAATGGAAACAAGTCTCTGGCTCTTCTGTCATTATCTATTCGGCCTTTTAAGAACAGCATGCACAGTGGCTCACTGGGTACAGAGCCTGCCTGGGAATCAGGAGGCTGCAGGTTCAAGTCCTGTCTCTGACATAGTGTCCCAAAATCATGAAAATATGACAAAATATATTATGCCGTCCCAAACCATGGACTATAGTATGTCGTTTTTTCATGATTTTCATCTTTTTTTCAAATCCTCCAAAATCATGAAAAACGACATGCTATAGTATGCCGTCCGAAGCCATGAACGGTCAGGGGACCTTAGTATAATTGCCTTATTTGAATCTGAATCCAACATATAAAAAACATATTTGTGATTTTTGTTCGTTTAATTTGCTAGTTTTTCCTTTTTTTGTTCAGAATTGAAAAATGGGAAAACGCTAAACGAAAAATCACAAAAACTGGTCAAGGGACCTTAGTATAAGTATGTTTGTTCAATTTAATCCAGCAAAAAGAAAATTGCAATTTTTTTCCTTTTTTTGTTCAGAATTGAAAAATGGGAAAACACTAAACGAAAAATCACAAAAATGGTGGTGCCTTAGTATAATTCTGTTTGAGTCCAGCAAACAGAAATTTGCAATTTTTTTCCTTTTTTTTTGTTCAGATTTGAAAAATGTGAAAACTCGAAGCCAAAACCCAGCTTTTAAAAGCTGCGTCAAAGTTGAGTTTTCAGGAGAAAAAAAGCACGCAAAAAAAGCTGTTCATTCCAAGCTTCAAAACGAAAAAGCTGGTATACATAGAGATAACATGGGAGCACGAAGCAAGAAGCTGCTTCTAGCTTCCTTGGTGTTAACGCGGCTTAAGTCTGATTATGCCTTTGGTTTTTTTGCACTACTGATTGTTACCCGTTTCCTTTCTTGTCAGTTAAAATTATCATTCATCATCACTTCCATCTTGTCCATCACCTAACCCTAACCCTAACCCTAACCCTAACCCTAGTTGTCTGGTACCAGATTGGTTACCATATGGTACCAGAACAAAACAAACAAGAAAGCAGTGTGAATTGTCTGGAACCAGTGGCGCAGTGTGTTAGAACGCTCCCACATTATCGGGAGATGGTGAGTTCAAACCCCACTCAAGTCTTTACTTTCAAGACCGATTTCAGAAGAAGAAAACCAACAAAAAAGCAGTGTGAATTGTCTGGAACCAGTGGCTCAGTGTGTTAGAACGCTGCCACATGATCGGGAGATGGTGAGTTCAAACCCCACTCAAGTCTTTACTTTCAAGACCGATTTCAGAAGAAGAAAACCAACGACCTATCAACCAACACATTCAAAGGCATATCAATCCCATTCATCCGTTTTCTTATCAAGTTGAAGGCATCCCGGATTTTGTTGAGGGTGGGTTGGGTGTTTCACGGTTTCTCATCAACTCCATGTTAAATCACCCAATTACCCCCCAACGGACACTAGCCATAACCCTAACCCTAACCCTAACCCTAACCCTAACCCTAACCCTAACCCTAACTCTAACCCTAACCCTAACCCTAACCCTAGTTTTGGTTACCATATAGTACCAGAACAAAACAAACAAGAAAGCAGTGTGAATTGTCTGGAACCAGTGGCGCAGTGTGTTAGAACGCTCCCACATTATCGGGAGATGGTGAGTTCAAACCCCACTCAAGTCTTTACTTTCAAGACCGATTTCAGAAGAAGAAAACCAACAAAAAAGCAGTGTGAATTGTCTGGAACCAGTGGCTCAGTGTGTTAGAACGCTGCCACATGATCGGGAGATGGTGAGTTCAAACCCCACTCAAGTCTTTACTTTCAAGACCGATTTCAGAAGAAGAAAACCAACGACCTATCAACCAACACATTCAAAGGCATATCAATCCCATTAATCCGTTTTCTTATCAAGTTGAAGGCATCCCGGATTTTGTTGAGGGTGGTTGGGTGTTTCACGGTTTCTCATCAACTCCATGTTAAATCACCCAATTACCCCCCAACGGACACTAGCCATAACCCTAACCCTAACCCTAACCCTAACCCTAACCCTAACCCTAACCCTAGTTGTCTGGTACCAGATTGGTTACCATATAGTACCAGAACAAAACAAACAAGAAAGCAGTGTGAATTGTCTGGAACCAGTGGCGCAGTGTGTTAGAACGCTGCCACATGATCGGGAGATGGTGAGTTCAAACACCACTCAAGTCTTTACTTTCAAGACCGATTTCAGAAGAAGAAAACCAACAAAAAAGCAGTGTGAATTGTCTGGAACCAGTGGCTCAGTGTGTTAGAACGCTGCCACATGATCGGGAGATGGTGAGTTCAAACCCCACTCAAGTCTTTACTTTCAAGACCGATTTCAGAAGAAGAAAACCAACGACCTATCAACCAACACATTCAAAGGCATATCAATCCCATTAATCCGTTTTCTTATCAAGTTGAAGGCATCCCGGATTTTGTTGAGGGTGGGTTGGGTGTTTCACGGTTTCTCATCAACTCCATGTTAAATCACCCAATTACCCCCCAACGGACACTAGCCATAACCCTAACCCTAACCCTAACCCTAACCCTAACCCTAACTCTAACCCTAACCCTAACCCTAACCCTAGTTTTGGTTACCATATAGTACCAGAACAAAACAAACAAGAAAGCAGTGTGAATTGTCTGGAACCAGTGGCGCAGTGTGTTAGAACGCTCCCACATTATCGGGAGATGGTGAGTTCAAACCCCACTCAAGTCTTTACTTTCAAGACCGATTTCAGAAGAAGAAAACCAACAAAAAAGCAGTGTGAATTGTCTGGAACCAGTGGCTCAGTGTGTTAGAACGCTGCCACATGATCGGGAGATGGTGAGTTCAAACCCCACTCAAGTCTTTACTTTCAAGACCGATTTCAGAAGAAGAAAACCAACGACCTATCAACCAACACATTCAAAGGCATATCAATCCCATTAATCCGTTTTCTTATCAAGTTGAAGGCATCCCGGATTTTGTTGAGGGTGGTTGGGTGTTTCACGGTTTCTCATCAACTCCATGTTAAATCACCCAATTACCCCCCAACGGACACTAGCCATAACCCTAACCCTAACCCTAACCCTAACCCTAACCCTAACCCTAACCCTAGTTGTCTGGTACCAGATTGGTTACCATATAGTACCAGAACAAAACAAACAAGAAAGCAGTGTGAATTGTCTGGAACCAGTGGCGCAGTGTGTTAGAACGCTGCCACATGATCGGGAGATGGTGAGTTCAAACACCACTCAAGTCTTTACTTTCAAGACCGATTTCAGAAGAAGAAAACCAACAAAAAAGCAGTTGAATTGTCTGGAACCAGTGGCGCAGTGTTTTATGACACTGCCACATGATCGGGAGATGGTGAGTTCAAACCCCACTCAAGTCTTTACTTTCAAGACCGATTTCAGAAGAAGAAAACCAACAAAAAAGCAGTTGAATTGTCTGGAACCAGTGGCGCAGTGTGTTAGGACGCTGCCAAATGATCGGGAGATGGTGAGTTCAAACCCCACTCAAGTCTTTACTTTCAAGACCGATTTCAGAAGAAGAAAACCAACGAAAAAGCAGTTGAATTGTCTGGAACCAGTGGTGCAGTGTGTTAGGACGCTGCCACATGATCGGGAGATGGTGAGTTCAAACCCCACGCAAGTCTTTACTTTCAAGACCGATTTCAGAAGAAGAAAACCAACAAAAAAGCAGTTGAATTGTCTGGAACCAGTGGCGCAGTGTTTTAGGACGCTGCAACATGATCGGGAGTTGGTGAGTTCAAACCCGTCTTTACTTTCAAGACCGATTTCAGAAGAAGAAAACCAACAAAAAAGCAGTGTGAATTGTCTGGACCCAGTGGCTCAGTGTGTTAGGATGCTGCCAAGTGATCAGGAGATGGTGGGTTCAAACCCCACTCAAGTTCAAACAAAAAAATAAAGGTCCAGGGTGCAATCCCACCCCAGTCTTTACTGTGACACTTTGCTTTCCACACTGACATCAAGTAGCACAGAAAAGCTGTGTTGTAGTAACCATCAGTTAGCTCAGTGTGATGAGAGGCTGTCCTTGGGAGCCACAGGTCCAGGGTTCAAATCCCACATTAGGCATAACTGTGACACTTTGCTTTGCACACTGATTTCCTGAAGGACAACTTTAAAGCAGCCCAGAAATTCACCATGATTGTGTGCCGGTAAGTGGCCCAGCGGATAAGTCAGATGATATCCGTAGTATACCTAGTAGAAGTGTGCCGGTTCAAACCCGACATACTCCTAGTAGGCGGTGATGGTTCAAATCACTGACACCTAGAGTAGGAGTGGCCCTGTGGATAAATCAGATGATATCCGTAGAATACCTAGTAGAAGTATGCCGGCCGACATACTCCTACTAGGATGGTGCTAGTTCAAACACCTACAGTAAGTAGGAGTGTGTGCAGTTAAGTGGCCTGGTGGATAAATCAGATAATATCCATAGAATACCTAGTAGAAGTCTGCCGGTTCAAACCCGACATAGGATGGTGCTGGTTCAAATCACCATCACCTAGAGTAGGTAGGACCGTGTGCCGTTAATTGGCTAGGTGGATAAATCAGATAATATCTGTACCTAGTGGGATGGTGCTGGTTCAAATCACCATCACCTAGAGTAGGTAGGACCGTGTGCCGTTAATTGGCCCGGTGGTTAAATCAGATAATATCCGTAGAATACCTAGTGGGATGGTGCTGGTTCAAATCACCATCACCTAGAGTAGGTAGGACCATGTGCCGTTAATTGGCCCGGTGGATAAATCACATAATATCCGTAGAATACCTAGAGTACACCTAGAGTAGGTAGGGGGTCAGGTAAGAGTATGTAGGGGCAGGTTGAGGTGTAGATAGGGGGAGAGTAGGCGAGGGTTGGTCAGTTAGGTGGAGGTGGAGGAGTAGGTGAGGGGGGTCAGGTAGGGGGAGAGTAGGTGAGGGGGTGGCAGGCAGGGGGAGAGTAGGAGAGGAGGGAGGCCAGGCAGGGGGAGAGTAGGAGAGGGCGGAGGCCAGGCAGGGGGAGAGTAGGTGAGGGGGGAGGCCGGGGGAGAGTAGGTGAGGGGGGAGGCCATGGGAGAGTAGGAGAGGAGGGAGGCCAGGCAGGGGTAGAGTAGGAGAGGGGTGAGGCCAGGGGAGAGTAGGAGAGGAGGGAGGACAGGCAGGGGTAGAGTAGGAGAGGGGCGAGGCCAGGCAGGGGGAGAGTAGGAGAGGGGGGAGGCCAGGCAGGGGTAGAGTAGGAGAGGGGGGAGGCCAGTCAGGGGGAGAGTAGGCAGGGGGGCTCTTCCTATTTTTAAAAAATATTATAATACAAAAAATTATAATATGTTTATAAAAAAAGATTTTTTTAAACTTATTTACTAATTATTTTAAAAAAAAGTCAGGAAGAGCCCTGCCTGGCCCCCCTCGCCTACTCTCCCCCTGCCTGGCCTCCCCCTCGCCTACTCTTCCTCTGCCTGGCCTCCCTCCTCTCCTACTCTCCCCCTGCCTGGCCCCCCTCGCCTACTCTCCCCCTGCCTGGCCTCCCTCCTCTCCTACTCTCCCCCTGCCTGGCCTCCCTCGCCTACTCTCCCCCTGCCTGGCCTCCCTCCTCTCCTACTCTCCCCCTGCCTGGCCTCCCTCGCCTACTCTCCCCCTGCCTGGCCTCCCCCTCGCCTACTCTTCCTCTGCCTGGCCTCCCTCCTCTCCTACTCTCCCCCTGCCTGGCCTCCCTCCTCGCCTACTCTTCCTCTGCCTGGCCTCCCTCCTCGCCTACTCTTCCTCTGCCTGGCCTCCCTCCTCTCCTACTCTCCCCCTGCCTGGCCTCCCTCCTCTCCTACTCTCCCCCTGCCTGCCCCCCCCTCGCCTACTCTCCCCCTGCCTGGCCTCCCCCTCGCCTACTCTCCCCCTGCCTGGCCTCCCCCTCGCCAACTCTCCCCCTGCCTGGCCTCCCCCCTCTCCTACTCTCCCCTTGCCTGGCCTCCCACCCTCTCCTACTCTCCCCCTGCCTGCCACCCCCTCACCTACTCTTCCCCTGCCTGCCACCCCCTCACCTACTCTTCCCCTGCCTGCCACCCCCTCACCTACTCTTCCCCTCCCCCTATTATCTGATTTATCCACCGGGCCAATTAACCGCACACGGTCCTACCTACTCTAGGTGATGGTGATTTGAACCAGCACCATCCCACTAGGTATTCTACGGATATTATCTGATTTATCCACCGGGCCAATTAACGGCACACGGTCCTACCTACTAGGTGATGGTGATTTGAACCAGCACCATCCTATGTCGGGTTTGAACCGGCAGACTTCTACTAGGTATTCTATGGATATTATCTGATTTATCCACCAGGCCACTTAACTGCACACACTCCTACTTACTGTAGGTGTTGGTGATTTGAACTAACACCATCCTACTAGGAGTATGTCGGCCGGCATACTTCTACTAGGTATTCTACGGATATCATCTGATTTATCCACTGGGCCACTCCTACTCTAGGTGTCAGTGATTTGAACCATCACTGCCTACTAGGAGTATGTCGGGTTTGAACCGGCACACTTCTACTAGGTATACTACGGATATCATCTGACTTATCCGCTGGGCCACTTACCGGCACACAATCATGGTGAATTTCTGGGCTGCTTTAAAGTTGTCCTTCTGGAAATCAGTGTGCAAAGCAAAGTGTAACAATTTTGACTAATGTGGGATTTGAACCCTGGACCTGCGGCTCCCAAGGACAGCCTCTCATCACACTGAGCTAACTGATGGTTACTACAACACAGCTTTTCTGTGCTACTTGATGTCAGTGTGGAAAGCAAAGTGTCACAGTAAATACTGGGGTGGGATTGCACCCTGGAACTTTATTTTTTGGTTTGAACTTGAGTGGGGTTTGAACCCACCATCTCCAGGTCATGTGGGGGCGTTCTAACACACTGCGCCACCGGTTCCAGACAATTCACACTGCTTTTTTGTTGGTTTTCTTCTTCTGAAATCGGCCTCTAAAGTAAAGACTTGAGTGGGGTTTGAACTCACCATCTCCAGATCATGTGGCAGCGTTCTAACACACTGCACCACTGGTTCCAGACAATTCACACTGCTTTCTTGTTTGTTTTGTTCTGGTACCATATGGTAACCAATCTGGTAACAGACAACTAGAGTTAGGGTTAGGGTTAGGGTTAGGGTTAGGGTTAGGGCTAGTGTCCGTTGGGGGGTAATTGTGTGATTTAACATGGAGTTGATGAGAAACCGTGAAACACCCAACCCACCCTCAACAAAATCCGGGATGCCTTCAACTTGATAAGAAAATGGATTAATGGGATTGATATGCCTTTGAATGTGTTGGTTGATAGGTCGTTGGTTTTCTTCTTCTGAAATCGGTCTTGAAAGTAAAAACTTGAGTGGGGTTTGAACTCACCATCTCCCGATCATGTGGTAGTGTCCTAACACACTGCGCCACAGATTCCAGACAATTCAACTGCTTTTTTGTTGGTTTTCTTCTTCTGAAATCGGTCTTGAAAGTAAGGACTTGAGTGGGATTTGAACTCACCATCTCCCGATCATGTGGGAGCGTTCTAACACACTGCGCCACTGGATCCAGACAATTCACACTGCTTTTTTGTTGGTTTTCTTCTTCTGAAATCGGTCTTGAAAGTAAAGACTTGAGTGGGGTTTGAACTCACCATCTCCCTATCAAGTGGCAGCGTCTAACACACTGCACCACTGGTTCCAGACAAATCAAGTGCTTTTTTGTTGGTTTTCTTCTTCTGAAATCGGTCTTGAAAGTAAAGACTTGAGTGGGGTTTGAACTCCCCATCTCCCGATCATGTGGCAGCGTCCTAACACACTGCGCCATTGGTTCCAGACAATTCACACTGCTATTTTGTTGGTTTTCTTCTTCTGAAATCGGTCTTGAAAGTAAAGACTTGAGTGGGGTTTGAACTCACCCTCTCCCGATAATGTGGGAGCGTTCTAACACACTGCGCCACTGGTTCCAGACAATTCACACTGCTTTCTTGTTTGTTTTGTTCTGGTACCATATGGTAACCAATCTGGTAACAGACAACTAGGGTTAGGGCTAGTGTCCGTTGGCGGGTAATTGGGTGATTTAACATGGAGTTGATGAGAAACCGTGAAACACCCAACCCACCCTCAACAAAATCCGGGATGCCTTCAACTTGATAAGAAAACGGATTAATGGGATTGATATGCCTTTGAATGTGTTGGTTGATTTTCTTCTTCTGAAATTGGTCTTGAAAGTAATGACTTGAGTGGGGTTTGAACTCACCATCTCCCGATCATGTGGCAGCGTCCTAACACACTGCGCCACCGGTTCCAGACAATTCACATTGCTTTTTTGTTGGTTTTCTTCTTCTGAAATCGGCCTCTAAAGTAAAGACTTGAGTGGGGTTTGAACTCACCATCTCCCGATCATGTGGCAGCGTTCTAACACACTGCGCCACTGGTTCCAGACAATTCACACTGCTTTCTTGTTTGTTTTGTTCTGGTACCATATGGTAACCAATCTGGTAACAGACAACTAGGGTTAGGGTTAGGGTTAGGGTTAGGGCTAGTGTCCGTTGGGGGGTAATTGTGTGATTTAACATGGAGTTGATGAGAAACCGTGAAACACCCAACCCACCCTCAACAAAATCCGGGATGCCTTCAACTTGATAAGAAAATGGATTAATGGGATTGAAATGCCTTTGAATGTGTTGGTTCATAGGTCGTTGGTTTTCTTCTTCTGAAATCGGTCTTGAAAGTAAAGACTTGAGTGGGGTTTGAACTCACCATCTCCCGATCATGTGGCAGCGTCCTAACACACTGCGCCACTGGTTCCAGACAAGTCAACTGCTTTTTGTTGGTTTTCTTCTTCTGAAATCGGTCTTGAAAGTACTGACTTGACTGGGATTTGAACTCACCATCTCCCGATCATGTGGGAGCGTTCTAACACACTGCGCAACTGGATCCAGACAATTCACACTGCTTTTTTGTTGGTTTTCTTCTTCTGAAATCGGTCTTGCAAGTAAGGACTTGAGTGGGATTTGAACTCACCATCTCCCGATCATGTGGGAGCGTTCTAACACACTGCGCCACTGGATCCAGACAATTCACACTGCTTTTTTGTTGGTTTTCTTCTTCTGAAATCGGTCTTGAAAGTAAAGACTTGAGTGGGGTTTAAACTCACCATCTCCCTATCATGTGACTTCAGTGTTTTGTACCAAACTATTGTATGAGTACCGAACAAAGAATGTTTGCTTTCGCCATCTTGGTTGAAGAAGAGTCTGGGCAATTAAGTTTTAGTCTTAAAAAATGTCTCAATCTTATATTTAGTTTTAGTCAGGCTTAATCTAGTCGTATAGCTCTGAGGTCAACGATTAAAGTGTTGATTGATGATTCAACCTTGATGATTAAACTTTTGAGGGGATTAAGTCCACCCATCAAGCCCATTAGTGTCAACCTCAGACCAAGATGGTCTGATTTTGAATCTGAATGGCTTTGTGTTACTGCTATTGTCCTGGCTCTGTTCTAATTAAGAGCCATTTAGGAGTTTAGCATTTAAGGGTATGTTTACTATCCTGTTCCCTGTAGGCCTATTGGATGGGTATTGTTTAAGCCGTGTGGAAATGTTGTGTTTAATTTGAAAATCCACTGCTTCTCTGCATATCTCCTTTCCCCCTCTGTCCAGGTTTGAACCCACAATCTCCAGATCATGCAGCCAGTGTGCTAAGTCACTGATCTACTTGCTACCTGCCACAACACAGTCTGCTGTTCCCTTTGAGTACAACATTGATACAAAAATAAAATAAAAAAAATAAAATAACAGGAGATTTGTCTATTGTTTCTTTTGCTGTTGTTTATCTCTAGACGTTCGAATGTTTATGAACCACAATGGAAACAAGTCTCTGGCTCTTCTGTCATTATCTATTCGGCCTTTTAAGAACAGCATGCACAGTGGCTCACTGGGTACAGAGCCTGCCCGGGAATCAGGAGGCTGCAGGTTCAAGTCCTGGCTCTGACATAGTGTCCCGAAAATATGACAAAATATATTATGCCGTCCCAAACCATGGACTATAGTATGTTGTTTTTTCATGATTTTCATCTTTTTTTCAAATCCTCCAAAATCATGAAAAACGACATGCTATAGTATGCCGTCCGAAGCCATGAACTATAGTATGTCGTTTTTTCATGATTTTCACCTTTTTTTCAAATCCTCCAAAATCATGAAAAACGACATACTATAGTATGCCGTCCGAAGCCATGAACTATATTATGTCGTTTTTTCATGATTTTCATCTTTTTTTCAAATAGTCCAAAATCACGAAAAACGACATGCTATAGTATGCCGTCCGAAAAAAATTATAACTTTGGCATGCTACTAGTCCTACATACTTACACCTAGAATCCCCATTCAAACCTATTTAGGTTCATCTTACGGTGGACATGTTTGCCTGAAAAGGAATCTTTGAAATGTTTCATAGTTTTAGAAATATAGTGCTTTAAATTTGAGAAATTTATAATGGCAGATAGTGGCACGTAAAAAAATCATTCACCTAGAAACTCCATTCACACTTTTTATAATTCAGCTTTCTGTGGAGACACATGATGGAACTTTTTACTTTGAAATGTTTTGTAGTTTCTGAGTTATTTAAGTTAAACGCCCAATGCATTCCCAATGGCAATAGCACAAACTTTGGCATGCTACTAGTCCTACATACTTACACCTAGAAACCCCATTCAAACCTATTTAGGTGCATCTTACGGTGGACATGTTTGCCTGAAAAGGAATCTTTGAAATGTTTCATCGTTTTAGAAATATAGTGCTTTTAAATTTGAGAAATTCAGAATGGGGGTCAATGGCAGATTTTGGCAAGTAACGTTTTGAGTGGGGTTTGAACCCACAATCTCCAGATCATGCAGCCAGTGTGCTAAGTCACTGATCTACTTGCAACCTGCCACAACACAGTCTGCTGTTCCCTTTGAGTACAACATTGATACAAAAATAAAATACAAAAAATAAAATAACAGGAGATTTGTCTATTGTTTATTTTGCTGTTGTTTATCTCTAGACGTTCGAATGTTTATGAACCACAATGGAAACAAGTCTCTGGCTCTTCTGTCATTATCTATTCGGCCTTTTAAGAACAGCATGCACAGTGGCTCACTGGGTACAGAGCCTGCCTGGGAATCAGGAGGCTGCAGGTTCAAGTCCTGGCTCTGACATAGTGTCCCAAAATCATGAAAATATGACATACTATAGTATGCCGTCCCAAACCATGGACTGTATGCTGTTTTTTCATGATTTTCATATTTTTTTCAAATCCTCCAAAATCACGAAAAACGACATGCTATAGTATGCCGTCCGAAACCAAATATGAGAAATGTATAACTTTTGGCATGCTACTAGTCCTACATACTTACACCTAGAAACCCCATTCAAACCTATTTAGGTTCATCTTACGGTGGACATGTAAAAGATTTGCCTGAAAAGGAATCTTTGAAATGTTTCATAGTTTTAGAAATGCACACATGCTGGAACTTTTTACTTTGAAATGTTTTGTAGTTTCTGCAGTTATTTTCGTCTTTTTTACAAATCCTCAAAAATGATGAAACGGCATGCTATCGTATGCCGTCTCGGACAGCTATAGCCTATGGTATATATGGTATACGCTATAGCCCATGGTCATAAATGGTCAAAAATGATGAAAAACGAGGATTTGAAAAAAAGACGAAAATCTCTCCGAGACCATGGGCTATAGCCACTTGCCCAAAATGTGCTGACCTTATCACATTTTTCATGACGTATATGGCCGTTTTTAGCCCAAGGAGTGTTTTTTTGTGCAAAACTAATGCTTGGAATGGATTCAGAATCATGACAACGCCTTAGTTTGACATCACATGCTACTTATAGCATAAGGAAAGTTTGACATTTTTGACAATTTTGCCTGCCATATATTTTATATTAAAAAAAGCCCAATATTAACAGCCGGTCAGCAAGTGGATTCATGAATGTATGTATATAGACAATATTTTAGGCCAATAAAAAAGACTATATACCAAATTTCCCACTTTAAACAAAATAATCCTGTCGGCTGCCGGACTAAATGGAAAAGTTCTAACTGCACTCACGTAAAAAATGCACCATCAAACTTTCTGAAGTTGTTTTTCTCCCAGTGTGGAGGAAGAATGATTAGGATTTTTAACGGGAGGTGCGCTCATGATAACGGCAGCAGAGCCTGTTTGTCCATGGCTGCACGCGCACCTGCAGCCCATCAAGTATAATTTATGCTTCGTCCCGCGATGGTGTCGCACAGATGCACACGCAGACCTCTACGCTCACAACAGTCACATCCGCAATGCGAGCTTGTATATCAGCTGTTCTCTGTGCGCAATACTGTTGCGCTTTGAAGTATAAATGTCTCCTAGGGTGCATCTCACTAGCCAACACACAAGAGAGATTGAATGGACTGAAACCAGCGCTCCCCAAATCTGTTGGGAATTGATTACATGAAACAGTCACCTGTGCGCCCAGTCCCAATGTTTGTAAACAAATAATTGGTCTATTGGAGGCAATGTCGGGTTCAGTATCTTGCCCAAGGACACTTCGACATGTGGACAGGAAGAGCTGGGATTCAAACCGCCGAACCAGGGACCGTTGGACGACCTGCTCTACCTCCTGAGCCACAGCCACCCATGCTTCCACTTATGCTATGGAAGCATGGAAGATACAACTGACAGCTATAGCTCATGGATGAACATTTTCCAAGTGCTGGTATCAAACTAACAAACTTCCAATTCCAAATGACACACACTATCCCCTATGCTGCAGTGGATTCAATGATACTGGTGACCACAAAATAGTTAAGCCAATAGCCAATAGTTAAGCCAAATTAAGGAATTAGATTCAAAATACAAAATAAAACATTTGCATATTACACACCTCCAGAGGGAGTCGTTTAAGAAAACTTGCATATTTCACAGAATCCTATAGTGCTTCTCATTATTAGTTTAATATCTTTTTTAATTTGTTTGTTTTTTACCCATTTTGTATTCACTTCATTAGTTAAGTTGCTCCTGACTGTGCCCACAAGTTAAGTAGGTACAGGGCCAGAGGTGACCAAGCTTATTTTAAAGTAATGCTTTTTACCTTTAAGGCTGGAGCTTGGATGACAAAGAATTCCACCCACTTTTTATTTACACCGCTAACCCTGTGATGTGAAAAAGTAGAGTTGAGTGTGTGCAAAAAGAGAAGAGTGTTTGTGTGTGAGACAGTGAGAGACCAAACCGTACCCAACAGAATAAAACTTTGAAAACTTTCTAAACTTGCAATTTTGACTCTTAACTCTTTCCTGCAAGTTTTGGTAGACAAAAGCATCTCTCAAGACTACATCTGTTTGCTCTTTTGGCCTCGCCAGCCATCTGGATCACACAGCGCCCGTCTCCACGCAGCACGCAGGTAGACAGGTGTGTGAGTGGTTCAAATGAGAGAGTTCTGAGTTGCCATGTTGTTGGAGAGATTTCATCTGTTGAAGTGTCTTGTTCCTCCTGCTGGCTGTGAAGAGCTTAGAGGGAGATGCTTCAACAGCTGGATGGGGGCCGCAAGTCCTGCAATCTGGCACCCACCCACACACCCACGCACACACTCAAACAACACAAGAATACAAACACATGCACACAATGTTTCTCTTAGACATGCATTCATACTGTACTAATACATGGGCGCACAATGGCACACAGACACACATGTACTCTCTCTCTCGCACACCCGCACAGTGTTTGTGTGTTGCACTCTCTCTTGCCCTCCCTCACAGGCGTACACATCATTTCCCCCTCATCGTCACACACTTTGTATCATGATTTACTCTCTCTCTCTCTCTCTCTCTCTCTCTCTCTCTCTCTCTCTCTCTCTCTCTCTCTCTCTCTCTCTCTCTCTCTCTCTCTCTCTCTCTCTCTCTCTCTCTCTCTCTCTCTCTCTCTCTCTCAGGCTGAGCTCTTGGCAGATGCTGTACAGTCTCTGGGGGCTGTGGTTGAGTTGGTACAGTCCAGAGAGTTCTCTGTAATCCTCTGGCCCCCCAGGGCAAACTGGGCAATGGGCCGACCCGGATCCCAACTCCAAAACCTGATACTAGTGCATGAAGCTCAACCCTGTGTGTGTGTGTGTGTGTGTGTGTGTGTGTGTGTGTGTGTGTGTGTGTGTGTGTGTGTGTGTGTGTGTGTGTGTGTGTGTGTGTGCACGTGCGTGTGTGCGTGCGTGCGTGCGTGCGTGCGTGCGTGCAGTTTTTATTTTTGCCTTAGAGAAAGAATATGAAATATGGTTATACTGTATACTGTATGTTTCAGAGAGAGAAGCGTATGTGTGTGTGTGTGTGTATGTGTGCGTGTGTGTATGTGTAAAGGGCAGATCTCTCCAGTAAAGGGATTCTTATACTACTCACAGCTTCACACATGCCCCCCCACCTTCTCTCCTGTTGTGTGAGAGAGGGAGTGCACGTGCGTGCGTGCGTGCGTGCGTGTGTGCGTGCGTGCGTGCGTGCGTGCGTGCGTGAACAAATGTCCTATTGTGAGGACCATTTTCTTTTTTATGGTTATATCTGTGCAGTTCGTAACCTGACTCCGCCAGATGGTGGCAGCATTGAGTGAACTCAATCTGGCGGAGTCAGGTTACGCAGTTCGGGCATATAATCAGGAAAAGGTTCAGGTTGGTTCAACTGGCATCCGTATTGTGGGGAAATTAAGCTATCGCTGAAAATAGCAGATCGACAAGCTTGTCAATCGGAAAAATACACTAGTATAGAAAACATTGCAAGTAATACGAACGTGTGTGTGTGTGTGTGTGTGTGTGTGTGTGTGTGTGTGTGTGTGTGTGAGAGAGAGAGAGCAGCCTGGATGTGTGATGGTGTGATGAGAGCTGCGTGACAGTCGGGGTGAGTGATAGAGTGCATGCAAGAGCGAGTGAGATAATCCGCGTGCATGCATCTGTGCTCCATAGTCAAGTCACTTTCAATTACATAGCACATTTAAACAACAGGGCTTGACCCAAAGTGCTTTGCAATCGAGGCAGATGGATAACAACAAAAGTATACATGAATAAAAGGAACGAGGAGTATGAGTCAAAAGCAGGACTAAGAGAAAACACATAAGCACAAGAACATAAGAACTAGAAACTGGCGGGCTGAGGCCTGGTAAAGCATGGATAACCCTTTCTAGGTCCTTTAGCTATGGTTGCCTGTTAAAGGCTGCCACTCTCTCGCCCCCTTTCCTGTCTAATTACTGTACCCTATCAATAAAGGCAAAAAAAAAAAAAAAAAAAGCTGCCAATCACAACACTACCGACGATAGACCATAAATTGAACCTTGGGGGTTGAAGAACAGTTCCCCATTGAATAACTTTGAGTCCCTAGAAAAGGGTTATATAAATCTGAGATATTATTAGGTTCTTTCTCTCAGGGAGTAGGAGAAACGTTGCCCTGCAAGCTTTTAAAAGAAATGTCGATTGTATCAAATGCTACCCTGGACTAAATGACACCAGAACCAAAAATCAACAGAGAGGATGTTAGGCAGTATTCTGTACTCTGCAAGAGCCTTAAAACCAGACAGGAATTTGTCAAAGATTTTGAATGATTTCAAGTAAGAGAATACCTGAGGACACAGCTTTTTCCAAATATCTATATAAAAGAGACGTAGCGTGGAGATGCGTCTGTATATTTATGTCCGTGTTGTTTGGGTGAGGTTCCTTTAGTAAGGGTTACACAATTGCATGATTAAATAGCTATTACAGCCAAAATAAGGGAGCATATTGTGACAGAAACTTCCATTAAGGTAGCTCTCCACCGCACCGAGCATCTGTTGCCAAAAATCAGCTGTTGAATGGGTGGTGGGTACACTGTCGCGTCGGGTCGCAAACTGTAGGGAAGAGTTGAAAAACCGTCAGATAGCAGCGAGTGTGTTGCTGAAAAATACATCAAGCCATAGGCTACTTTTAGCATCATAGTAGCCGTCTGTCGGTGTCGGCTCTCAGGTGCCTTCAGCAACTTTCTTCACACCTTCCAACCGACAGACTGATCCCCCGACTTCATTGGACTGCCAGTCTGTGGTAATCTGCAGTAGAATGTCTGGTGGAGAGCTACCTTTACAGTCTGTGGTAATCTGCAGTAGAATGTCTGGTGGAGAGCTACCTTTACAGTCTGTGGTAATCTGCAGTAGTCTGTCTGGTGGAGAGCTACCTTTACAGTCTGTGGTAATCTGCAGTAGTCTGTCTGGTGGCTGGATCTTTAAATAATTGGTTCTCAAAGTGGGGTCTGGGTACCCTCAGGGGTCCATGGAGGGGTCACAGGGGCCCTCAGCAAAATGTGTTACTATAGCGTCGCAATCATTTTAACCACTTGTCTTTAACCATATGTTGTACTTTAGAAATTTTTTAAAATGTGTGCAAATCTTCAAATATATTTGTTAACACATCAAGAACCACTGCATGTCTTTAGGGACAGAAGGTGGAATTGATGTGTGAGAACACCTCAGACAGCTGGGAGGAAGACCTCACTGGTTGAAACTGTTGGAGGTGACTGAATGGGAGTGCGATGACAAGATCTCATTTGGCAGAAATTCAGAAACTTCTCACACTTTTTTCTGTAGTGGCACCAGAGGTGTAGCAAGGAACAGCAGTATTGCATTGTGTGTGTACATGCGTGCTCAACCCTCAATGATAACAGGCCAGGTGGTGCGGAAACCAGATACTCCTTCAACCCTCAACACCACCACCCTCTTCACTCTCGCTCTGTCTTTCACAGTTCACACACACACACACACACACACACACACACACACACACACACACACACACACACACACACACACACACACACACACACACACACACACACACACACACACACACACACACACACACACACACACACACACACACACAGTTAACTGTGAGTGGACGACCCAATTAAGCATTACACTTGTTTACAAGAGGGTCCACCATGTTCAATTCATCAAAACATTTAGAGACGTACAAATAGACACTTCTATATAGTCAAAGAACTTCTGCTGAACTGCTTCTGAACATATTGCTGGTTTGACCACTTCAAATGCTCTAATGTTAAAAGAATAACCAAATATAGCCCATTTATAAGTTCTGCTACAGTACATGCTTCCATAGAAGACATGTTGGCTTCTATAGAATCCTAATGACTGAAATCGTGACAACTGCAGAACATTAATCCATGCAGCGTGCTAAATGGAGAGTAAAATTGGCACTCTGGACTTCACTGTGTTCACCACTCTCCACACCGCCACCTTCTCCTTTCTGTCCCTCAACTAATTGCACATATTGTGTTTCTGAGAGTGGAAACTGTGAAACGATATGAGTAGAGCTTCACCTCCTCGACCGCTCCCTGTCGGTCCGCCACAGACCACACAGACACCTCTCGCCTCGGAAGAAAGCAGAGCAGATGATCAAAGCACTCATCGCCTCGTAAAAGGCCAAACCGCATCGCTATACTTTCCTATACTTCAGCAAAGCGTTATGATGCCTCTTATGATCTCACTCCCATGCTACCTTGAGACCAGAGAGAGGGAGAGAGGGAGAGAGAGAGAGACAAGGCGGCCGGGGGTGGTTAACCTGACAGGAAGATGCGACTGGAGCAGCAATCCTCTCTACTGTGGCTGTGTTTCTTTTTCAGAGTGTCAAGTACACCAGGGGTGTTCAACAGGGAGTCCGCCAAATCTGATAGGCACTTTTTTACATTAACCACTTGAACCCTTGCATCCCTATTAAATTAATATAGTGGTTGCAACTGTATTAATTGATTGTGGTGGGAGTTCTGCTCTGGTTTTGGTGAAATATTAAATTTATTATATAAGTATTTCCGGTCATTTTGTGGGGGGCACAGGGGGCCACGCATTAAAAGTAAATTAATTATAGTGCAACTTTCGTTCGTTTTTGTGGGGTTCCCTGCTTCATCTCTTTCTCAGCTAAAGGGTCCTTATTGGCCTGAAAAACCTTGAAGATCCCTGCTCTACACAATACTGTATCTCTTATAGCCGATGTACAAGCTCACAACACGTGCTGTGGGCTTGTAGATCTGCTGTTTTTTGACCCCAGAATATGAATGCCAGAGTTCAAGTGGTTAAGTCACTGTGCATGAGAGAGTGATTCTGAGCAAGCTGCAATAAACAAATTAAACGAATTCACCTATACTGAGGCTGGCTGTGCAAACACAATTGTGACCTCGATTGCGACCTTGACTAAACAAAAGTTAATCACCACTTTAGGGCATATAGCCGACTGATCATTTCCACCAGTCTTCATGTAAATTCCGCCAACCATTGTAGACCTTGACCTTGACCTTCCTAGAACGAAACCAGCCCTCCGTGTCGGGCAGCCTTCTCATCACTCCCACAGTTTAAATGAATATCCGGCCAACCATTTTGCGAGTTGTTTTGCCTATTGTTAGACTGTGACCTCGATTCTGACCTTGGATCTGTTATGATGACCCTAAAAGATAATCGTCTATTCAGGCCAGACTACTGATCATTCCCTCCAAGTTTCATGAAAATCTGTCTGTGAAGTTGGGAAGAACATTAGGAAAGTAGAAAACCTTTTTCAAATATACCCAATACCTAAATGTACCCAATTATCTTAATATTAAGGGAAATTGAGTCCCTATTGTTTACAATGGACAAGCTGCTGTTGTTGTGATCGCCACTATGGAATCATTTCTACACTTTCTTTTCAAGCGATTACACTGTGTGAAGTGGATTTTCATGACAAGCAACTCAGTGGTCAGTGCAGTGGCTGTTCAAAGGTAACTTTAAACAGCTGTCTAGCCTGGAAGACGGCCGTAAATTGTCCACAGTCAACCTGTTAATCACTATTCATGTTTTATTTATTTATTTATACTCGGTAATTCAACTAGCTCTATTCTTATTAAGCTACAAGCTTCCTTTCTACCAACAACGCACACCACACGCAGCAACAGGGAACCATTGCTCTTCCCAGGGACAGAGAAGGTGAAGCACTTAGCACCTCATAAAAAGCATACTAACATGAGCCCCACGTCGCTTAGGCGTACTGTAAACGTAGTTGCGTGGTTATTACCACCGCTGCTGCCTCAGACACGCGGCCGTCTTCACAGGGAAACAGCAGGTGAACCAATTATCACCTCACCATGAGCAGCAACAACTGGAAGGGCTGCAGAAACAGCCAGCAGGGCGAGAAAAGTAGAAACCCCCCTTTTTGTGTTTTATTTTTGAGTGGTGCAACCACTCCTATATATAGACAGTGTGTATGTGTGTGTCCCAGTGTCCGTCCCTGTGTCCCAGCACGGAAGTAGCATATTGTCACCACCAAGTGTTGTGCAGAGTGTCACTGTTGTGCAAGCCTAACACACAGGCCAGGGAGGAGAGCTTGTACAGTACAGTACAGTACAGTACAGTACAGTACAGTACAGTACAGTACAGTACAGTACAGTACAGTACAGTACAGTACAGTACAGTACAGTACAGTACAGTACCACTCACTTCAGACGGGTCTGATTTTTATTTTTTAACCATAATAAGCATCCCTATTCTGGGCTAATCGAACATTCAGCAGAAATAAGCAGAACTGAACTACAATCATGAGTTTCAATGATTCTCAAAGTCGGGTCCCCAGCCTAAATTAGTTAAAGCGGCACTATTTATTTCTCATGAATAAAATGTTAATAAAAGGTCGGTGAACCAATAGGATTCACCGTCTATTTTCGCCAGGAAATGTTGAATTTGCCCCTTTTTTGAAAATCTTTAGAAAAATTATAATAATTAAAAACAAAATGGGTCCCATCCCGACCCACTGTTTGGGAAACCATGGTCCAGAGTCTTTCATTTCTGCTCAGAGGGGCTCTAGGCGAGGAGGATACAAGGGAGAGCAGCCTTCCCTTCCCTTCCCTGGAAGATTTACCAAGCTGAACGGCCTGACCTTAATGACTCCACCCCTACATCTGGAAATGTAACGAGGCGTCAGAGACGTTTCATCCATGCACAGCCCGTTTAGTCATGTCATAAATCTAAACACTAACAGGCCCCCTAACATGGGTTATGTCTATTGTTCAGCGGGCCCTGTGTTAGCAGTGGCGGCCATGTTGTGGTTCCACAAACCCCATGCATTCTTCCCATATGAGATTTCAGAAAATATTTGCATTAATTATTTTAAGCCTGGAAACGAGCCATCGAAACATTTGATTCTGTGTCTATTTTTTTTTAAATATAAATATTTAAATATATTTCTGTCTGTCTGTCTGTCTGTCTGTCTGTGTGTAATCCATAACTCGAGGACCGTTCGCCCCACCGACTTCAAATTCGACACACGCGTTCCACACCACCACAGGGGGTGCAGTGCCCGGTGTCGAGTGGACCCATGGTTGTCCAGAACCGCCCCTAAAAAGGACTCTGCCCGGGCTCTGAACCGGGCCCCTGCCCAGCGTTCATATATGGAGCTGGCCTGTTCTGACCTCACAACACTCCATATTTGGGCATGCTTGACACAGAACTCCATAGGAATAAAGGGACACAGAGAGACACATACATACATCTGACATCATTCTGATGTTGGGCATAAAAGCAACACAGACATGATATCTGGGTGGGGCATTCATTTCCAACTTGCATCATTCCAAGTAGGCCAGTGCCCAACAGGCACCACCGTAGAGGCCCCACGGGCACCTCTCTTGTATCTATACATGCACCAAGTCTCTTTGCGTCTGTCTGTACGTCTGTCCGTGTGTAATCCACGTAACTCGAGAACTGTTTGCTCCACCGACTTCAAATTCGACACACGCGTTCCACTCCACCACAGGGGGTGCAGTGCCCGGTGTTGAGTCGGTCGGACCTACGGTTGTCAGAACCGCCACAAAAAGGCCTCTGCCCGGGCTCTGGACAGGGCCCCTGCTCAGTGTCCATATGGAGCTGGCCTGTTCTGACTTCATTCTGACGTCTGCATATAGACTCCATATTTGGGCATGCCTGAAAAATAACTCCATATGGGCATAAAAGGGACACAGACAAGCGGGTGGGGGCATGCATTTCCAACTTGCATCGTTCCAAATAGGCCAGTACCCAACAGGCACCGCTGTAGAGGCTCCAACGCATACTATCTGGGTGGGTCATTCATTTCCAACTTGCATCGTTCCAAGTAGGCCAGTGCCCAACAGGCACCACTGTAGAGGCCCCATGGGCACCGCTTTAGTATATGAAAACCTGCAAAACCGGTCAGTCCGTCAGTAGTCTCTCGAGACAGACTGTTGACTGGCGTCAATAATGAAAAGAGGGCGCTGTTTTTCCTTTATTTTTTGACGATTGGTTTTCAGATTGTTCCGTCAGTGACTGTCACGCCGCCATATATAGCCGTCAGTCCATAACGCCTTGTGACACGCTCCATATATGGCCATCTCCATATATGAAGATCATAACACTGACCTCATCAAACCCTGGATAGCCATACATGGAGAAGACTGGATCATCACCTAGATCTGCATTTGGAGTCGGCCAGTCAGGCGCTCAAAAGTGTGGGGACAATTTATTATTTTCGTCTAGCAAACCAATGGAATAACTATTAACTTTGCAGAAGTGGGGGCTTATAAATGAATTAGAATAATTAGAATTATTTGTACAGGAATTGTTCATCTTCTTTGAGGTTAACATCTAAAAATCAATAAGGGTTGTCGTTTTCACATTTAGTTTATGCGTTGTAAGCTTATAGATTGTCTATTTTCACTTATAGGGGAAAAAGGATGGAGCCTAGTATATACCCCTGGGGTACCCATGTCAACAGTACAGTATAGGGTTTAAGTGGTTGACATGGTTTCACACTCACTTCCCCACTGTAGCCACTCAGGCAAACAGCGTATACTGTATACTCACGGCAGTGCAGGATAAAAGCATCTACCAAATGCTCTGAACTCCAGCTCCAAATACCATATGACCTTCACCGGCTGACGTGCACCACAGGAGAGATCGGCAAAGGGGGCAGAAATGTCAGAGGAACACAAGACACGTAAATACAGCACGCGCAGTTTGATCTCGCATCCGTCATTGATCAGCAAGACCTCTTTTATTCCCTCTCATTTTGAGAGTACAAAGCGGGAGCGGCATTTATTCAATATTCACAGAACTAGATGAGCCAAGCCGAGTCAGATTCCTCCCCGAGCCATCGTAGCTGCTAATTAGATCCGTGATCCCCACCGGGCAGCACATGACCCGACCCCTTCCCCTTATATCGGATCAACTTCATATTAGAAATAACTTTGTGACCTGCGTCGACCCAGATCTATGTCACACGGGAGATGAGAGGAGCAAGGGGTTGGAAATGTCAGAGGTGTTGCGGGGACACCGTTTGTGTGTGTTATCTCCATATTTTAAGTTTTTGTGTAAATTAACGGCCTACTTGATCATATACTACTGCGTCACACAAAAGTATCAAGAGTAGCAGATCTGTGTTGATCTGCTACTTTTGCCGTTTTTGTATTTAAATCAATTACAAAAGTTGTCAGAATGGTTAAAATGAGCCTGGGTGTGTGTTCCATGATACAATTAAGTTCACTATTCATTTGTGATCGAGATGAGAAAGAACACCTTAACGCTGCATTCATTTGTAATATTCCTGGTCATCACAACAAGGCCTGAAACTAAAATGATAGTATGATCGGTTTCAGTCGATGTGGTTCGCGGGCATCTAATATGGATGCCAGCTGGGCACGTCCCCAGGGACATTTTCCAGGTATGCCCAGCTGGGGAGAGACCACGGGGCAGAGCAAGGACCAGATGGGGGGGATTATATATCCACGCTGGCCTGGGAGGATCCCCCCCCCCTCCCCCCTCCTGTTAGATTGGACTAATGTGGCCAGGGGAAAGGGGAAGTCTGGGATTCTTTGCTAGAACTGTTGCCTCTGTGGCTTGTCTCTGGAGGTGGATGGACGATGGTTCCATTGAAATACAACACTGCCAACCGTTGTGCACGAAAAGTCCAACATGGGTCTGATTCACTAAGCTTGTTTACGCCAAGTTTTTTTACTTAAAAACTCTGTCCCAACTCTATCTGCCCAGTGTCCCCCCAGTGCCTCCTCAGTGCCTCCCCAATGTCTGCCCAGGGCCTCCCTAGTGACTCCCCAGTGCCTCCCCAGTGTCTCCCTAGTGCCCAGTGTCCTCCAAGTGCCTCCACCGTGCCTCCCCGGTGTCCCCCCCTCCTTTAATTAAAAAACTGATAATTGATCAGTTCTTGTTTTACATTCCGTTTCTCTCCAAAGTTGAATGTTGCCACTACTGTTGGAGCAGCCATAAACTACGCAGGTTCATCCCGATGTTCTGGGCATCTTTGTAAAGTTAGTGTTAGTAAAAAGCAGGTAAAAAAAGAGTAACGTTTGAGCAGACTAACATCAGTCACTCTACCATTCAATGTAGTAGAAGACCTGCCTGTTTACAATTTACAATTTACAATTTAGGCATTTAGCAGACGCTCTTAATCCAGAGCGACTTACATTAAGCAATAACAAAAAGCATGGCATACATCACATGTATAAAAAGTAGTTATCATGAATCATGCGTAAACTAAGAACGTAACAGTGGAGTATCTATGTAAACTATACATACTATACTATATAATATATTATACATGTGTACTATAAAGTGCTATGACTACATAAAGTGCAAGCTGTCTACATAACAAGCTATAAGTCTGTTTAAAATACTATCTAAGTCTACATAATGTGCTATCTAAGGGGCTAGGCTAGGGCAAGTGCTGCGGGCCATGGTGGAGTCTGAAGAGGTGGGTTTTCAGACTACGGCGGAAGATTGGGAGTGAGGCTGCAGTTCTGACTGCAATGGGAAGTGCATTCCATAGTTTTGGAGCCAGAAGGGAGAAGAGTTTGGGACGTGTGGAGCGTTGTCCCGGCGTTTTTAGTGAAGGTACCTCCAGCTTCCCTGCGTTGGCTGATCTGAGTGAGCGGGAGGGTTTGTAGGGTACGATCATACTTGTGAGATATGGGGGGGCCATGCCTTTGGTTGCTTTGAATGCCAGCATCAGAGTTTTGTATTCTGTGCGGGCAGCGACCGGGAGCCAATGGAGCGAGCGGAGAAGGGGGGAGACGTGTGAGAATTTTGGTTGGTTGAAGACCAAGCGTGCTGCGGCATTTTGGATCAGTTGGAGGGGCTTAAGTGCACATGCCGGTAGGCCAGTAAGGAGGGAGTTGCAATAGTCAAGTTTTGACAAGACTGTTGTCTGGATTAGGAGCTGGGCTGACTCCTGGGTGAGGAACGGTCTAATTCGTCGTATGTTGTAGAGTGTAAACCTACAGGATCTAGTGACAGCTGTGATGTGTGTTTTGAACGAGAGCTGACTGTCCAGGACAACACCAAGGTTCCTGGCTGTCGGGACAGACTTTACCAGGGCGTTGTCTACGGAGATAGTTAGCTCCCGCATAGGGCAGGACTTAGCTGGGAAGAACAGAAGCTCAGTCTTGTCTGGGTTCAGCTTGAGGTGGTTGGAAGACATCCACTGTGAGATGTCAGCCAGGCATGCAGTGATGCGCTCTTCTACCTGGGTGGCAGAGGGGGGGAAGGATAGAAACAGTTGTGTGTCATCGGCATAGCAGTGATAGGATATATTGTGAGCAGAGATGATGGTGCCAAGGGATTTAGTGTACAGTGAGAAGAGGAGGGGACCAAGTACAGATCCCTGTGGGACCCCAGTTTGGAGGGTGCGGGGGGGTGATAGCAAACCTTTCCAAGAAACCTGGTAAGTCCGGTCAGAGAGGTAGGAGGAGAACCACTTCAGCGCCGTCCCGCCTATGCCTAGATCAGCTAGGGTGCCTAGGAGCAGCTGGTGGTTCACTGTGTCAAATGCCGCCGATAGGTCTAGGAGAATCAGGACTGCAGAGTGGGAAGCAGCCTGGGCAGCATGTAGTGCTTCTGTGACTGCGAGGAGTGCAGTTTCCGTGGAGTGTGCCTTCTTGAATCCTGACTGGTTGGGATCCAGCAGGTTGTTCTCTGAGAGATGGAGAGAAAGCTGGTTAGAGACAACACGTTCAAGGGTTTTGGAAAGAAAGGAAAGGAGTGATACCGGTCTGTAGTTCTTGACATCTGAGGGGTCAAGAGTTGGTTTTTTGAGGAGTGGTGATACCCTGGCTGACTTGAAGGCAGATGGGACGCAGCCTGAGGTTACTGAGGTGTTGATAATGGAAGTGATGAAGGGGAGCAGGTCAGGTGCGATGGTCTGGAAGATTGGAGACGGGGCGGGGTCGAGAGGACCGCAGATATGTCGTCTCCGCATACAGGAAATACGTTCGCTGCCTATATTTGTCTATACAGGATCTCCTCTCCTCAGTGGTCAACAAAAACACCCTGAAGACCCCAACAGGAGCCCTCGTACAAGGTTTCTTCGACTATGCATGCACCTCTTGGTACCACAGCACCTCAAAGGCCCTTAAAACAAGGCTCCAGACTTCCCAAAACAAACTGGTCAGGCTACTACTTGGCCTCACTCCCCGAACCCACCTCACCCCTGCCCACTTTGATAGGTTGGAATGGCTTAGGGTTGGCGACTGAGTACAACATCTTGCAATGGGTCTGGTCCACAAGATTCGATACACCACCAAGATACCCATGTACCTGTTTAAATACTTCCTTAATGTCAACGAAGTCCACACCCATAACTCTAGAGGGAGTTCAACAAACCATGTGCAACCCAGATTCGGCACAAACAAGGGACTAAATTATTTTCGCTCCTATGCCACCAAAATGTGGAACGCCCTACCAACAGTCATTAAGACATGTGAATTCCTTGACTCCTTCAAAACCGCTCTCAAAGGGCACCTATGGATGGCTGCAATTCGAAACTGGCCCCCGTAATATCCGAATCCCCCACCCACCTCTTTTTCCCCTCACTGTATATGTTTTTTCCCCCTTTTACCTCCTCTATGATGATTTCCTGTTTTTGGCAATAGAAGTGTATATTTGTACTAGGGCCGGGACTTTAACGCGTTAATTGAGATTAATTAACTACAGAAAAATTAACGCGTTAAAAAAATTAACGCATTTAATCGCACCTTTTTTTTCCACCGCGGAACGTTTCTCACTGGGTGCGTTTCTAGTAGTACTGAATAGGCTGCGGCACGCGAGCAGCAGCAGTTGTTTACTCTACACTACAGGCTACAGCTCCGTCAGAAAGCCCAAACCCAAATTAATCGAATGAAGAAGCCGCTTATATCGCTTTTGCTTTAGATGTAAAAGCTATCGGATGGACGCGTGGATAGCGGCATGGCTGTGTGCAATGTCAGAGGGAAATGATCCATTTATGACCAACGTTAGCTTATATGCTAGGCTTGCTAGCTGCTTCAGTTTAACATGTCTCACAGACCACCGGAGACGCGCGGTGATTTCACCGCTGTCAAGCTGTCCTCGATGCGAAACATACTGAAGTAGCAAGCGTGGGTCAGCCCCAACCTCATGTGAAATGTTTCCCCCATAATAAAGTTGTTTTTATTTGTTCTCATGCCCCGCCATGTAAAGCACATTTGAGTATTCATATACACACTGCTGCTCTTGTTTATCTGTTGGGATAAAAAAGTTGTATTGCTTAAAGGGGAATACCACTCATTTTCAACATTTTTCTATGGAGTTGTGTGCACTGGAAATAATAAAGTCCCCCCATTATGTGTTGCCTATAGAACTGGAGGTCTGAAAAAACAGTAACGTTATGAAGTACATTTTTGTGATGTCACTGAGATGTACTTCATAATGTTACTGATTTTTTTCAGACCTCCAGTTCTAGGCAACACAGAATGGGGGGGACTTTCTTATTATATCCACACAACAACTCTAAGGTATATTAATGACAGTAAAATGTTGAAAATGAGTGGAATCCCGTAGTCACTATTCACTGGGATACCAAAAACATTTGAAAAAAAAAGGTTTCTCACTGTTCTCGGGTTGAATAATGGTATGCGATTAAAATGCGATTAATCGAGATTAATTAACTACAAAGCCTCTGATTAATTAGATTAATTTTTTTAATCGAGTCCCAGCTCTAATTTGTACGTCTCTGGACCCTATTCTAAACAAGTGAAATGCTTTATGGTGTCGTCCACAGTTTTGTATTGAGTTGTGCTTGAAATGTACTGTAATTCTCCAATCTGTTAACACTTAGCCCGCTAGCATTTATTGAAAAATTAGGACCTAATTCACGCCAGCATTTTTTCCAGTCGAGCTCTTATTTTGAAAAGCCACATTTTCAGTCGACCGGAAGTGGATTATCCCAGCAAGCTAGACGGAGCCGAGACAGCCTTTGTTTAAATCTATGCCGGGGCACTGGAGAGCTCCACATCGCCGTCTCTGTGCCGTCAAAGAAACGCTGTTTTGACCAAAATGCCATCTGGGACAAGGAATAGGAGATACAGGCGATTGAAAGAAACTGATAGAATGGATTATTATGGCTACGACGATCTAAGATGAACGATCCAGTGCTGTGCTAACAACACAGCTAGCTAACCGGCTAACGTAAGTAGCATTATGGCTCGATCCATCGAATGCACTATAAAAGCGCAATTGACAAAGGTCTTCGGCAATGGCGGTAAGCGTTAGTATCAAAATTAGGCTTCAATTGTTAATTGTGTTAACACATACTTCAATCAATCAATCAATCAATGGGACCAAAGATTGCATAAACAACAAACTTCTTATTGTCATTACACGTGAGTCGGTTATTTACTTACGAGTTCAAGTGGGTGCATCCTGCCAGCTTGTAGATCTGTCAATTTTGTGGTGACATTTTTCGTCTGACGTTTCAATGTTTCTGGTTGCCTTTAAATGGGCCGTGGATCAATGCAAATGATTCTCTACATGCCGTTTCGTGAATCACAGATCAGTTTGTGCTGAGATAATCTACACACCCCTTTAGTCACTTTATGTACATGCTATTTACAAAGAGTTTGAATCAGGCCTGTTGTCTTCCAGTTCCACTCTATTATGCCTGATTTATACTTGGTTGTGCGTTGTGTCGTCGTGCATCACAAATTGCAGATCTAGCTCAGAACACAGCTCATAGATGGGCTATTTTCACGTGAAGAGAAAAAAGTATGGGGCCGGGGGACTTAGGTCAAGGAAGCAGTATAGGGTTTAAGTGGTTAAGTGTTACCTTGGGATCCAACCTTTGCTCGTTAAAATTCCAAACCTCTCACAACAACGGTGGTGCATTATCCAGCGCAAGATGACCAGTTGTAACCAAGTTGTCTTACTTTGGCTGGGCTTTAATAATTTAGCCAAAATTGTTTATCCAGCACATTCCTATGCGATTCCTAGCATTGCAGGTAACCACAATGAGAACCCACGGAGCCCTGGCATTACCACTAGGGAACATGCCAGGACAAGAGTGAAGAAAAGTTCAATGA
Organism: Electrona antarctica; assembly: GCF_951216825.1. NCBI lineage: Eukaryota > Metazoa > Chordata > Actinopteri > Myctophiformes > Myctophidae > Electrona > Electrona antarctica. The sequence continues at coordinate 23,001,555 of NC_136796.1, read as the reverse complement.
ACCGCAGATGCCAATTTCCATGTATCAACATGGGAAACTTCATTAAGCCCTTAATGTTTACTATGAAAGGAGGAGGATTCTTAGATGTTCATAATAACAAAACAACAATAAAACGTGCACCAATAATGCAATAACTTTGATATAACTTGATATAGAGAACAACCAAATCCACGACAGATCTTTGTCAGTAAATGAGCTTATGGAACAACAAACATGACCTTTTAGAGCGAGGATGTCTCTGGGAAACCCAGTCCCCTGGGGTCCAACTCAACAAACCCATTGATGATCTAAGTTAAAATGCAAAACAGAAAAATGTGTGTGAATATAACCTAGTGTACTGTAAGGGTATTACAGAACATGATTACCAATTAATAACAAATCGCTTATCTCCATATTTTAACCTTTTATGTTTTTTTGTAATTAACGCCATAGTATTTATCATACTACAACGTCACACAAAAGCATCAACAGTAGCAGATCCACATTTGAATCCTTGAAAGTCACAGTTTTGAATATGCGGTTTCCCCCCCGACAGAAAGGATATGGATTACTTGAGGGGATTCCAAATGGAATCAAATGGTCCAGTATTTGTACACTCTCACAGTTATGGCGGTCCTTGAAATTAAAACATTTGAGAACAAATGGTATCGTAATTGTATAGCAGAAGTCCAGAATACAAGCTTCGCCAGTGAGGGAAAAAAAGAGAAAAGAAACTGTTCCAAATGTGATTGAACCATGATTGAATCCTCGCCGCTGGATCTGGTTCCGGATCCCAAGCCTATTTGTCACTTCCGACATCCTATTATTACGAAATAGCAGATCACAATGCATCTCGCAAACGTGTTTTTCAGCAATGTTATTTGGTGTAGAGGGGAAAAGGCGGCATAGACCCCTGGCGGTCTAATTGGTTTATGATAATCACCTGGCATTTATTCGCATAGTGCAGCTTTAATGTGAGGTATACTCTGAATTTACTGTCAGAGCCAGAGACTCAGTGATATTATATAACGCTGATACTTTTCAGGCTTGTGTGCTCCACAAACTTTATCTTATCTCCACGAGCTAGTACTGTGCCATTTGACCTGACATCGTTGTCTGCCCTTTCTATGATTTGCAGCCTAAAAATAAAAAACGGCTCCAACTGTCCGAGTTGCTCCTCCTGTGCCTTCTTCTTTCTACTGTGCCATTTGTCAGATTATTCTTTGCATACACAAGTGCATGCTACTGTATGCTCTCACTGTCACTTCCCACACAGTACAGACACATCATCTCTGGCAGGGTGGAAACCTCAAATGTCGAAACTTACTTTTCAGGATTCAAATTCAAAAATGGCAAAAGCAGCAGATCTACAAGCTAGTAGATCAAGTACTGTATGATCAGGTACATTTTCGGGGAAAAAAACACAAAAAGTTAAAACATGATAAGAGCTTCCTGGCCCGACAGCAACGTCATCTGTGTGTGTTCGTGCTTGCCTACATACTGTGCAAGCAAACAAGCACGCACACACAGGATGTGAGAATCTTGTGCGATCATTCAAGTTTATTTTCCTATGAGAGGAAAAAACAAGCAGCAATAATGAGAAGAATGCATAAAAGATGCATCAGTGGGTGTATGGGGCTGAAGCCTGGCAACAAGTCTCATTCCAGGTCATCACCTCACCCTCCACAGTATAAGCCAACAAACACCTGCTCCACCCCCCCCCCCCCCCCCCCCTTCATCCCCATCCCTACCATTTGTGCGGGAACCCCCAGGAGAGATTTGTCCTAAATTGATAAGCAAATAGTAGATGTATAAGCTTGCAGTGAGGCACAAAGTGATGCGATGTGAGCTTGTAGATCTGCTATTTTTGAGAATAAGAGTTTTCTGAACAACGTATGTTGCTATACAGTATATTCTGTATAGCTAAAATCCCAAATGACACAGATGCTTCTTGGTTTTAACTGGATTTTCAAAATTTCTAAAATAATGTCTGACAGTATGCAGACAAGGCACAATTTAATTGGAATACATTAAAGCAAGGTCATGACTCATGGCTGATATCTATAACTGCACTAGTGACTCCTACAGTGCATGTTCAGAAGCATATATACAGTACCTGCCAACATTAGACTGTGAAAAATCAGGAGATTTCCTTCAAGGGGAGAAAAGGTTGACACTTTCGAACACAGGGGGGATGTCATTTCCTGTTTTCTGGTGCATTTTAACAGGGATTTGATATTTTATTTTTTTAACATGGATACATTTTGGAATTTCAATTTAAACCTAAAAGTTCAGAAATTGTTAGGTTTAGGGTTGAGAGAGATGCCCCAATTCCAAAACAAAAGGAATAGTGTGTGTTCCTCCACATGCGTTACATCCTCCTGGTTGAACATCTCACTGTCGGGTTTTCGCACATTTCGCAACTTTTTGCATATTTCGCAACTTTCCGCAACATGCCTCAATTTCACAGCATTAAATCACATAAAAACCCTACATATTTCATCGCAAAAGGCCTGCGTCACTTCGTGTCATGCTGCAAGCTTGTACGTCTGCTAAAATGTGTCTTTTGTGTAATGTCTTGAATTTTAGATTTTTAGAATTTAGTTTTTAACACAAATCTTCTCTTTTGGGGGTCCCTAGTGGCACAAAACATTTTCAGATGGGCGTCCGCGGCCCGGCCAAATATATTTCACATCATTTTGGGGGTCCATGACACGAAAAAGTTTGAGAACCACTGGGCTACATCACCTGAGGAGGTGTTGAAGGATGAGGAGGAGGAGGAGGGGGCAATGGCAGCGAGAAAGGCAAAATGTCACGGGCGCCGGCGAGGACACGGTATAATAATTCTCTTTGACGGCCACTTAAACGGCTGCTACCAATGCTTCTGCTGCTGCTCGCTGTTCCTCGCCCGCTCAGGGAACCGGTTGGTTGATGTAACTAGGGTGAAATCACAGATTTGACAACCCGGTGTGTCGGCGAATCTTAGCAACAGACAGTCTTGACACCAGCCGGCGCTGCAGAAGTGTCAAATCACCTGCACAGGCGAGGCAGAGGCAGGCAGGCAGGCAGGCGCACGCGCACACACGCACACGCACACGCACACACACACACACACACACACACACACACACATACTCCGTACTTAGAGGCTAGCCTGGCTCTTAGACACATGCACATACACTTAAGAATACACTAAAGCAGGCTTTAGACACACGCATACATGCTGACATGTGGGCCCACACACACAGACAGATACCCACAAAGGCACACTAGTAAATGAGGCACACATATACACGCTGAAATAGATATGCACATTCACTTGCCACATACTCATACAGCTTACATTTGTACATGCAGGCAAATGCATGCGGTTAGATTTGAAAATAACATGTTTTGGGTGAATTGATCAGGACATGCCTTCAGATCATTTCTACTGTGATTTAAGCCTTGACTAGACTAACACAGAATAACTAACTCAAGATAGTCTCATAGACTCAGAAAAGTCTATCTATCTATGTCATCACGCAGTAAAAAATATAAATTATAATAAGTATAACATTTTATCATCTATTGTTAGGTAGGCTTTGTCCATATTATGATAGGCTCTAAAAGTGTGGAAAATGTACTTTTCATTTCACCACGTCTTTAAAAAGCTACAAGAAAACATTGCTTGTAGCCATTTCAGATTTTTTGCGTGACACCATCATATGAGTAAGTCTAAAATATGTCTGGTTAATTAATAAATGAATATTTAACTCAACTTAAAACACCACACCATCATGATTGGTTGGGGTCACTGTTTAATATCATTCTTCCATTCTATTCCTACACTTCTTGGGATCCAACAACGCTTTGTAATTTACACTTTCCCATGCACCTTACAAAATGTGAATCTTAAAAATCTATAAAAATCACACCCGTGTGAAGTGAGGGGCGCTAATATATTAAAGTCTAACTCATGTTGATGTAATGGTGATGTAAAACAAACGGTGCCAACACAAACATTAAACGCCATTAACAATAAAGAGACAATATGACGTAAACGAAACATTATGACGTAAATTTTCCCTTCATTGTCAATGCGTTTACTAAACAAACTTTGAACTAAAGACAAACATTAAACCTGTGTGTAGGAGGGGCTAGCGCCCCTCAAAAACTGATGAAACATTGGCCAAATTGTCAAATAATATAATAGATTTTTTTAAATGCCAGTTTTCACAATCAAAGTAATCAAACTAAATGTAATACCTCAAGTCCTACAAGTCCAGCTGCTTCTCAGGGTGGGGGGTCCCCAGGGTGGGGGCTCCCCAGTTCAAATGTGATTATTTTGGGGGTCCTGGCCTGAAAAGGCTCTCCTGCATGATATGGACAAAATGTCATATCTCGATATTTATACGACCGTAACAAGCGTTACAATTGCAAATTCTATGTTGCAACATTGAAAACTAAACATTATTCAATACACACACACACGCACGCACACACGCACGCACGCACGCACGCACGCACGCCAGCAGGAGCATGAAAGAAGGAGAAACAGAGTGGTTTATTTTCCGAGGGGCACAAGGCCTAAAACAGTTGTTGCTGGCTTTAGAAGTGGACGATATATTGACCATTTTTGTGATACTGATATTGCGCATGTGCATACCTCTATAACGATACGATAAATTGTATAGTCTTATATGACCCAGGGCCCCAGATGTGCAGTGCGGTGAGCTTCTAGATCTGCTATGCTTGGAGAAGGTAGCAGGGACTCAAGTCAACTAGATATAGGATTCAGCTGGTAAAAAGAGTTTTGTCCAACCCAATTTTACTGCACGACTGACTTTAATGGTGTTCATGTGAGTGGAGGAGTTAGGTGAACGGACACACACACACACACAGGTACTCTGTGTCCGACCAGCAGCAGATGGTGAGTGTGATTCTGAACAGACAAATAGCACGTCTGAATACTGTCTTTGTACAGGCCAGACCTCAATGGTGGACACCACACAATTGTGCCACGGACCTCCTTTCGCTCGCTCGCTCGCTCGCTCGCTCGCACGCACGCACGCACGCACGCACGCGTGCGTGCGTACACACACACACACACACACACACACACACACACACACACACACACACACACACACACACACACACACACACACACACACACACACACACACACACACACACACACACACACACACACACACACACACACACACACACACACACACACACACACACACACACACACACACACACACACACACACACACAGTGAGTAAAGGGTAGGGAGGGGGGCTTAAAGAGAAGGGAGGTGTGTGTGTGGGGGGAGACAACAGGGTGATGGAAGGAAGATCAATGACAGACAGAAGGAGAGAATATAACCATAGGAGTGATAAAGAGAGAATGACAGAAAGCCTGGCAGAAGAAAGAGAGGCTAGAATGTGTAACAGAAAGATAAAGATAAGAGAGAGATGACAGACAGAAGAGAAAGAGAGAGAGAGAGAGAGAGAGAGAGAGAGAGAGAGAGGGAGGAAAGGCAGGTGGAGGACAAACATAGGCATAAACGAGAGAGAGAGAGAGAGAGAGAGAGCGAGGCCAGACTGAGAGTTTAAAGAAAACAGTAAGTCAGCTCAACAAGACAAGAGGAGAGAGACAGACAGAGAGAGAGATAGAGAGAATAATAAACCTAGACAGAGAAAATAAAGGCAGCAGAATACTAAGAGGAGTTGAGAGTGGTGACTGACTGCGGTTCACTTTCTCTCTCTATGGTCGAGGCAGGTTGATCTGAACTGGAGTTGTGGCGCACTCGCTGCATGTTCTATCAATGGCTCCTGAAACTCTCGCTGCCCTCAAGTCAACTGTCCTGCAGTTTCCAGGCTTGACACAACCACCAAGACATGACATACCATGTGTATGTGTATGTGTATGTGTATGTGTATGTGTGTGTGTGTGTGTGTGTGTGTGTGTGCGTGCGAATGCAAGAGCGCATATTTTTGTGTATGTGGCGTGCGTTCACGGTGTACATAATAATGTATCATCTTTCAAGTGTCTATAGTGTAGTCTGTGTGCCTTTGTGTGTATGACTGAGTAAGGTTGTACGAAAGTGGGTTTGTTTATGTGCCAGGGGTATGTCCATGCATGCGTGTGACAGGGCATGAGTAAGAGTTCTAGCACACCGGAAGTTCACAAAATGTACAAAAACAAGTGTGAGACATACATGCACTGATTTGCACGTACTGTAAACACACACACACAAGCACAAACAATATGTGTTTATACGTTTGTGTGTACATACATATAGGCCTATATATAAGCAGAATGAATCGCCTTCATCTCCAACCGTTTGGTGCTGTTAGTTGTGCCGTTACACCATAGAGTATATAAAAGCGTTACACCCACGCTCTGCATAGCAGAGTGCTTAAAAAAAACCCACAAAAAAACCACATCTTGCAAATAATCTCTATTTCACCTATACTGTCCAACAAAAACAGTTTCTGATTAAAGTTTATAGGCGAGATACAGGCAGTTGTTGCTCAATCTTGATTTATTACACAGCTTTTTTAAAAGTTTAAAAGTTTGTTAACAACATTGGGGAGTTTCCATGAGGGAATGGTTGCATAATATCCCAATGAAATTTGCAGTTGGGACTATCTCACCTTTGACCCTCTCCTCTCCTGCTCTGCCGTCCCACAATTAGGCCCGTCACAATTATTACATAATCGTCTAATCGCAATTATTTGAGATAACCGCCACAGTCGTAATAATCGTTTCCATGTTGAAAAATGTTCATAAAAAAAGCAAGAAAAAGAGGGATAACCGCGATTACTCCCCATTTATGTAGGAAATGAATGGGAACCGATTGGGAAGGAAAATCACACCCGTGTGAACTGAGCGGTGCAACGATACATTTATTGATATAGTTATTCTACTGTACTGTGCTCTGTACTGTACTTTGAGAAATGACAGTTACCATGTGGGGGTCCCCAGAACATCCAGACCCACAGGAACGCGCCCAGGGGGCCGGCCCAGCTCCTTCCTGCATCCGAAACGGTCGAGAAATAACATAGTTACCGCGCAGGGGTCTCCGGAACATCCAGACCCCCAGGAACATGCCCAGGGGGCCGGCCCTGTTCCGGTGAGCCTTCCCACATCCCAAACAGTCGAGAAATGACAGAGTTACCGTGTTGCAGCTTTCCGTGCTCGGACAGACACGTACAGGGACACGTACGTATGGACACACATAGCTGCGTAATGGAGCGGAGGCACCGCTCCAAAAAAACACCACACTGCCTACGTGTGTAACGTGTATCTGCACAGTGTGTGCGTTTCTGAGGGCAGGGGCACACATGCAATGCCCACGTGTAGATTGTAGGTGCGCTTATGCGTTTGACTCATGATTTGACTGTACGTTGTGTGCCTATGTGTGTATTTTGTGCGTGTGTGAGCACATGCATGCATGCCTGTGTCCACATGTATTGCAAATGTGCATGGCTGCACTAATAGAAATCTCAAGTCTGGTTTATTGCATGATTATATGGAGTAAAATGCAGTGAACACAACTTTACACATCAGTTGATTAAATCCAAGTAATCGAAACTCAGTATGTTATATTATCTCTACAGTATACTTTATTCCTTGCTACTTTGCATTTTCAGTCGTCTCTGTCATCATTTAGCTGTGTCCTTCAGAGTGACTTACAGCACAATGACAGAACGGTCACATTGATTGTGATGGGGATTAAATGTGTGAATTCTTATCCACAGTAAGATAGGCTATTCAAGTCACATTTGGTTGAAAACCCTGCTTTGTCTGTTCTACGACCAACATTTTTATAAAAGGTGCCATTTTAGCCCCAGCACCAAATCTAATCAGCTTTTTTGGCATGTGGACATTGCTTTCATCTTCAAAGAAAAATTCTTATCCAGAGTGACGTGCATTGACTGAACAGATTTTTAAATCCTGTGTTCATTTATCCATGTGTAACACAGAGTGTTAAATTAACATTACAGACCAACATTTCAATGCAACTCGATTCATCAGAGCTAGCTACAGGATATGATCCATGCAGCCCAACACAAGGCACAGCTGGGAAGTGAAAGAGGCGCACAACCTACATAGACACACTGCGGCATGACAGAGGAGCTGAGCCAACAACACAGCAGAGCTCATGAATGCATACTGCCAGTTACTGGTGAATCTACATTGGTATACATGCTGGGAACGCTATGCACCATTTGCACACATCGTTACCTCAGTGGTTTCGCTGCGGCCACCTTGACTGAGGAAAACCACACAATTATGGATTATATTTGGACCAAAAGAGTCACGCGAGTTTCAAAGTTGGATACAGTGATCAACTGCCACATTTAGATACAATTACAATGTACAATTTGATGTTTGTAGCTGCTCCAAAAGCTACAAAAAATGGTGGCCTGTATCTTTGTAGCCGCCAGTGTGAATGCAGCATAAGGCTCACAACCTAAAATGAGTTTGACACCCCTGTCAGTGACTGTCTGACCTCCCTGTCTGTCAGGACAGCAGAGTCACACTGCCCATCTTTCACCGCAGTCTGATATCTTCATAATATAGTAAATAGTAAATTGATTTGAAGCCTTGAATTCATGGAGATTTTTTTGTGTTTGTCGCATTCCTGAGTCAATAATTTGATGACGTAGAGTATCCGGTAGGACTCAAATACTGTAGTCTCCTACAAAATCTGATTGAAAGAAACCTGACTGAGTCTCCTACTGAGCAGCCATCATAAAATCAAAAAGTCTGCATCAATTCAAGGCAATTGATAGAAATTGATAGAAAATACAATATTTTTTTTGGGTGAACTACTCCTTTAACCCATTCTGGGTTTTGGTGTTTTAAAGGAGCATTCAGTGATTTGGGTGATTTGGACAACCACCCGGTCCGCCCCGGTAACAAAATGTGCACATGCACACGCTCTACAGTGGGGGGAAGTGCAACAGGCCAACAGCATGTGCCCCAACTCGATCATGATTGGAGGAAGGCCCCTCTCATCCTGATTGGATGAAGGCTTTGCCACCCGCCACCAAAACTGAAACTAGGGTTTTTTGACCCCAGGGGCTCACTGGGGACAGGGAGGAACTCCTTATATGGTCAGCACACTCTATGGTAGGGAGGATTATCAAAAAGAAAAGAAAAAATAAGTGATATTTGAATGAAGTGAAATCACTGAATGCTCCTTTAAGCATTATGTTATACTTTAGCTATTGAAAAATAGCAGATCTACAAGCTCATAGCGCTGCACTCTACAAGCTTGTAGGTCTGCTATTTTTTATTGCAAAGTCGTGAAAATGCAGCACAAATCTTTAAATATATATTCTTTCAGAGCAAACGTTTTTAACTCAAAACTTTGCTTCTGAGGGGTTCCTGGAATAACATATTTTCAGATGGGGGTCGTGGCCAATTACATATCATTTTTGGGGTCCTTGACATGAAATATTGAGCACCATGGATACAGAAACATAGGTAGCCTATTTCAGAAAACTGTCAGGATTTAGAAGACATTTTTTAAATTTCGACCTAGGCCTAAAGTATGTTATTTAAATGGCATGTTATTGTTATGACAGATTCTAGGTTTCATGTACTATTTTTATAGAATTATATTCCTAGCACTATAATTACTCAATCACTGTTGTATGTTGCCTAGGACCATGCCTGTTACCTGATCCTGTACTTTTGTACATTACTCTGGATAAGGGCAAAAAGGCCTAAATTGTAAATTTGAGTCAAAACCAAACATGACACGAGGGCTGTTGTAGGGAATCGGGATCAAGATCGTGACCTTAATGGTCACTGGTCCACTTAGCCAGCCTCAAACCCCATTCCTAATAGCAAATACCCAGAAGCGTATTCACCTCGTCATGTTCAGACTACAAGGGAAAAACTCTGCTTTCCATGTCCCCTTTGTTAAATTGTGACAAATTGCCCACTTGAGTTGATGTTGGCAAAATGCTCTACATAAAACAAAATTGCATCCACCAGTTCCAGAGTGCTGCGCCTCTGCAGAGGAGAGTCCAGTCATTTACTTTGATACCTCCAGTGTAAAAGTAGGTTAACGATACAAATTGGCCCACAAACACTGCGGTACAATTGGTTGGCGAGCTGGAGCGATATTTGAGTATATGAGGTCATTTAAGACAACCTGCCACCTGGCTAGTTAGTTGAATGTCTGTCTGTCTGTCTGTCTGTCTGTCTGTCTGTCTGTCTGCCTGCCTGCCTGCCTGCCTGCCTGCCTGCCTGTCTGTCTGCCTGCCTGCCTGCATGCCTGTCTGCCTGCCTGCCTGCCTGCCTGCCTGCCTGCCTGCCTGCCTGTCTGTCTGTCTGCCTGCCTGCCTGTCTGCCTGCCTGCCTGCCCATCTTACTGGATGGTTGTCTGTTTCTGTCTGTCTGGTGAGTTGAACTTCTTTCCGGATGGTTGTTCTGGTACATTTGCATGTCACTTTGGGACATATGCATGTTTTGAGTGTGGGTGTACTTCCACCATGTAGATTCATGTGACTGCTTGTTTATCCACATCTTGAGAACAATCTGGCCGTACACAATAAAGGCAACATTTATAAAGGAGAAGAGAAAACTAATGTATAAAGTAGGTTAAATTAAAAACACAAACTAGTCCACAGCTATACCAGTACAACCGGCTTAGAACGTGGGGTGGAAATGTAGCACACATTGAGGTTACCCAAGGACAGCTAGTCAGTCTGGTTGGTTGTACACATTGTGACAGCTAACTCGCAGTGCGTAAGCGTGTTCGCGTGCATTCATGCATGGGCATGCATTCATGCATAATGTATTTGCGAGTGTGTAGGTTAAGTGTGTATCTGAGCTTGCTTCGCAAATACACGTAACTTGAGTTTTCGGATTAACTCGCACACATAACATTAAAAACACAAACATGTACACGCTGTGTGCGTATGGTTGTGTGCTAGCAGCATTCTTCTATGTGTGTGCGTGCGCAGTGACCTAAAAAAGCTGTTAGCTAATGTTTTAGTTCATGTGAACAGGAACAGTATATAAATCTCCCCTGCCTGATTGAGTGTCTGGCTGAATGGGGTCTTTTTAGGACAGTGAACCTCGTGGCCAGCCAGCCAGCCAGCCAGAAAATCAGCCAGTTCAGTCCACTGTAGGGCTGCTGAAACTAAGATTATTTTCTTAGCGACTATTCTGCATGGATTACTTTTTCGATTAATCGAAAAATCGAGAAGTGCAGGGTAGATTATAGATATGATTGAATTTAGTTGATTTTTTACAATCTACTAAAACAATTAATCTGATGAACCACTAATTTCTCCTACAACAGTGCCGTGCAAAAATAGCTGATCTACAAGCTCATAATGCGATCGCGATAAGCTTTTCTGTGCTTTTGAAAAATTGATTCGTTTGGACAGCCGTTGGTTGCACCCGACGTTGAAAAAATGAAAAATCACACTTGCTATTTGTTGCTTTATACTCTGTAACATGTATATAACGATGCAATGTGACATAGCTCTGTTTACAAAATGCTGTACCCCCTGCAACTGAATATACTCCCCAATTTCAACTGTTTTTATTGTATTTTGACACTTGCTTTGGCAATGTAAACGTACGTTTTTATCATGCCAATAAAGGTCCTTTGAATTGAATTGAATTGAATTGAATTGAGGGGCACCCACTGTGGCCGACACATGACGTCACAGCTTAAGCCTTAAAGCAAACATCAAAGGTCCATAGGCTTGGCTGCCACATGACGTCATGAGTGGGGGACTGTTTTTATTTTTATTCTTTTATCCATAGACTTGGCTGAGTTTTAGGGCGCATGAATAAGACAAACATTAGATGTTCATAGACTTGGCTGAGTTTTAGGGCGCATGAATAAGACAAACATTAGATGTTCATAGACTTGGCTGAGTTTTAGGGCGCATGAATAAGACAAACATTAGATGTCCATAGACTTAGTCCAGATACTGCCATATGACGTCATGTCTGAAAGCCCCTCAACAATCACACCCAGTGTGAAGTGAGTGGTGCCTACCCAGGTGTTGAAGTAAGGGGTCTATATAGTAGCAGTTCTGAGAACAAATGACATCTCGAACATCACTACACAGAAGTGTTGGATCGGCTAGCACAGCAAAAAAAATAACAAGCAGTCAGACATTGAGTCATGGAAGTAAGTCTTCAAGTCCTGCTATAATGAAATTACAATACCAGTGGTTCTCAAACTTTCTATTTTTAAGGGGCGCTGCCCCTTCTATAAACAGCTTTTGTCCCCACACGTCTCAAGGGTTGCCATTGACAATGAAAGGGGAATTCCGGTCAAATGTCCACTAAATATGACGTAAATTAAACATCAAAACATTAAACGCCATTGACATTGAAGGGAAAATTGACGTCATATGTAAACGTCGCAAATCAGCCAAATCATCGGCAACAGGCATTCTGATTGGCTAGTATGAGATGATCCATGATGATGTATGATGATAAGAGCTGATAATTCCGCTAAATATGACGTAAATTAAACATCAAAACATTAAACGCCATTGACATTGAAAGGGAAAACTTCACGTCATATGTAAACGAGCAAATCGGTTAACCAATCAAATGTTGGTGAGATGAGATGATGAGATGAGATATACTTTATTGGTGGGAGCGCTTGGCCATTAAGGGACCACCTTATGTACATTATGTAGCAATGTCAAATGTCCGCTAACATAAATCGATGTACGATGACAAGAGCGCCCCTCATTTCACACAGGTGTGACTTTTTATTTTTGTATTTTATTTTTTCAAGGACCATCATAACTCTCAGGGTTACAGACCTGTAGGGGTCCATTTGAAACGTCCTATACTAGGAATTGTTACGGGAATCGTTAAGTGGGAATCATTAAGGAACCGGGAACGCTAACATCCTAAAGGATCCCAACCTACAGCTAATATCCCAACAGAGCACATGGTCACGTGCTCACGGTCTAGCGTCTGCGTGCTCCCACCACCACGGCAACGTGAGTGTGTTCATGCGTGTGTTACGGTGTGTGTGTGTGTGTGTACATTCTGCTGACTGCCTCCGTGTCCCGAGAAGCCCTCACTCTCTCTCTCTCTGCATCACACACACGTGACTCACATCTGACAGTTCTTCTGCATTAATGAAGATTAGAAAGAAAAAAGAAAAGCCAGCGGTATGGGGCCCTGCAGTCTAAGCGCTGCCAGCACACATCCATCCACAGTCAATACGAGGTGGTCTTCTGAGGACACAGCCCCAGTCTGTCAAACAGACAGTCAGCCATTTAGCCAGCCAGTCAGTCAGCCAACCAGACCACTCTGAGCAAGTCATCCAGCCATTAAGCCGGACGGGGCAATCGATAGGCCTGTCATAATTGCCTGATTGTAATTATTTGAGCTAATGGAACTTTTTCGCATAATCGTTGGAATAATTTCCTTTCATCTGTTATCGGTATGAAAAAAGAAAGATAAAAACAGCTCAAGAATCAAAAGGTACAAACAAGTAGTGAAATGCAAGGGCCGCAAGACTAGCTGCTAATATTAACACAACAAGAACAGTATAAGTACAGTATATCCTCGGTGTCGGGCAGAAATCTCCTATCTCCAGTCCATATTAAAACTTTGTTTTTGTTTTGTTTTTCGTAAATGAATGCCCTACATGGTCATACTACAGCATCACACAAAAAGCATCAAAAGCAACAGATCAACAAGCTTGAAACGCGGCACGTTATGAGCTTGTTGATCTGCTTCTACCCGACAGAGACAAAATGATAATATGAAATGTAAATGTCATATTTCCATCATATCTCATTGTCCACACGTGTTTAACCACTTTATATACTTACCGTTTGAGGTCCAATGGAGTAAGAGGTTTTCTCCGAAGCACTTTTAGTTTTTACTAATTTCCATTTTTGAGAGGCCGTCTGACTGATAATCACAAGGTCACTGGATCATCTCCCGGCCCCCGGGCCTATGTGCCAAAGTGTCCTTGAGCAAGACTTTTAACCCCAAGACAGCTCCCTCCCAAGCATCATAAGTAGATTTAATAATAATAATAAAAATAAATCTTCCCCTGCGGGACAATAGGGTAATCAATCATTAGTCATTCAGTAAGACAGCCGTTTAAGAAGGTAGTTACACCAACCTATATCATGCAGGCATACAATACATAGATCTGTGGTGCAAAGCCTGACAGTATAGAAGTGCATGTGAGTGCATTGGAGCATAATGTCGCTGTCGGGCAAAAACCTGGTATCTCCATATTTCAAGTTTGGATGTTTTCTTTTCTTTGTATATTAATAATAATGCCCCACTTCATCGTACAAGGATATCAGAAGCAATCTACAAGTTCAGTTCACATCACGTTGTGATGCTTGTAGATCTTAGCCTGATTATCAGACTCTGAAGCTTCCTGAAGGGCTCTATGGGCTGGATGTAGATCTGCTATTTTGGAAAACTTTTGAATGTGAAATTAAAGCGGAAGTGTATGGGTTTTATTCATATTTAATCAGTACAAAGTATTATGAGCGTGTGACTAAATAATACCTACATTTAATCTATTGGAACACAGGTTATTTTTTTTTACATTTCCTGAAAGGTAACGCTTTTGGTCATACAAGGTTTCAGAGACAGATGAGCCGGAAGGCATATATACTGACTCAACCACTTTTAACTACTCATATCCTGTAAAAGCCTCAGCCTATATAAAAAGGGTATTTTGAGGACAGCAGGTAATCCATCCAGCCAATCTGTGCATATTGCGCGTGTCTGAGACAGCCATTAGTTCAAATGGAGGCTGGGATGGATTGACGGCAGCTGATGTTCTCATGTTCGAGGGGATTATGACCAAACGGAGAGAGGGAGAACTGCTGCATTGTGAGGTTTGAGGGGATTATGACCAAACGGAGAGAGGGAGAACTGCTGCATTGTGAGGTTTTAATCTATGCTAGCAGAGGATTGGACTATCGCAGTTATAAATGGACGAAGGATGGGGGGGATGACACCATTTCAGGCGGACGGCACAATATGGCTGAAAGCAATCTGCGGAAGGGGGAGAGTAATGTTAGCATCCATGTTAACATGAATAGCACATTATTTCAGGGAGAATTTTGTTCCAACATGACATACCTAGTCATACTTGAATGAAATATGAAATGACTGGAGCAGCTCCATTAAATCAAAATGTGATTCTATAAAGGCAGTTGGTTAACTTATGTGTTGAGTTGGGAAAGGTATGCCATTTCCATTAAGTCCCATTAATATGTCATATTTTGGTATTTAATTCTAACTTTAACGAATTAAAACATATTCATTTAGCAGATGTGCTCATCCAGAGCAACTAAAAGGGTGAAGTCAGCGTGAATCTCAGTCACCACACAACAGAGTAAAGTCACATATTAAGTAGAGAGGAGCAAAGAGATGACTAACAATGTAGCGCTTCAAAGAGATTTGCATACCAGGTGAAAACATCAAACCTAGTCTCGCCTGAAACGCCCTGAATGTCTATGCAGAATCTGGTTCACTAATTGATCTACCGCACAGCATCTACTAATGAACTCACATTCCCACAGCAATACCCACAGCAATACCGTATACGACAAGTTGCAGCTGCAGACGCCAGCTGTTCCATTGTCCACATAATGGAGTGCTTAATTTACACACCTATTTATATCGTATGTACAAGCTTGCAGAGGACGGCTGTGTACGCAGCCAATAAAAAAACAATCCCTTCCAGGCCCCTTTTATATATATAGACACAGAGGACGCCATCAATAATGCAGGCAATGCTATTTAAGTGATGTCACAAAGTTATGAATAAATGAATGAATGGGCTGCTTGACTCGGATGCATGAATGAATGGATTTGGTGGGAGAAAAATGACTGTTTAACACTACTCAGTACATTTCCAACAAGTACAATCTAAACGAGTAAATTCACTGTATGTGTATATACACTGCATTGGCTGAGTGCAGGCAGTCAACCAGTTAAGATCTATTTTATATTTGCAAGACAATGTTCCAAACTTGGCTACAAGATCACAATGCATCGCATTTTTGAAAATGAAAATGTGATATTTGATTTTGTCCATATATCGTCCAGCCATATCAGGAGTGTGGTCTGTTTTTATGCACTCAAACACTGCAGATTATCCAGCCATCCATCCATCCAGTCAGACATTAGGCCAGCCATCCATCCATCCAGTCACCCTGTCAGACATTCAGCCCGCCAGGTAGCTAGCTGGTTGGCTAGGCGGTGCCGAGGTGTTCTAATATGTAGGCCGATGCAGCGATCGAGGGACCGCGGGCGCAAGCAGCAGACACACTCGGGAGAGGAGGGAGGGTGAGGCGGAGGGAGAGAGAAAGAGCGATAGGAAGGAGGATATAGGAAATGGTAGAGGAAGAGGAGGGAGCTTATTGGAAGGCAGCGGGAGAGGAGGTAGGAAAGGGAAGTGAGAGGAATAGATGGTGATAAAGAGAGAGATACAAAGTGAGACAATGGAATGGAAAGAAGGAGTCAAGAGAGAAGAGAGTGAGCTTTGGGGATGAACAGAGTGATGAAGAGGAGGGGTTTGGGGATGAAGAGGAGGAGTTTGGGGAGGGGTTTGGGGATGAAGAGTGATGAGGAGGGGGGTTGAGAGAGGAGAGGTGTCCTCAGATTGACCTGCGGAGTACCAGATAGCCTAGGCCGCCTCTCTCTCTGCTGCGTAATCGGCTGAAAAAAAGAGAAAAAAGCTGTAGCAACCGCTGCCAAGATGGGTGGGGGAGTGGTGATGGGGGGGGGGGAAGAGTGTGTGTGTGTGTAGAATGCATTAAGCGCAGGCTTAGTTTCTGCCAGCTACCATATAGACCCCCTTCCTCTCTTTCTCCCTAGAACAAACACACACACACACACACACACACACACACACACACACACACACACACACACACACACACACACACACACACACACACACACACACACACACACACACACACACACACACACACACACACACACACAGAGAGCGTACAATCAATGTATTAGTACAAGTAGGTCAGTGGTGAAAGGGTATTCTTATGTCCTCAGACGGCCTCTGTTCTCCCAATGCAGTCCCGTCACACACCATTCTTGTCGGGTTTAATTTTCTCTTCCTCTTCTCATCTCATTCCCCCTTCTTTGGCCCCTCCCTTTCTCCCTTCCTCAATTCTTTCCTCATCCTATCATCCCCCTCTCTTGCGCTCTCGCATTCACAGTGCTCTCTCTCTCCTTTTCTCTGCTCTGATTAGGAAGAGAACAGGTCCCACCCCTGGTTCAAATGGCTCTCCGGAAGGTTAACTCTTCCCTAACTGAAAACAACCCAACAGCTACAGTACCCTTCCTTCCTCACTACTTAAGCCCTATATATACGCACTTCATCATACGACGCATAGCATTACGACACACGTTAGCTTGTAGATGGTCAATTTTCACCAGTTTTTGTAAAATGTAAACACCAGCATCAGCCAAGCTTATCAGGCATGTCATGCTCACTCCACAGCTGCTTGCAGCAGTGTGAGGTTTTACTTTTTTTTTCTTCCTAAGTTTTTATAACTGCCATTGCCAAACCATTTGTGGTGTTTTCAAGGGAGACCCAACACCACAAAATGTAACCCAGTACAATCTCGTGAACGGCAATAATTCAGCACTTTCCACACGCGAGTTACAAGATATTTTTAAAGGCTCCAGCTACCACCATACTTCCAGGAAGTAATGTCCAGATCTGAGCCCAAATGTTATATTACCTAACCCTACCCAGCTTTACATGATTTACATTTTACAGTACACAAGCACAGCACACTTTGCCATGAGAAGGCGGGCAGCACCATCTGCTGGTGACAGGATGGCAGGCGTGCACAGCTGGCACCCGCATGGCACAAAAGGCTGGGCACAATTTCTCCCTCTTGTGCCAATCTGTCCCAACATGGCTCCATTGGCTCCCGAAAATGTCCGTGGCAACCTTAACGGTTGATTAATGCACCCCGATTCAGGGCCAGGTTATTGTTATTCACAACCCAGTTAAAAACCCAGGGTGTGATATGCTCCTACAATTCTCATTTCTCCCATTAAACAAACAAAAGGATTAAGTGCAAGGAGGTGAGTACATTCTGTTCCCGGTCCGGACTGGTTAGACTGCTTTCTGTGTTTAACAAAAGCACATTAAACTCTTGATGCCGAAAAATACCATTAATACCTTTGGAAGGACTCATCAGGCCGCAAGCCACAGCGAACAAGGACATTAAGCTATTGATCTCAAATGAAGGGATCTCAGCCCTTAAGCTCATAAACCACTGCATGGGTACACAATTTGTTACATTCAATAACAGAGTTTTACAATATGATAGGCTATAAATAGCACTCTCCGTCTCAAGCAGGTCTATTTTAAGACCAATGATTAAAAGTATGAAAAATAAATTGCTTTTTCATTCCAACATAACGCTTTTAAAAGTAATTCTTCATACCAATACAGATGAGAAAGGCAAACCTTGGCCCACGCAATTTGGATAATTTCACCATTGTCAATATGAACCGAAAAACTAGTGGGATTCAAAATGTAAAGACCTTTACATATTCAAGTTGTCAGAAACAAAACGGTAAAACCTACCATCTACCTAATATGTGTGCATATTTACTCTGAAACCAAAAAGTACTGAGCTTGTGGATAACCATGTTGTTGCACGCGTTTCGATAGTTAGAGAACCATACTGTTTATTTTTTAAGAAGATATCTGAATTTATCTTTAGGTAGGGGGGCCAATATGGGACGACATTGACACCCTCCCATCTCCTGAATGGTTGGCTATTGTGGTTAATCAAACAATATTTTAACAATATCATATAGTCTTACATGTATGGAAAAATGTGTTCAAATCTAATGGTCCGGAAAAAAAGACAATCTTTTATTATCATTATTTTAACAGGTTTTATTAATTTTGCTTGCAGACAAAAAGTTATCCATTAAAGTCCAGATATAATAAATAAATTAACTACTAGAAACTGTCAGCTATTAAAGCAACTTTTAAGAATGGCAGCAAGGCTTCATTTGCAGATTTAAAAAGAGCACGTAGATGAAATCATGGAAAGCCCAACAAATACAAATAAAATAAAAAAAGAAATATAATTGTACAATTCACAATCCACCACTCTAGTTACTCAATGATTGTTCCATGATGAATATCGTTGCATATAGAAGATGCTAGAGAGAACTTCAACATAGTCTACACGGTGCAGTAAACATCGGAAGGTAAAAGTGAAGAAGAAAGCGTTTTTGAAGCGTAAGAAAAAGTTAAAAAGGTCCTCACAGGAACCGAGCGAAGTGCTTGTGGTTTCTTGTCCCCTAGAAGAATATTAGCCTATGTTTTTGTCCTGCGGAACACCTGAAAGACATTGTATGCTAGTACACCCGTATTCAAGGAAAAGAAAAATGCACTAATAACTATGCCTTTAAAGTAATTCACTTTTTTTTCTTTTTTACTTTGGTGGCGTAGGAATAAAAACGCCATCTGAGAGACCTTTTATTACTGTGTAGTAAAAGACCCATATTCATGCATACATTATTGTATTCTCTCTAAAAAAAAGAACTGTCTAAAGTGTAAATATCACAATCTTCTGACTTGGTAGCTTAAATGACTGAGGTAAAAGTGGCCTATTTCCTGAAGTAGAGCACGCGTGCCATAGTTTCATTTGGACAGCCCCACATACAACAGTATAACAGGGCTTGAGATTGATCCCCTTTCAATTCCATCAAATCAGATCAGATCTGCATTAAAACACAGAATACGGTTGACATCTTATCCAGTGAAAGTCACTATGTGTGGGCCTCTGGGTGTAGAGTCAGTGTCCTGTGTCTAATTTATACTTTGTCACATGACAGCATCTCCGTTCGCTGACGTAGGACGATGTGGTGTGTTGTGAGTTCGTAGATTGGCTATTTTTGGCACAGGACACCATCATACAACAAAGTATAAATCATGCTATTTCTTTTCTGTGTTTTACCGGCATAGGACAATGCCACTCGTTTGGAGCTTGTCGATCGGGCTTTACTTTTCAAGGACACATACGGCCGTTGGTGGACAGACATTAGCTGTTGCCGGGCTGAATTCCGCCGGGCCTATCTCTGCAAGTGCAAGGCTCTCTCTAAAACCGTGTGTCCTATTGCTTATTCGCTGTTTTATGAGCAGAGCATTCATTAATTTAAGCCATATCACGCTGGAAGTTAAGGATTCAGGGCACTAACCTCATGACGGTCTTGATTTATAACTAACTATGTGCTGATTTGATGATATTGAAATGGAACGGACCCAAACACCTGCGGAGAGAGAAATGTCACCCATTCAAAGAACTAATAGCATAATATTACAATGGATTCAGTCCCCAGTTCCGTTGTCATGATTTAACAAATGAACAGAACACATACAAAACTAAAAACATTGAAGCAGAATTACTCCAGCACTTAAAAACAGAATGGCACTGATTTAAGTAGTCTATTCACAAGAAAAACAGTGGGGTTTTTAAAAACCGTTACAACATCAAAAGTTGTGAAAGATCAGATTGTTGGGGGAGATCATTCCCTTGAGGAAAATCTGATGATGGATCTTCTGAAGAAAGTTATTATATAACCTACAAGAAAAGGAGTTGAGGTTTCACCTCATAGAAATGTATTGGATGATTTTATTTTATAGTATCAAGGTTAACTGTAAAACATTACCGTTTGTAAAAAATAAAATAAAAACAACATTCGGTCAAAATGACAGCCTAGCCATTTTGGAACAAAATAAAAGCCTGCCATTTTTCACTGGGCCAGAGGTGGAAGATGCTCAGGTTGACCTTTGCCCCATGGCATTTGGCGAATACGCGTCGTCTCGTGTGACATTGACACGTCTGGTTGGTTGGTCCCCACAGCTTTTACAGCCAATACAAACCCAAAATAAAAAACAAAATGTGTTTCTTTGTCTTTTTACTTAAGTGTCTCTTTGTTGGTTTCCATATACCAATGGTTCTCAAATGCTTTTGCAATCGGGACCCAGATTTTTACCCTGGCCATGAAGGCACAAAATAACAAATTAGTCAACACAGTATTACACAACCCAAGATGGTCTTTGTCCATAACCCTGTACATGCCTTTCACAGCCAACATTTTGGGTCCCGAACCTCCCAGTTGAGAAACACTGACATGTTTTTGTTCTGTGTGTCCTCTCTCCACAGTAGGGGAACGCAACATCAATTCTGTAAGATGGAAAAGATGTAATGAATACCAGAGTAGTATATGGTTCCAAGAATACTCCACATTTTGGTTAACATTGCGCAAATTGACCCCATCTGGCGTCTATTTATATCGCATATCTAATGGATGGTCACCGTGGCTCTTTGCAGGCACTCTGCAGGCAACATGTTCTACTCAATTAAACCATGAACCTTCCACTCAACACCACAGGGTGACATCAAGTGTTGAGTAAGTAAGCACCGCCTTATTCATTATCTAGCTGAAGGGGCAAAGTGGGGACATTTCAACTAACGCCATCGGTTAGACATGCACTTCCTTTCTTTCCACCATTTATGCTAGCAAATTTAGACACATTCCACAATGTATGTCCAAAAGCTGATAAATCACTTTGAGTAAAGGAAGAATAAAATCAAACTTATTGGTGTACGAGATGAGTGTGCTCATCACAAGTCCATATAACAACTAAAGGTACACATTCCAAAGGCATAAACAGCATATGGAATATGTGTATACTTTTACAAAGAAGGGAGAACTGCATATAAAATAATTTTATATAGAACTAATAGTAATACATATGTATTAACTTAAGAGATCAAAATCTTTTTCCAAATGAGTTTTTCCAGATCCGGACTGTGCCGATCCTCATTCCGATATTGTAAATCATGCTGTGTAAAGGCTTTGCTGTGCCTGTTGGATTTATGCATGATTTATACTTGAGCACCGCGTTGGGTGAAATATACTTGGTGCGTGCCAGGTATCACACACTGAAAATATCTACAAGCTCACACTGCATGGTAAATCAGCTATTTTCAGTGCACGACACCGACGAACAAACTAAGTATAAATAAATCACAACTCATTCTCTGCCAATCACAGGTTTTGATGTGTTTCTTTTCAAAAGCTCTTCGCTAACCTATGATTCACCGAGTCTCAATGAATCCAGGAACCAGGAAATCACGTGTTCACTAAAACACAGCTCCCAGAGTTATTTTCTAAAACACGTCTATCTCCCTTCCTGTATCGTTCCACTTCCACGGCGACCCGACCACCATAGCATTTTCATTGGACCATAACACAGGAACACATGGACCCTTTTACTTTTTTTCTCTCTCTCTCTCTAACGCACAGCGAAGGGCTCTGTGATTATCAACGGTCGGGCATGCGATCGTATTGGAGATGAATATTCTGTGACTACTTAAAAGGTAAGGAAACACGAAATTAAACTTGGCAGTGATTTAGGTGTTTAATCTGGCAGTGTGAGTGAGTTTAGAATGAGTTAAGAGGCTTGTGTGGACTTGTTTTTCATTCTCCATAATAATACTTACAAAAAAAATGAAAGACATCACCCACCTGGCTGTTCATGTCTGTTCCTCTGTCTGAGGCTGTGATTGGCTGTCACCTTGAGTTTCGTCCTCCTCCTCCTCCTCCTCCTCCTCCTCCTCCTCCTCCTCGGCTGCTTCAGCTTCTGTCTTCCCATCAACCTCATTCGTCTTCCGTTCCTCCTCCTTGTCCATGGTCGCCACCTCCTCCTCCTCCTCCCCTTGTTCTCTAACCTCCATCTCTCCCTCGCTGTCCTCTGCCTGTGCCTCCTCCTCCTCCCCCATCTCCCCTTCCTCCTCCTCCTCCTCCTCCTCCTCCTCAGCTCCTACGTCGGCGGCAGCGCCCCCGTCGTCTTCTTCGTCGCTGAAGGGCGCCTTGGCCTCCTCCACCCTCTGGGCGGTGTGGGCGAACCACTCCCTCACCTGCTCGTAGCTCATGCTGGACTTGTTCACCAGCTCGTCCAGGTCCTTCTCGTTCAGGACGCGGTACTTGAGGTAGTGATCCTTCAGGAAAGATTTGCCCGTCTTCACCTTGGTTCGACGTAAAAGGGAAAATAAAGAAAAGGATCAATTCATAAAGTTCAATTATTAAGATGAATGTATACTGTGTGTACCATAGTGGTTTCACAAACGGTGTGCCAAGGCACCTCCCGCCTTGGGAGAAGTCCAGGTGTGTCTTAGGATTTTGTGACAACCACACATTATTATTGTAATATACAAACTTTTTATTTTCATTTTCATGTACTAATAATTGTGTGTGCAGTGCACTCACTTTAAGATGAATGTATAAAATGTATAGAATGTACAAACGGTGTGCCGAGGCACACTGGTGGCTCCTTGGGAGAAGTCCAGGTATGTCTTAGGATTTTGAGACATCCTATTATTATTATGTTTATATACAAACGTTTTATTTTTTATTTTCATGTAATGTCTAACTGTTGTGTGCACTCACTTAAATACAAAGGGAATTTATACACCCTTTGTTTTCATTAGTACCGTAAATACAAAATAAAGGTTTACACAGTGATGGAGTGATAACATGTGAGAAGCTATTTAGCATGGATATGCCTACAGTTATGCCTTTGAGATTTTGACTTGCCTTTCATGTTATTGCAAACAACTGCTGTATACAACTCATACAGATTCCATGCCACTCTTTCAACTGCAGGCATACTTATATCTTCTTCTCTATTCCACCACCGATTTTTGCACATTTTCATTCAGTTTTCGTACACAATTTCTGTTTGTTGAAGCCTTTTGTGCTGCAAATGAAATAATGCAAAACATATGTCATACATTAACATTTTGATATGAAAGTCACACAGACCTTGATGGCAGGGGCGCCACTGCCATCCTGTGCTAAACGTTTGCAGGCGTTTGGCCTGCGCGTCCTCCTGGACCAGCCACGGAAACGCTTACGAGGCTTCTTCGGGGTCTTGGTCCCACCATTCAGAGCCTCATCCACCTTGAATCAACCAATCAAATCCAGGAATCATTAGTCAAAGTGAATCGATAATTCCTTTTTTCAAAATATAGGGGGGAATACATGTATGCTTTCTGCGAGGTGTTGATTCACGGATTGGAAACGCAAGTTTTGCATTTAATCTCCATCAAAGCATGTACATACTGTAACGTTTTAGCAACCTGAGCTGGAGTCGAACCCCGATCTCCAGCTCAGTAGACAAGGCAAGCAACAAGCCGCACCAAGAGAGGTAGCTCCCTTGGAGGAGCAAATTACGGACAGGTCTTTTGCAGGTTCGTTACACTATTGCGCTATGCTACTTATTGCTTGGGTTGGATACAGTTCCCAGTTTGATAGCGTGTTCTTCATCACTTTCTAGAAATTATATAATTAAATTTGTATACATTTTTTATCCCACGATTTTGTAACCCATTTTTCACCCAGTGTCAATTATCTAATGTAATCCTGGGCTCTACACTCCCTCCGCCAACCTGGGGAGAGCAACGGACTGACCTCATTCTTCCTTTAGTGCATGAGCGCCCAAGCCCCTTCTTTTCACCTGAGTTTCCCTGGTTGGATGCAGCGCGTGGAAGAAACACGTTATTCCAACCAGTTCCCTTCCACTCCATCAGGCCAGGGAGAGGCAGTTTAGAGACCAGGATTACTGCATTTTTTTGTGAGGGTACCTACCCTTGGGGACACGGGAGAACATGCAAACTCCACACAGAAAGGCCCTTTCGCCAACACCATCCAGAGTATGAGGGTATGGGCACTTTCTGCTGTGTTTACCGTTTATCATCTTCAAATAATGCACACCGTTTTCTAGTACTACCCGAGGAGGAAGATCAGCCTGCGGTAACTTCCAGCAAGCATTCTGTGTATCTCATGCTGCGGATTTGCGCACCGTCTGCAGTGAGAGAGTAATGCCGTATACACAGTCGGCTCACAACATCCTCTTCATGCTGTCTGCATCCCAGGGGATTCATGTTTGTCCCAAATACATATTTTAATGTCCCATGGACGATGGGACACCGTTAAGTCTCGAGTGACTAAAGGTCTTGCATTGTCTGTCTCAGATTGCATTTTGTTTTGCGTTGCTCCAACTAAACTATGTATTGTGTGTGTGTGTGCGTGTGTGTGTGTGTGTGTGTGTGTGTGAGACTGTGTGTGTGTGTGTGTGTGTGTGAGACTGTGTGTGTGTGTGTGTGTGTGTGTGTGTGTGTGTGTGTGTGAGACTGTGTGTGTGTGTGTGTGTGTGTGTGTGTGTGTGTGTGTGTGTGTGTGTGTGTGTGTGTGTGTGTGTGTGTGTGTGTGTGTGTGTGTGTGTGAGTGAGAAAGGAGAGAAGGATGAGAAATGGACAGATCCTATAATTTCCGATACTAGTACAGCATGGGCAGTTTTAATTAATTTTGAAAATCAGTAGAATTAATTCTAGTAATGCAAAAACCTGAGCCCTCAGGCGTCTTACTGGTATGTATGAGACTATGAGTATAGGTGGTAGCCTACAGTACAATGGGTGGTATGTATGAGACTATGAGTATAGGTGGTAGCCTACAGTACAATGGGTGAGAGATCAATGCAATTCTGTGCTACTGTACATGTATCCAACCGTACGTCCTCAGAAGGGACAGATATGAAAAGCTAATAATGATAATATGAAAAAGATAATTTTTTACCCTTCAATCAATAGGAACTAATAGGAACCTCTAACTTTTTAGATATCATTTCACCTTTGTTTATGGTTTCCGTGTATATTTTAATTACCTCCTGAATAATTGAGTCAAACCTGGAGTCATAGTAAACATGCCAGACCACCGGTTTAATCCTTTTTGAGTGGTGCAACCACTCCAAGGAACAGCAATGTCCGTGTTAACCTATGTGACTATGTGTTAACCTATGTGACTATGAGTAGCAGTAGGGGCAAAAGTGGCGCTGTTGTGCCAGAAACAGAGAGAGAGAGATAGTGCTGCACTGTTGCCTGCTAATGAGAGGGAGAGAGAGGGGGGGGGGGGGGGGCAGGGGGAGAGGGGAGTTGCACCACTCAGTTCACACAGGTGTGATTTTTATGTTACACTGGGAATGGCTGATTAACAGCGTCAAACTACGACAGCTACTGGGTGACACTAACTGTTGAGTAATATAATGATGATATAGCAAAGTACCTTGCCACTCTGGTAGAGGTAGTACCACTTGAGGTTGCTGTTCTTGCAGGCGTAGCGCGTGTCTCCGAACCAATTGACGATGTAGGTCCGAGGCAGGCCACTGTCCTCCGCCATCTGGTCGTACTCCTCGGATGTGGGCCACTGGGTGCTCACGAAGGCCGACTTCAGCACGTGCAGCTGCTCCGGAGTCTTCTTCACGATTTTCCGCCCGGAGGAGGGGGGTGTGGCCGACTGACGCTCATGAGCGGTGGAGGACGCCCCGGCAGGCTTTCAGTGGTGGAAAAATAAATCCCATTGTTTACTTACGTAAAAGTACCAATACAGCAATGTAGAACTACTCTGTTACAAGTAAAAGTCCGATATTCAAAATGTACTTGAGTAAACGTACAAAAGTATTGGTATCAAAATGTACTTAATGTACCAAATGTAGAAAGTACTCATTGTGCAGAATATCCCATTTCAAGTTTCCAAATGTTTAAACGTCTTTTGAAAATAGCAGATCTACAAGCTTGCGATGTGACGCATTGTGAGCTTGTAGACCGGCTATTTTCAAATGGCCGAATGTATAGGCTTTAGTGGGTAATGCATGTTTTTTATGTAATAATAATCAAAATCTATAAAGTAACTAAAGCTTTCAAATACATGTTGTGGAGCAAAACTACAATATTTGCCTTCGAGATGTAGTGGAGTAGAAGCAAAAGTATTAGAAGTTGAAAATACAATTGAAAAAGTAAAGTACAAATACCTAAACAAGTACTGTATTTAAGTAAATGTACTTAGTTACTTTACACAGTTGGGCTTTACCTTCTCGGCAGTGTACCCGGCGGCGTCAGCTTCGGCGTCTAGTCTGGCTGCCTCCGCCGCTTTCCGCCTCTCGGTGAACCAGGCGTCGACCTCGCGCCGTGTCAACTTGGTTTCGGTGCGCAGGCGGCTCAGCTCCTCGTCCGACGGCGTGTCCAAATTGTGGAAGCTGGCCTCCAGCACCAGCAGCTGCTCCGGGGTCTTCTCCTTGAACTTCTGAGGGGTGAAGTCCGGGAAGGCGTTGCGAAACTTGACCCGCGGGTCGCTCGAGGGTGGGGCTGTCACGATTACACATTTAAGTTGACGATTCATTGTCACACTAATATTGCGATTAATGATTTAATTGTGTTTTTGGCACTGAACATCGAAATATACGAGTTCAAAAATAATTCTGTTTGCCTCGTAATCAAACATGCACAAGGCAGATGACAAATAACATAAGAATACAAAGACAATTACTGACGTATTCATTCATCTTAAAAAAAACATTGTTGAAATAGCTCATCTACAAGCTTACAACACGTCTTGTAGATCAGCTAATTCAGCTATTTTTAATGTACGAACATTTTTCAACATGGAAACTATTATGACGATCACGACAAAATAATTGCGATCATCTCAAATAATTGCGCTTAGACGATTATGTAATAATTGTGACAGGCCTACTTGAGGATGAAGAGGACGATGACGAAGAACCGGGAGGGTTGGCCGTCGTCGGGGAGTTGTCGCTGGCGTCGTCGCTGGAGTCAATGACGATGGTCATGTCGCTGTTGGCGGCGGCCATTTTGTTACTACTGCTACTATTCCGGCTAACGCCTCCGCTGCCTGGTGTTGCTGCTCTGGTCAGAGGAGGTGGGTCGTTCAGCGGGAGCCCGTGTTGGTCCTTGGAGTTGCGCTGGTTGTAGCGTGTGTCGCTGAACCACTTCTTGATTGCACGCTTGGTGAGGCTGGTAATGCGCATCAGCCGAGTGATCTCTGCCTCTGTAGCGAACTGCCGCCGGCCGTAGCTGGCCTTCAGCTCGGCCAGCTGCTCCTTTGACTTCTTGGGCTTGGCACCAAGCAAGTCTGTGTTCAGAGGACTGCTGTTGGTGGTTGAACGGGTTAACCCCTGAGATGACATCAAAATACGGAAATACATTATTGTTCCTTCACAATCAGTGTTGAATATATTTCAGAACACAAACACACGCACAGGTTACAGTACTTTTTGATGCTTGCCTCTGATGTTTGTAGACTAAACTTAGTAAACTTAGTTTGTAGACTTAGTAACTTAATCAGACCGAAGCCAAGCAAAAAAACATGAATCCAGAGGAAGAATTTTCCAGTCCTTCACCTGTGTCTTTGACTCCATTGTGGACGTCTCGGACACTTTGTTCTGGCCGCTCGCGGTGACAGAGGGAGCCACCGTCAGAGTGATGGGGGAGCCCACCGGCATGGTGCCTCCGTTGCCGGCCACCTGCGTGACAACGAGCCCCGGCTGGCCCAAGATTTGGCACGTCTGGAAGATGGACTGCAGGCCGTTGGTGGCCGCGGCGAGGTTGGCGGGGATGACGGTGATGGTCTGCGGCATGGCCTGCACAGTGCCATTGAACTTCTTCCTTCTGGCCTCCTCCACCTGCAGAGCAGACACGCACGCACGCACGCACGCACGCACGCACACAGGCACACACACACACACACACACACGCACACACACACACACAC
The DNA here is from genome assembly GCF_951216825.1 of Electrona antarctica. Taxonomy (NCBI): domain Eukaryota; kingdom Metazoa; phylum Chordata; class Actinopteri; order Myctophiformes; family Myctophidae; genus Electrona; species Electrona antarctica. The sequence goes on along the minus strand of NC_136796.1, from coordinate 22,972,887 downwards.
GACAATTAGAATCAACCAGAGATTTTATCAAGTGTAGGGCTGTAACGATTATCACATTTCACATAATGTGGCGATGAATTGTCACTCAAATAATTGAGATTAACGATTTAATTGTGTCATTGAACATTGGAGTATATAAGTAAAAATTACATTTCCATATTTTGGCTTTTCGGCTTTGAAGTCACACAGGGCAGATATGACAAATAATCTATACAGAAATTACACTTCATACTTTGATGTCATAATCACTATGCGATACACTGTGAGCTTGTAGATCCGCTATTTACACAACTGCTTACTACGGTAGAAAGTCCCCTCATAGACACACGGGGACTACAAGTGTCACGCCCCCAAATGAGCCAGCGGCCCCACTTCAGGTCCGTTAGAGAACGGTGTACTGCAGCTGTCAATGCAATCCCTATGAGAGGCATCATAAAATACCCTAATTTCACTAGTTGATTACTGAGGCTGTAGCGATCTTTTTGTGTTCTAATAAAGTGTCCCATACATTTGATTTGTCCTTTTCAATGTCACATACCTGCCATCTCAATATACAACCCACAATGTACTATAATATACTGTGTCAAAAGTGCTAGCATTGTAAATCTCAAGTTAAAGTGGTCGCACGGTAGTACGTCACGGTCGCATCCCTTGAGGTTTTCAATATCCAGATATATTTGTTGTTTCGTTTTATAGGCTATTTGTGTTAAAACTAACTCATTATTAATACTCATCTGGAGAATTCACTAGGTAGTTTAAAATGTCAGGATATGTCACTCCTCCATCCAACTATTCAGCCAATTAATTATACAACAACTTGACAACGGTAAAACACACCGTCGGAGCTCTGCGGTAGGTAGAGCATATATATATATTTAGTGTAAGCCCATGACATGTTCAAAATATAGACATGAATGAACCAAGTCAGTCGGGATCGGGATGTATTATTGAGAATTCCACTCGGCGCTCGTAGCTTCGTAAATGCAGTGACATCCCTTTAGCCGTTTAGATTGCTACAAATCTTGCAGACAAACGCTGCTAGATTAAGAGAACAACATTATGATATCAGTATGCTGATTACACCAAATAGACAGACAATTATGAATGGTCTAAGAAAGATAAAATATCAGTCCTACCGTGCTATGTTTCTAATTCTTATAGGCTAAAAGAACAAAAGCTTGTCCATGTGTTTAGGCGATAAGCATGTCCAATGGCAGTTTGTGGAGCACCTGCCCCACAGTGGAAAACTACCAGGTACTGCTGGTAGCAAGGAGGCAGAGTCTCTGGTAAGGTTTTCATTAAGCTCATTGAGTAAAATGTAATTTTGCTTTCCTTTGTCTGCTGCGCGGTAATATTCCCTGCATAGAGCTCTGATTGCAGAGGAGCGTGTGGTCTCAAAATCAACATTTCTATCATAATTTGACACCTTTGACGCTTTGCCATACTGGCTATGCAACTAGATCAGCTATTTTTTTATGCTCGTTCCCAATCGACAGCTGAAGATAGACATCTACTGAACTGAGTAGGTACTGTTTCATGAGGAAACATCTGGAAACCTATACAGTGCATGAGGTAATATCCTGTATCACAAGGGTTCCCAAACTTTTCATTGCCGTGACCCCCACCCCCCCAAAATAACCATCTTTGAGCTGGGGAGTTTAAAGGCAATACATTTAGTTTGACTTAAACTAAAAATAGACAAACTACAGGCTCTACGAGTAGTCGGTAGATCGGCAATTTTCACGGTGCGTTTCTTTCTTACGTAATATTTGACAATTTGGTATTATAAAGTGTAACTTTATTATTACTGTATACTGTATGTTGGCTTGTTTACTGTTGAGTGAGAAAAGAATGTTGCACATTAAACGATTAATTTGGGGACCTCGTACAAATTGGCTTATGACACAGCTGAGCGACGAGTAGTATACGTGTGGGTATAGAACATGCTCAGCTCCCACGACGTAGTGGTGACATGAATGCTCTGGATACATACTCCGAATAGTGAAAACGATGTCTCCCAAGAGTCTTAATGAAGAAATGGACATCCTCCCCTTTCTATGATGTTAGTTCTATTCTTGGGCATTGATTTGTCTCCCCCTTCTGCCTAGGTCTCTGTGTCTGTGTTTTCAGGTATTGCCCCTACATATTTCACTTTGTAGAATAATGGAGGATCCTCTATTACCACACACCTTATGACAGCCTAACAGCTTGATGGTCCTCTCTTTTAACCCCACAAGTACATGGCCTTTTTTGTATAATGTTGAATCAATGTATTTATGAATGTATGTGTGTGTCATGTTGTATACAATTGTCTGAGTAGTGACATTTATTATGTTTATTTATTGTTTCTTTAAGATCATGCAAGTCACTTTACATTGATGTCCCTCACCATCTTGTCCTGATCATGTGAGATTGTACCCATTCCAAGTGATCATTACTAGTGGGTTGTATAAAGATGTGTTCCTCTGTGTTCACCTTAGTCTGAGGAAGAGCCTTGTGTTCGAAACGTCACAGCAACCTTTGGTGCAATAAAGGCATCTATTATAGCATCGGTGCCCTCAGTATGCAAGTGTTTTTCATTTTTATTCTTGTATAGATTGTAAATCACTCACCTCCTCTGGTGTCCAGCTGACCCCATGTTTCAGCCGCTGAGCCGAGAACCACACTTTTATCTGCTCCTCGCTGAACTTGGTCTGTGACGACAGTCCCATGATCTCGGAAACAGAGGGATAAGGGAACCTACAATACAAACATAATTGTTGATGTTAGTTTTGATTGGTCTACATCCGCTGTGAGCCTGAGAATTTAGGAAGCTGAAGAGAGGAGATAAAGTTGTGTTGCAATATCATGCCGTGTAACAGAAAATAGCCGATCTAGAAAGTCACACTGTCTTGCAATGGTTTACTGTGAGCTTGTATATCTGCTATTTTCAGAGCACTACAGTGACTACTGTCCTTTCGAGTAACTGAAAGTGACTAAAATGTTCATATCCCACTTCCTGTTAATATCAGCCAAGAGTATTCATTAATAACAACATCTATTGCAGTGTATTTTCCTAGAGTTGTTTCTCATGAGAAAACGGAACAGATGCCAAGAGTCCAGCACTGAGTGAGGCTGGTGTGTGTTTACACTCATCGGTTAACAGGGATGCCAAAGGGATGCCTGCATTCATTCTGTCTGTGAGCACTCCTCATCCTCGTGAGTTAAAGGCCATAGGAGGGCCCAGGTCTCAGACAGGCCTTTTACAGATGCACAGTTGACTTTGATTTTCTTGACCTTTTGAGTATATTATACTTGAGTATATTTACCTACAATTATTTACTACAATAATTTGAAAACTTTCATTTAGTTTGGATGTTGATTATTATTACATTACATATACACATACAGTACATTTCAGATATTTGAAAATAGACGATCTACAAGCTCACAATGTGAAAATCTGCAATTTTCAAAAGATTTGTATAACTTTGAAAACGTATGAAATAAAACATTATTCAGCTGAGACACGAGTATGTGCCTGGACACATGCATGAAGGCACTAAGAATGCCTTCATTGTTTTTGCAAAATCAATTACAGTAGACTACAGCCAAACCTCCAACAAAATGTTTCTGTGCCCAACATTCAAGTTCCAGTGTTCTACAGGACAGAATCATCAGGCTTACATAATATCCTGTCATGATTTATTATTATTTGGTCCTGTGATTGATTGATTGAAATATTTATTAACAGTTTGCAGAATGGGTACATCTCACATGAACGCACAACTCAATACAAAGACTGTTACTGTGGACGACACACTGATAAAGCATTACACTTGTTTACAACAGGGTCCACATTTTCAATTCATCAGAACATTTAGAGACGAACAAATATACACTTCTATATAAAAAACAGGAAATCATGCAAGGAGGTAAAAAAGGAAAAGAAACAAAAAGTAAGGAGTAAAGGGGGGGGGGGGGGCAGTTTTGAATTGCAGCTGTTATAGCAGTCCATAAGTGCCCTTTGAGCGGTTTTGAAGGAGTCAAGGGATTTGCACGTCTTAATGGCTGTTCAGGGCGTTCCACATTTTGGTGCCATAGGAGCGAAATTAATTTAGTCCCTTGTTTGTGCCGAATCTGGGTTGCACTGGTTTGTTGAACTCCCTCTGGTGTTGTGGGTGTGTGAACTTCGTTGACATTGAGGAAGTTTAGACAGGTACAGTATCTTGGTGGTGTAGCGAATCTTGTGGACCAAACCCATTGCAAGATGCTGTCCTCTATCGTCAACCCTAAGCAAAGTGGGCAGGGGTGAGGTGGGTGAGGGGAGTGAAGCCAAGTAGTAGCCTGACCAGTTTGTTTTGGGAAGTCTGGAGCCTAGTTTTAAGAGCCTTTGAGGTGCTGTGGTTGGTACCAAGAGGTGCATGCATAGTCGAAGAAACCTTGTACAAGGGCTCCTGTTAGGGTCTTCAAGGTGTTTTTGTTGACCAGTGAGGAGATCCTGTAAAGTAATGTTGTTTTTTGGTTGACTTTTTTTGATTACGTGACGCACTACTTCACCCATTTTCTAATTGGTCCTCACTAATTACAATATGTTTTTTGTCTACTCTAAAAGGAGGGTTGTGGACAGTTCAGAAACCTGACTACCAGTGATATCATCGATGTGGAATATAAGCTAAATTGCAGGTTTTCTATCATTTAGCTAAGAGCAATACTTTATTCACTGCACTGACTCTCATAAGTTTATCTTAAAAGCCATCACGCATGGCACTCACTTGCCAAAAACACCAGATATACAAGCTGACAAGCAAGCAATGAGATGCAATGCATTGTCACTTGTCAGCTTGCAGATCTGTTCATTTTGTCAAGTTACGCCATAGTACAGTAACAGAGTAATGTATCGGGCGTTACTCTTGTTGCACACATCCCTTCAGTGCAAATGTACTGTCTGTGACAATAATACTCCTTTTTCCTCTTTCCCCTTGATATTAAAACACAGAAGAATTTTGTAAATGAGGAACCGCAACTTGGGCCTGTATCCATACTAAATTATTAACTGTTCTATATATAAATCTCACATGCATACATTACATAATTATGTTTCTCAATGTCTTACTGTGCTTCCATCACCTTGGAGGCGTTCCTACAGTATATAACAGTGTTCACCATTTCCCAAATAAGAATTCCAGACTTTTTTCCAAACTCTTTCAAGTGTGTATTTTTCATGGGATTCTGACGTTCTGATCACCGGCGGTTATCTCAAAGCAATGGCAGGGAGAATTGGCATTTCTCCCAGTAGATGGCTGACCAATGCTGGTGGCAATGGCAATGAATGTCAATTTATTTAGTGCAAACTTTGCATAAATGCTTTAGTGTTTACTTGGGGACAGGAGTGTAAGGTTTTATATGTGGGTTGACCCAAACAATGACCCACTTTATTTAACTTGTTTTTCAACATGTAATGGGGTGATGCTAGTACAGGTGCCGCCACAAGTACAATTTACATTTTGCATGACATGAGAAAATGCAATGCCAGAAATTATCAAAACAAACACTAGAGTGCACATGTGGACAATTTTCAGATTCAGATCTTTTTTATGCATGCCCTATGTGCAAAATACTTTCAACACACACTTCCATAATTTTCAAGGTCTGGAAAACAGCAATTCATAATTCCACACTTTTCCAGACCTGCACAAGCACCCTGCTGTGTATGCTGCAGTACCTGTTGTATGCGCTGACCAGCAGTACATTGTTGTCCATGGCGGTGTTGTAGGTGGGGATGCTGCTGATGGGGATGAGGAGCTGGGTCTGAGTCTGGGCGCTGTTGTTCTGCTGGTTCTGTAAGGCAGACAGAACCTGAGCAAGTGTGCCCGGGGGCAGCATGGTGGCACCGCCATAGCCTGAGGTGGCGTTGGTCTTGAACTGGAGCATGTTGTGGCCGGCGATCATGATGTTCGGCTGTACAGATTGGACCTGTATCGGCGCCGCCGTGGAAAAAGGCATGAGCCGAGGGGAGGGAGCGACCGCGGAAACCGGGGCGGGGGAGAGGGTGGGAGGCCCCTTGTCGTCATCGTCGTCGTCTTCATCCTCGTCGTCGCTTTCCACCTTGATGACATCGTCGGCAGACAGTTTGTGAGCGCTGCTGACAAACTTCTTGGGCTCGGCCCTGCTCTTGATCCTCATGATGGGGGTCTTGCTGAGGGCGATGCCGCGGCAGGACGTCTCCACCTCCACCTCGTCCTCCTCCATCTTGACGAAGCTGCCGTCGAACGTCAGGTCGTTGACCGTCTGCTGGAAGACAGTCTGGTTGTTGCGCCTCACCATCGTCCGCATGAAGTTGTCCTCGCCAGGGTGGTGCCGCGAGTTGTGTTCCATCAGGGCGTCGTACCTGGGGGGATGGGGCGGGAGAAGAACAGCATGTTTTACATTTCAGTTAAGTTACATTTATGAGCAGGAATTGTCAGTTGCGGTTTGTAAACACAACATTCAAAGTTGGCTTTCTGGCTCAACAACACCAAGCAATAACGTGCACCTACTGCCCAAAAGGTTGATGCCCAGAAATGTCCCACATACACAGTAAATAAAATAGAATAAGAAATTACAAGCGGAGGGAAGGGTCTCCCTAGCGAGACACACTAGACTAGTGGGTTATAAGTGATGATTGAGAGGGATTCTTTTTGTAGGGAAAAGAGAGAAGATGAAGAAGGCATGGATTCAAACCCAGGTACTCGTGCTGACTTGCTCACAAGGAGCATGTGGTCTGTGCACTAACTTCCTAAGCCTCCAGGTAACGCCATTGATTTTAGGAAAATCCTACTCGCTTCGCTACACCTTCAAAGTTGTGGTTAACACACATACACACACACACACACACACACACACACACTTTCCTACTACCTCTTTGTGTGGAAGTCACACTCCATGCAGACGTAGGAGGAGTTGAGCACTATGTCCGGATGCTCCGTGTCCACATGCACGGTGAACAGGTTGAGCTCCGACGTTTGGAAGCTGCAGTACTTGCACTCGTAGCCTCCCTCTGCCATGTTGGAGTCCATGTAGTGGTCCGACACCTGCCTACCCCCCGAGTCCTCGTCGTGACCCTTCTCATCGGAAATGTCCGCGGGCATACCGGCGTTAGTCCCGTTGTTGCCGTGCGCCTCCTCGGCGGCAGCCATGTCCTCCATCTCCTGGTCCGAGTCCTGGGCCTCTCGCCGAGGCACCATGCAGGGAGTGGTGGTCTTCCTCCGGCTAGCCATCCTGGCTGTGTGCTCTCTCTCTCTCTGGGGTGCTGCGTTTGCCGCTGGAGTGACTCAAAGCCGTGACTTAGTTTGAGCAGTCTATGGTTTCTTGTAGCGCCATAAAAGCAGGGCGGCTCATGTGTGATCAAATGTGTATTTAATCACCGTTTAATCTTCAATTCCTGTGTGAAAGAATGGCAAAACAATCAGATTATTTTAAAGACATTTCTGCTCTCTGGAAAAAATGCAACTTGCTCCACTGAACGTTGAGGGCAAACTGTAGACTAATCGCAAACTGATGCTTGTAGTTAGTAGAAAATATCCAGAGAATGAGCTGTGAGAAATGACTGAAATGGGGTAGAAGTAGAAGAACACTAGCTGAGACCTAGCAGAAATATTTAAATACTTATACCCTTGCTAACAAAATACTACATTTACTATAGTCCTAGACCCCAGGAAAGTATGGCCACAAAAGATTACGGGATCTACTGAATGTAAAGGGAGATATTAGGAGGATGTCATATACTGTGTGTCGTAGGCTCAATATGTCAGTTTGTCAACTCCCCCACTTCACATTCAATAGATCCCGTGATCTTTTGTGGCCAGATGTAATTTCCTGGGGTCTAGTAGGACTATAGTAAATAATAATAAAGAAAGCCGTATTTGTTTTTACAAAAATACATATTTAGCCACTTGTTCGAAACGAATGCCCCTGCTCCCTATCAAAAAGTCAAAATCGTTCAAATGAAAGAAAGCAGCAAATGAAAAACATTTAACACTCAGCTTTTACTTTCTCAAATAACATCCTAAAACAACTATATAATGATAACGTCATTATATAGATATGTTCTAGTTACGTTCTTAGCTTACGCATGTTTCTTGATAAATGCATTTTATATATGTGATGTATTCCCATACTTTTGTTCTTGCCTAATGTAAATCGCTCTGGATTAAGAGCGTCTGCTAAATGCCTAAATTGTAAATTGTAACATGAACCCTGGTTGAAGTTGTCCTTTAAGCTAGTTTGGACTGGAGGGTTCCTTAAAATCTGTTGGATATTGTAAAGTCTATCCTACAAATGTTAGTCCTGTCTACATCAACAATGTATAATAATAATTGTATAAATGTAATACATTTTAATTAAACTGAATGTTGATTGATTGATTGATTGAATATTTTAGACAGAAATGCAAACAGCACAAGGCACAGTAAAACATAACAGACTAAACGGATAACACAAAAGTCCTGGGGACGAAATATTACTGGTCTATGGAATCGATTATAGACTTTGATTTATCTTGAAATAAGTGCTGCAGTGGTTCAGATTAATTTGCTTCATGGGCATAAATGATGCATGATCAATGTCATGTTACGCAATCAAACTCAAATGCAAACTATGGCATACAAAAATGCACCCCTGAAAACATTTTGGTGTGAAGCCTCATAATTTCATTCTCCAAGCTGTTAACTTGCATTGACCCTGTATGGTGAAGTAATACTGGATGCATTTTCAATAATGTCTCGGTGTGTAATATGAAACTGCATAATATTGATGTGCCTGGCACACACATTTAAATAAAGTGATCGTTTCTAAATATGCCACCAACACGTTACTACTAAATATACGTACGTCATATCCTTCTGAAAACAAAAAGCTGTCCCTATTTTTGTATAATGTATACATGGTCTTGGACATGTAGTTGGCCATGAGGAGAAGAATGAAATATTCACTAAATGAAATGCATATTGACATCTGTCATCTGTTGAGTAAGTCATGCAACATTGCTGTGTGGCATTCATTTATCCATTTGCAAATCTGACAAATGGAACCAATATACCAATTTATTACACTGTCAAGAAGAGAGTTGAACCAACAGATTGTTACTAACTTGGCATGCGTTTTCAGCCAGGAGAACAACAACTGAAAACAGGAACAATCACAACATCCTCTTTCCAACAACTACGTTAGCTAACATTTAGTGGGAACGTCTATTTTTTTTCCCTCTCTCTCTCCAGAAGTGTCAATGTGTGTAAACTGTTAATAATATATTCATACGCAGCCCACCACTACGTCTCTTCAACGTATATTATCTATGCACATGTGGCGTGTGTGTTTTGTTACCTTGTGCCGTTGTTGTTGTTGTTAACACACATCATTGTGTTTGCAAACAGCTAGCCGTTAGCATGCTAGCGTCGGTCTGTTCTCCGGGGGGGTGGGGGGGGGGGGCGAAACGCACAGTCTTCCGCCTTCCTTCAACGTAGCTAGACCCTACTCTATGAGCTAGACCTGGTGTCAGGCGGCGACGCGACGAGCAGCACATCTGTGTGTCTCACAGCTCTGGTTCATGTGTTCACCGTCGCGCGCTGCCCGTCGCGCATTCTTTTACTTTGTACCCCCCGTGGTGTGCATTATAAACACCACACACAGCAACACACTGATGATAGTTCACCACCGATGGTGGTGATGATGGGCATTTTTTGTGTGTATTCGGCAATTTCGGCTGTCGAGCGGCGCTAACCTCGCGTCACCAGGCTTTCCACCTCGGAGGAAAAGTCGAGCGCCGTTTGACATAACTTCCGGGACAGTGTTTTTCAAAATAACAGTCGGTAGTTGGCTGCCTATTATGATTATTGATTGATTGGTTGATTGATTGATTGATTGATTGATGTATTTATTAACAGTTTGCAGAATAGGTACATTTCAAGCACAACTAAATACAAAAACTGTTAACACCCTGAGCGGCATAAACGGAGGTCTCCATCCTATCAAATAGTTACGCTCAGCGCTCAGGACGGAGATTAATCACAGAACTTTATTGATATCATAACCGAGCGCACCGCTCCACAGGCTGGGAGCCATAGTATAGAGTATATAAAAGGATAGAGACTGAACTGGCGCGAAGCTCCGCCCCCCCAGCTATTCATGTCAGTGGAAGTTGCTCAGTGGCGTTTTGAAGCACCCGGAAGACTGCCGGAAGTACCTCCTCCGGACCTCAAATTTGAGGGGTGACGTAGGGAGTGATGGTCCTACATGTTAAAGCCCAGCTGCACGGGGTTTCCCGGTCATGAATACACGGGTCCGCCTGTAGTCCCTCCTCCTACCACTAGGGCCCAGAGCTTCAACGTTGAATAGCCTCACTGGCCCCTTGCTGGGAGCGCCTGTTGGGCAACATTCGATGTCATTTCCGGTTGGGACGTCATCCAAAGTGGTCCCCCTCCATTGTAGTGGATGAGATCGAAAATCTTAAAATGTGAATAACTCTTGATCTAAATCAATCCGTCCAATTCTAACCAAAGATTATGTTTTTGACAGCCCATCGCGGTCCCGTCGCTAGTCGCGTTAGAAGTAATCATACATCTCGTTGTTGTCGATCGCCTCAGGGGTGTTTCGGCTACATCTAGCTACTTCAGCTACATCCAAGCAGAGTATAGTAAGAGAGTGGCGACACTAGCGTTGACTCCCATTGTAAAAATGGAATGGAATGGAAGGGAGACAGTGTTCCGTTCACATCCACCATCTATTCACTCCCCTCCAGGATCACTGAAAGAGCAGAGCAGACGAGAATAATACCCATGCATTTATTACATTATTTGACATGTCAAATAATGCGGCTAGTGAATTTGACAACTCATCATCATCCATGACTCAGTCTCGTCCACAGTGTGGCTAGGGAGGCTGCAGTGCACTTAAGTGTGGGCTTATGGGAGACAATTAAGGCTCAACCTTTGGGTAAGAGGTACGGTCCCCCCCAGGGACGGATTAACCCCCATGAGGGCCCCTGGGCCGGTAATATTTTAAGGGCCCCCATAGCGCGCGTCCGCGCAACATTTTCGTGTTTTTCTGTGTTTTAATCATATTTTTAACCTAAATGAAGGGCCCCAGGAGCCCTTTTCAGGGCGTCAAACCTAGTACCTTAAGGTCTAATTTCCCCGAAGGGCCCCTGAGAGCTAAGGGCCCCTGGCCCAATGGCTAATTTGTCCCTGGTCCCCCCTTTTCCATCTCGCCCCAATACTCTACCTAGCTGTAAACAACAAACATAATTCATGTTGGTGATTATTAAAGGTTTCATATTAATTTATCATTGTTAAGTTCACTCTGTATATCCATGGGCATAATGATGCCATTACAAAACATGGGCTACATGGAAGAAATGTGTTTAATACAAAACTGCTAGAAGGTCCTAAATTAACTTAAGTATATAGAGATTGACTACTATACAATCAAATAAATCTGTATACAAGATCATTTCAGATAGGGAGGGAATTAACTGTTAAATACATTAACACTTTTCCCGGGGGCAAGTTGGTAAAGGGGCGAGTCGTCTGGTATTCAACCTTTGTATTTTGAAAGCTAAATGTGTTCAAAGCTACACGAACTGAGGACAACTTGATACATTTTCCTTCCTCACAGCATCAGTGCAGAATATTTGTGCGTCCTTGCGTCATCGTGAGGCGACTTGGATTCCATAAATGAATCAGGTTCAGGTTAATTTATTTGTTTGTCCTCGAAGGGCAATTTGGTGTACAGCAAAGCATAACAGGCAGATAACATGAATCACACACAGTAAAAAGCACAGTTACTGTGGAAGGTCTGATACAAATCAGGAGACAGATGCAGTACCAAGGGTTTGACACACGGTGGCGCCCTTTCTTTTATTGAACATAAGTGAAACAAACGCCACTTTTAAATCAGAGACATGAATGCATCAACTTTATTTCACATAGTCTGGTTTCTTCAGGAGGGTCTCCCACTACAGAGGACGAGAGGAGATGATTAAAGGCGAGTTCACAGGTAAGGTAGTGTTTGTTGGGGCCTCAGGCTCCAGTCTGGGCTGTCTACCAACTATACCACCGACTAACTTTCTTCTTTTTCCCTTCCAGGTTCCAGGAGACGGTGTGAGGATCACCGGGGGTAGGTAAGTACTTGAGTAGGGTTTTCTATCCACAGGAAGCGATAGAGTATTTTTAGAGTAGAAGTACTTGGAGGTAAGTAATCAGAGTAAAAAATACTTTATCTAGGGCCAGGTGAGTACGTAGCGTAGGACCCCTTAGGTTCGGCCAACAGGTAAGTGTACTCAGGTAAAGTATTTATATTGGATTAGACTTGCATTAGCTAGGGACAGCTCCCCGCTAGCAGCAGCGAAGGAGTTAACAAATAAAGTCTCTTTCAAACCAAACAGTGTCCGTCTTCTTTCACAGATAAGTGGCGGGAGGTTTGGGCAACTTAAAAGCTTTACACAAACATGAGTCTCTGTCTTCATTCACAGGTTTAAGGTGGAACGGAACTTAAACATCCTTTCTTTGGTTAACATCAACTGAGGTGAGCGCCACGCTCATAAGGTGAGTTTCTTCATTCACAGTCTTTTATCTTTAGCTTCTCAACCATTAGGGAGTGCTTCTTCTTTAAATCAAACATGTGACGAAAAGAGAACGTTTTCCTTACGACCGTAAGATGCGGTGGACTGCCTGGAGATACGAGGTTCCCTTCTCCTCGTCTCGAACCGAGCCAGGACCGTATAGTGTTTCCAGACCTGAGCAGACAGGCGCAGCCGTTTTACGTTGTCTGCCGGCGTCTTTTCCGGGTTTTTAGACAGCTGGTGGATGGAAAAGAAGCTCCACCCACGCGGCTGAATGCCGCGACAGCCTGATTCCCGTAAACGCTTGCCCCAGTGGCAATGGCCGTGACTGTCTGCTTAGGTCTGGATCAAGGGGCCAGTGAGGCTATTCAACGTTGAAGCTCTGGGCCCTAGTGGTAGGAGGAGGGACTACAGGCGCACCCGTGGATTCATGACCGGGAAACCCCGTGCAGCTGGGCTTTAACATTGAGCGCTCGGTTGCACTTCCGCATTTGACCACCAAAATTTGGTGGTCAAATGCGGAAGTAGACGTTCTGAGACGGTACTTCCGGCAGTGTTCCGGGTGCTTCAAAACGCCACTGAGCAACTTCCACTGACATGAATAGCTGGGGGGGGCGGAGCTTCGCGCCAGTTCAGTCTCTATCCTTTTATATACTCTATGGTCTGGATAGTAGACAGCCTCTATGACACGCCCACGGGCGGGTCTAGCTGTCTTCCGCGTCTGTGACGTAGGTGTTTGGCTTGTTACCATGGGAATGTACTTATCACTCTGGCGGTACCGTGGCGACTCCACAGTACACATAGAAACAATAAAACAGGATGGCAGTTCACTTCAAGGTATCAGTGTAGCATTGAAATTCATAATATTTTCAAAAACAGTTGTATAATAATTCATACAACAAGCGAGTGAAGCGACAAGTTGTTTTCAGATATGTGAGCCAGCCAAGCACTACAAATAAGAGAATAACTGTCAGCCTATATCATGAGTATAAAAGTCTTAATACATACAGTATGTACATCCACTTTTCAGGAGAATAGAGAACACGCAAATAATCAAGTGAGGTTTAATTAAACATCAGTTTAATTACATGTAGCACATTACATGGATATGGCATAGTCAAATAATAAACATAAAAAGTAGTTAGTACTAATAAAAAGTATTTCAGAATAAGATTTATTGTCATTGTAACATGTACAACAAAATGAAAAGTGCCAACCGATCAGTGCATCAAATCACTAAAATAATAATAAGCAAGAAAATCTATAAATAAGCTAAAAAATAAATAACTAATATACAACAAATACACACAACCATACATTTCCATATATTAGGCAATTTTCGGACAAGAGTCACAAGACCATTGCAAAATATAAATGGCAATAATACATTGGACATCAGGAAAATTTGTCGATTTCTCTCTTCATTTCCTAGAGAGAGGAAAATCATAAATTAACTGCAAAAATGACAAAGGAAGTCAGTCTAATTTTTAATAGGTGCAAAATTAACATTGACGATCCGAGCACTCCGAAATGTTAAAGAGGAGAACAGGCTATATTAGTTAAAAAGCCAACATGTTTTGACCTCAGGTCATCATCAAGGCAGGAAGGAACATAATTTGCTACAAAAATCCAGTTTCAGGGATTTAGCTGAAATTCGTATTGTTATGGAACAGGTAGGAGTGCAAGTGTCCTACCAGAGAGGGTCAACCGTGGCCATTAATTAATTTACAGGACAACCTCTCTAATCACCAGCTAGTGTGCATGTTAGTAATTAACTTAAATAACCACTTTTAGTATTGTACCTGTATGAGTTTAACTTTTGTTGAAAAGAATAGAACGACATGCACATCCACAGTTCCACACCCTATGGCAGGCAGGTCACGTGGCCTGACATAAACCGCACCAATGCAACTCCTTGCAACAAAACAGTTTTAAGGACATCTCACATCAATGCAACTCCTTGCAACTGCCATTGATGATAATGGTTTCATGCAACTACATACAACTACTCGCAACCGTTTGGTTGCAAGAGTTGCATGGTGAATCATTAGTGCGGTTTGGGCCTTAATTAGTAGTCTGATGAAGAGCATGTAGCCCGAAATCTCACAGCACTTGTAAAGGGTACGATATATTTTCCCTTTAAACGGAGCCCACCTGTATGAGTCTGGCCTTGTTGTAATTCTTACGTTGCCTGTAGATGCACTGTGCCAGCAAAGTGTACAGTTTCTCCAACTGGCACACATTCATGCCCTCTGTCTTCAACACAACTCTCTTATGTAGGTCCTGGCAAGGGATGAAAAATGACAATGACAGCCGTTTGCCATAGTCTGCACTACGATCTATGAAAAATATACAATTATTATAACGTAACCCCCCCATGCCAAATATTGTTTTTATATATTTTTTTACCAGAGGCTGGATCACCGAACAAAAAACTGAAAGTATGACTGAAGATATTACTGTGGAGTCGTGGACTAAGAGACATTCACTACTGACTACTGACTAGTGTGTGTGCTTCACTGGCCCCAGTACAGTACAGGGCTCTCAAAATGCTAGGTGTACATGTGACCACATGTGAAAATATATGCAGCTTTAATAGAACTGATAAATATCTCTTCCAGACATGAAGAGTCACTAATTAAAGTTGTCTGAAGCAAATCGATTCAGCCAGGTAACGAATACGAGATCATTTACACACTCACACTTGGACAGGTCTGCACATGCGCACGCACGCACGCACGCACGCACGCACGCACGCACGCACGCACGCACGCACGCACGCACGCACGCACGCACGCACGCACACCCTCTCTTCAAAACACACTATCATACTAACACACTCTGCTCACCCTGAGTTTGTCATGGTCGACTACCAGAGGTGCTGGCATCTCATTGAGCTGGGTGTCCAAGGTTTTGTGCGTTTCCTGCGTACGATAATCTAAGGTAAAGGAGTTAAAGCAAATTAATATTGCCTGGTAAGCCATTAGCCAACAGTAGATGGCTATGGCTGAGTTGGATGCCACAAATACTGTACAAAGTTTGGGAGGAAATGTATAGAATATATACTATGATTTTATGGCAGCTGGTGTTAGTATTGTGCATTTCAGAGGGAGAAACAATTAACCACTTGAATCCTAGCATCCCTACTCTGGGCATGTCAGTGAACATTTGGTAAAAGTAGACAAATGAAAGTAGCAGATCAAAAGCTCCCTATTTTCAGCAAAGACATTAGCCCTGGGTACTGGGTCTGCCACTGTGAAATAAATATATCATAGCTCTCTCAATTACTCTGTGTGACTTAATACACACATTCAGACTGGATACACTTTAGACTAGATACACTGCGTGAAAGATGACTCAAGGACATAAAATAAATTGTGAAAATCAACTTTTCACACAATTCTCTCAAATACATATCAGAACTGTGAAGGTACTGTAGAAAGTTTTTGTCATTATGTTCCCAACTTCCCATGTGGTGAGTAGAGTATTTAGAAAAAGCCTGTAACTTGGCTCAGAACCAAAACGTGCATGAATACAAAAAGCATTCATGGCTTGGAGTCTTTGCTTGTAGCGGCTTGCACAACAGCAGTGGCAACACAATGTTAACCACACTATCCATTTATATGCTGCATAGAAAGCAGAGAGAGAGAGAGAGGCAGCGTCAGCTTTCTTTGTTGATCACCGTTGCTTAGGAGCTGCAGCAGCCAGCAGCAGGTTACAGGCATGGTCCTGCAGGTGTAGGTCAGTGGTAAAAGCATAGCACTAATACCACCAGGGGTATTATTAGTACCATTAGTAGCTGTGGGATCAAATCCCACTGGTACAACCCCAGTACGTATTGCATTCAAGCTGTGAATGAGCTTTGCATAAAAGCATCCCATGAATAGCATATATACAGACCCATTTCACTCAAGAGTTCCCCATTCCCCCTAGTAAAACGGGCTCGCTGAGGGGGAATACGGCGCGTAGAGTTCAATGGCTCCAGCCGGTGGTTCCCATTCACCAGCGGATGGTTCTGGGTAGTGACGTGAATGCCATTTTGAACCCCAGGGACCTCATACAGCTCTGGGTCATCCCAGGGGGCCAGGTCCAGGTGTAACCCGTTCACAGCTGGGGCATGAGTGGATTGCTCTCCCTCGCCACCCCAGTTCACGCTCCCCGATGGAGAGGTGGAGCTCTCATCCAGTGAGTCACCATGGCAGCCATTTTCTAGAATGGGTCCTGTTACTCTGGTTGGGGTCTCTCCCCTCTCTGCCTCCATCCCACCAATCTGCTCATTTGGAGTGGAGGAGGAAGGGTGGTTGGGTGGTTTCATCTTCGTCTTCATGCCTTTCTGTATAATGCCATTGCTCCATTTGGTCTTTCGTGGATGCTTGTGCCGCTTTTTCATACGAGCTGTAGAGGCGAGGGTGTGGGTGGAGTGGGATGGGGGGAGAGACAGAGTGAAGGGAGGAGCTCAATGGAATGGATGCAAGTGGAACAGAGACAGACACACAGGATGGACCTGGCTGTGTCATGGTGGCCTGTTGATGAATATGTACCTCCTGCCTTTCATACTTTTCCTCACCTCACTTGTATGTTCCAGTTCAACTAAATTTACTCCCGTCTTGCCTACACATCTGCATATATTTGACACATCTCTCTCCCAAATTCACCTTGTAGAAATTGAGTTTATTTGTTTTTTATATACATTTTTATCTCACGATTTTTGCAACCCATTTTTTCACCCAGTGTCAATTATCTAATGTAATCCTGGGCGCTACACTTCCTCTGCCAACCTGGGGAGGGTAGTGGACTGACCTCATGCTTCTTTCTATGCATGAGGAGTCCAAGCTACTTCTTTTCACCGGAGTTTCTCCGGCCAGACGTAGCGCGTGGAACACTTTATTCCAACCAGTTCCTTTCCCCTCCATCAGGCTGGCCAGGGGGAGGTAGTTTAGAGACCAGGATTGCTGCATGTTTTTGTGAGGGTACCTACCCTAGAGGACACGGGGAGAACATGCAAACTCCACACAGAAAGGCCCTTACGCTATTTGGCACTCTATTTACTTGACCATATTATTTGACTAAGGTTCATGACATTTACTCTGATCTTGCAGTTTCTAATGTTTCAATAAATGCTACACAAATAATGCTATTACTACAATTACAAGTAGTTATTACACTTGCTGATAGTCAGATAGTAACACAATGCTCCAGAGAGTCCAGACAGTAGTACAATAGTGTAATTTAGTATAAAAGGGTCAGTGGTAATGCAATCTGAGAACCCATCGTCAAAAAATAAAGGAAAAACAGTGCCCTCTTTTCCTTTGAATTTATTGATGCGAGTCAACAGTCTGTCTCGAGAGATTAGTGGTAATGTAACTCACATTCAGATCGTGGCGTGTCATGGGGAGTGAGGAGCCAGCTGGCATCTTTGTTACCATCCAAGTCCTCTGATGTGGTGTGGTTCTGGTAGTAGGATTCAGCAGAGTCCTCTGATGTGGTGTGGTTCTGGTAGTAGGATTCAGCAGAGTCCTCTGATGTGGTGTGGTTCTGGTAGTAGGATTCAGCAGAGCGGGATGAGGTACAACCTGCCAGCATAAATAACATGTTAGATACAGTTTACGGTCAAGCTACACCAGACCCGCGCGTGCGTTTTTAAAAATAGGACTGGACCTAAATTCAACGCACGCGTTTTTGGGTAAACGCGCACATTTTGTGCGCGAAAAGCCTGGTGTAGCTTGGCCGTTAGCAACCGAAGGCATGCTGATAGTATTAAACTTGGGAGAAAAGACAGAAAACTGGTAAATATTTGGCGAAAGGATTTGGTGCGGGGAAAGGAGGGGCCAAATATAGACTAAGGTGAACATATTACATAGGGTTTGAGTGGTTAAAACATTCCATCTCATAATGCTAGTAACGTTGTCTAAGTTGCGCTTTGTCTCAACCCACTGGCTGAGAGGATTCTTGTGGAGGAATTTTCCTCCACAAGAATTGAGATCACGATTCTCACACGATTATTATTTTTTCCATGAAAATATTTATTGTCTTTAGTCTACAGTTGCTGAACATTACTACATTCAAAATGTGGCACCTGGAGCCAATACTGTGGCTTAGTTTAAACAGACAGCATCAAAGTGCTTGACTTAAACCTCTCTTTAAGTCTCTGTCTTGTAGCAAAAACAGTAACTAAAATGAATTGGACAGCCAACTAGTTCTGCACGATTCTTGCTCAAATTTAGAAATGAGATTGCATAGGTGTCTGAATCTAAATCGCAATCTTTTTTCAATTAATCATGCAACCTGCTGCATGATTAATCGAAAAAAGATTCCATAACAAATCTCTTCATGTGTGATTTGAATTAAGTCACACAAAGGTATTCACATGCTTAAAGCGGTAAAAGCGATAGCCAGGAACTAGTTGAGAAGTCTCTTTTGATGCGTAAGTCTTTTGACTCACCAACATCTAGGTATATATTAAATAGGTATGGGATGTAGTAGGAATGTATTACCTCTCTTGATACGTGACTCCATGATCTCCTCACAGACTTTCTCAAAGTACTCATCCAGCTCATGTCTGATGATGCTGTGCACTGTGTCCTTGAACGCATATGCACAGTGACGGATCAGGCGTGTCTACATCAGGCCTGTAGACACACAAAAGACACACACGCACACACACGCACGCCTATATGTGATAAGAAATAAGGATGCATTTGCCATTGGCTTAGGTAGTAGTGGGGTGGTGGTCATAAGAAGCCTAGCTAGGTGAGAGCAACAATCCAAACTAAACAAGACATAACATAACATCAAAAAATATTTGAAAACACAGATTTGCATTGCCTTGTGCCTAAAAAGTACAATATAGACGGAAGGAGCGAGGGTTTAGATTGCCTTGTGTCTAAAACGGTACAGGGTAGAGGGAAGCAGTCACATGAGGAAGTGCTCAACCACACTACTGCATGCGGTTTGTCTACAAATGATGCTCAGGTCCTCCTCACCACAGGGGTCGCTCTCCGCGTTGTACTGCAGGGCGTTCTGCCAGATGAGGTCCACGTCAGCGACAAACCCACCCACCGTGACGTAGCGCTGCTGGTCGATGTTGGACAGTAGTGTAGACAGGTCCATGGGCTTCTTGATCACCCTCAGATAGTTTGGCACCTGGACACAGAAAACAGCACACAAACACCTTGACTGTATCGACAGGTTTTGTGCAAGGAACTCACACACACACACACACACACACACACACACACACACACACACACACACACACACACACACACACACACACACACACACACACACACACACACACACACACACACACACACACACACACACACACACACACACACACACACACACACACACACACACACACACACACACACACACACACACACACACACACAATGATAGACCCCAACACACTAACCTCTTCTATGTCAACAGGCTCGTTGAAGGCCTTGAAGCGGTGGTCCACCCTCAATCGCTCTGTGACGTCACGCAGGAAGAGGCGGAGCTCCCGGAGCACGTCCTCCTCCTGCTCATCCAATCGCAGACGCTCCTGCTCTGACAGCCGCCACTGGGCAGGGGGAGCCGCCACGGGCTGGACCTCCAACTCCTGCATCACTGAGTGGAGGAGAGGGTGGAGGTGGCGAAGAGAGTAGAGTATAGGAGGAGTTATGGGTTAGAGGTGGACATACACATTACACGGTATTTACATTAATGTAATTGTACAGTCCATCCAGCTGACTGCATCGTCAGATACAACAGATCTAATGGCTCCCAAACTGTGGAACGAACTCCCCATTGCAGTTAGAACTGCAGACTCACTTCCAATCTCCAGCCGTAATTTGTAGACTCGACTCTTCAGACTCCATTTTAGCCCGTAGCACTTGCCGTAGCACAGCTAAAATGTAATTTAGATATACTGTATATAAATATTATGTGGACTAGCCAGGTTCATTTGTAGACCTGGCATCCTATAGTCATAGTGTGTACAGATTATACATACTTTGATATTATACTGTTTAGACCGATGATACGTTTTGGTTTACCTTGGTATGTCGCTCTAGTCTGGATTGAGAGAGTCTGCAAATGCCTAAATTGTAAATTGTGGTATATTTCTTTCATTTTACAGTGTAATGAACCTCAGATCAAAAAGAACAAAGCTTTTAATTTGGGGCACCGTGTCTCAGACACCTACATGCTTTCTTCTTAGAGGCCGGGGCCTTGGCAGCCTGGCTGAGTACCAGGTCCTCAAAGAATTCACTCCGCTCCTGCTGGGTAGGAACCCTGACAGAGTGCACCTCACCGTAGTCCACACGGAACAGAACCTGAAGCTGAAGAGAGAGAGAGAGAGCACAGGCATGGAAGGAATGAAGGAAGGGGGTTCGACAATATGGGTGAAGAAGAGACAGTGGGAGAGACAGAAAGCAGTACAGAGTCTGTGGGGTGACAGAGGTCATCAAGCCATTGTCCAGTACAGTGTATTTGTAATCCATACTGTGGGTACTGAGTCTACTGACTGAGATTGAGTTAAAGCTGATTCATACCAAAAGATGAATAAAGAAATGGAACAGACTTGTCCAATGTCCACCATCTTCACAATGGAGAACATCGATGTTTGCATTTTTGGGGGAGTGCTGAGAGCTGTTTTCACGCTTCCCATAATGATCTTTAGGCCTATGTGTTTTTCTTTTATTTATTTCTTTGTTTCACAAATTCCTTAAAGGAATTATATTTTTTGCTTATTGTCAGCATAGTCTCTTCTGGTCTTCTGGTCTGGTCTGTCTTGCCAAAACAAAAATAGCTCATATCCCAGAAGTCATAGAACTCCATTGTTGTCCAAACACCTGCTAAAACGAGTCCCAGAGCCGTACCGTTGCTTTGGTCAGCATAATCCATCATTGCAATGAACCTGGACATTGTAATGTTTCCAACTTTATGAAGCGGTAGCAATTTTGTTCAACCTCAGTTCCACATATGCTCATTGAAAAGTCTTGCCATCGATAAATAAAGTTGCTCCCAGAGAAGTACAAATTTTAGGCCTTGACATTTTTGAAAGCTACAGTATCTTGACTATAAGAGAACATTTTCTAATTATTTTTTAATTATTCCAGCCTTATCCTTTAAGTCAATCAAATCTTAGCATGGATGCTAAAATTGCAGAAATTCACAGTAGAAGCATGGGTTTATTCTTTTTAACCGACATCCGCACATCCCAGGTGTGTGTGTGTGTGTGTGTGTGTGTGTGTGTGTGTGTGTGTGTGTGTGTGTGTGTGTGTGTGTGTGTGTGTGTGTGTGTGTGTGTGTGTGTGTGTGTGTGTGTGTGTGTGTGTGTGTGTGTGTGTGTGCGTGTGTGTGTGTGTGTGTGTGTTTCACGCTTCAGTCCTCACCTCAGCATCCAGCTGTTTGTGTGGGATGTCGGAGGTGGCGAGGAGGAGGACGGGGCAGAAGGAGGGGATGTCTTGCAGCAGACTGATGAAGGTGGTCCTCAGGACGGGGTCCGAGGTCTCCCACCACTGCTGGATGTGGGGCAAGTAGAGGATGCTGGGAGATGTCCTCTTGGCCTCCAGGAACACCTGGGGCAAAGCAGGTTACTGGAGTAACACGGTGTCATAATTATCTGCTCTGAAATTGTGTTTTACCTTGAGTTGTTACAGTTACCTTCTGATGAAATGATTTTATGTTGTTTGTATATCCAGTCGGCCAATCTTTTCAAGAATAGAGAAATTAATTAACACAACTTGCATTCTTTTTCAAACCGGATAAATGGATTATATTGACCTCTTGTGTGTACTCTATTCTGGTATCTTTGGTTCTTTCTGGTATATTGTTTTAATAATTCTAATAATATTTCACATTTATATAGTGCTTTTCTAAGTACCCAAATACACTTTACAAAGAGAAAACACTAAGAAAAGGCTAAGAAAAGGATTTGACTTGTTTGTTTTAATTTAGCCAAAATGTAGTTCACAATCACATTCTCTGCAATAATCGTAGTCTCATGTCAGTAGAATGTGCTTGCTAATGTTACCTGAGCACAGGCCTCCTCTGGGGAGATGTAGCTGACACCAAACAGCTTGGCCACATCCAGCATGTGGACGGTGAACCTCTCCAGGGCATGGAGAACGGCAGGAGCCAGATGAGAGCTCTGCCCCGCACCGGGAAGGTCCGCCACGAGAATCCTGGGACGGTGAGACATAGGGTGGTGCACCGCACCCCTGGAAGGATCGAGGTGAAAAGGGTGAAGAGGGGAAGGAGTGAGACATGGACGGAGAGAGCAACATATTTGGAATGTGGAAGAGAAGGCTAGGAGAGAGGAAAAAGCTATCAAAGAACAAAAAGTATTAATAAAACATTTCCTGCAATATTTCAATTAGGCAGTCTATTATTCATTTATTTATTTTACCTACAATCAACACTCAATATTAGACAAATACAGATGATTAGATCCTTTGGTAGCTTAATATGTAGAGAATAAATCATTTAAAGTTGTAAGAACAATTTCAAGAACATTTAAAACAGGATTTAAAAAAGGCTGGCAGTACATGTATGCATTCTTTAAGTATGTATGTGGTCAGACATACTTGTCTGTGCAGTTCATGTACAAGGAACTGTTGAAGGGGGAGGATTTAGAGATGGAGTCACAGGAACACTCTTCTCCTCTGTGCATCAGGTCATCATCCAGGATACTTGTGGTCAGATCTGATGGACGATGAATATTCCTTACTTGCGAACCATACAAAATGTAGCTTAACCCTGACCTGCCTTAGGCCCTCCTCAGGCCCTGCCGAGCATGAGGAAATGCTTTCATAGTCTCCACATCCCTTATTCTATATACCCAAAGTTCCGACAGAAAAGGATGACAGAAAAGTATGACCTTGACCGTAGTATACAAACCAAATGGATTAGGGTTATGGTTTTAACAATAGTGTTTAGGTGCTAGCCTTAACCCCTGGGGTATGGGGTTTTAGTCCACACCAGGAGCGACCTAAATAAACAATACACTACGATACACACTTTTTGATTATGATGAACGAGCCATTCTACCAGCAGTACCTGGGTCCTTTTCTACATCATCAGACACTGTTGACCACTTGACCCACCTCGTTTCTTTTCCAGCGCCTGCTCGGCATGGGGGAACTGCCTCAGCAGGGACTCCAGGATGCGTTGCAGGGCGTGGCCCAGCAGAGGGCGCACCACAGGCGCCAGGGGCTTGGCAGGCGAGGTGCCGGAGCGCTGAGACGCCGGCACCATCTTCCCCATGGCCGCCAGGAAGTCGCAGCCGCTCACGGCGATGGAGGACACGTCCAGGAGGAGCTTCTGCGAGGTGTCGTAGATCTGCGGGTAGCGCCGGCGCAGCGCGCACAGCGCCGCCTCCGTGCACACAAACCTGATGTCGGCACCGCAGTAGCCTAATTGGGCGGTAGGCAGGAAGTGTGTTTATTACTGAGAATAATGTACTTTGCATTGGTGACTTGACCTTGGGGCAGAGACAAATTGACCTAACTTTACACATAGGCTTTATGCTTGTTGTATGCAAACAGAGTACAAATGTAGCGTAGATACACAGGGCTTTTTGTATTATTGCCGTCATAAAACTGTCTCCAGTATAATATAACCCATACCAACAGTCTTCTCTGCTAGTTCTTCCACGAAGGCCTCAGAGGGACAAGGGTTCCATTGCCTGGTGTGGATCCTCAGAATATCTCTGCGGGACTGAAGACATGTGCACACACACGCACGCACGCACGCACGCACGCACGCACGCACGCACACGGTTTTTGTCAGGCATGCCAAAATATGGAGTCTGCAATCATCGTGATGTCAGAACAGGTCAGCTCCATATATGGAGTATGAGCCCTGTCCAGAGCCTGCGCAGAGGCCTTTTGTGGCGGTTCTGGACAACCGTGGGTCCGACCGACTCGACACCGGGAACTGCAATCCCTGTGGTGGTGTGGAACGCGTGTGTCGAATTTGTTCCCGAGTTACATGTACGTGGATTACACAGAGACAGACAGAGGCTTGCATTTATAGATAGCTAGATAGATAGATAACAGCATCACAGAACCAATACAAAGGCTTTGGTATTAGATTGGTTTACAGAGCAGTGGGCAGTTTTGTTACCGCTGGTTTTCTCCGTTTAAATGTCACCAGACGTATCAGTAGGCGCAGATGTCTGGTCACACAAGACTAGGGTCAACCACGCTCTTCTTTCCTATTGGTTGACGGTCAGTCAAAGTTCACCAATGTTGAACTCGACACAATGAATGCGACACGTCAGTTCTCCACCACTTTGCTCGCATTCAATGGAATGGAACAGAAATCAGCCATCCCCACACACGCTCTGGAGAGACACAGACCATTCAGCAGAAAGAGCTGAAGCCCTGCTGTAGTCTGTTTGCTCCTACTAAGCCATGGTACACTGGCTGGGAAACGCAGCAAAGCACCCCTTGGCAAGGGGTGTCAATCACCTTACCACCGGCACCGTGCTGGTGTCTGCATACTACTGTACTGCATACTGCAAGGGTTCCCAAACTTATCAGACCTCCAAAATAATCATATTTGGAATTGTATTACATTTTGTTTGACTCAGTTCCACAGATAAATATTGTGGAAAAAGCCAAACTACAAGCTCCCAACTCCTCGCACTACGAGCCGTTGTAATTTGGCTATTTTCACACTGTCTTTTACGTGATGTATGGCATTTTGGCCAATTTAGTATTAATAGGTCTTAAAAGTCATTAAATTGCAACTTTAGAAATGTGCAGATACCCCAGTTTACTGTTTACTGTTGAGTGAGAAAACAATATTGCACATTAAGCTATAGCTGGGGACCCGCCAAGATAATTGTTGGGGGGTCCTACTGCATACGGTAGTACTATGACTATAACTACTACTAGAAATAATAATAAAAACCTCTCTGTCAGGCAGGCTGAAGAGCAACTCCCGGTCGAAGCGTCCAGGGCGTCTCAGAGCCGGGTCAACTGAGTCCAGTCTGTTGGTGGCTCCAATCACCACCACCCCCCCCCTCTGTCATCCAGACCATCCATCAGGGCCAGCAGGGTCGACACGATGGAACTATGAAGATAATCTTCTGTTAATGTCATTCAGTCCTACCAATATCATCTCAACTTTCAGTTGACCAAACAATTCATCAGAGGTGGGGAGAGTGGAGACTGGAGAATATAGACACATAGGTCCTCATTCAACGGAAATATATGACAAGGTGTAAATTAAATCACGTATTTATCCGTTCCGATCAAGCTGCGACAAGCTCACGTGTCATTCAGCGAAGGTGGTGTCAATCAGTTCATTTGTGTGGATCGCCCATGTATCTCATTCCGCCTCTTTCCCAAGCGATTCGCCTGGTGTCGCCTGGTTTAATGGAACATCCACGCCCATTCCACGCCATATAAGGCAACAGGAAATATCCTGAATATCTGAAATAAGTCATCATTACAGCCTGCAAAATGCACTGATCCAGTGAACGCGGTGCTCCGCGATGCATGAGCTTGTAGAGCAGTTCATTTTGATAGCAATGTCAACGGACTGAACGTTATAAAGTATAGGCTACTCTCATAACCAACTCATTCATTTATTGATTTAAGTTCAAGCTCAAGGCTATAGCCTATAGGCCTACTTGGCAAATACCTATAAAGAGCCATTTCTATTGAACAATTGCAAACTCGCCTTTGCAGAGGTAAAAAATATATCCAATTGGATTTATTTTGCCTTCTATACGTTGTTAATTGTATGGTCACATATTATGCCAATTATGAAAATTGCTCAACATATGCAAGTTAGCATCCGGCAGTTTCTACATTTCTAACATAAAACTTTGGTGTACTCAACGTGTCCGGGTTCACAATGGGGCTCTATGGGCTGGCAACTAGGTATACAGTAGGCTGACAGGAGATGGGGAGAGAGAGATGGGGGGGGTGACACGCAGTGAGGGCAGTCGGGATCGGGAGTCGAACCCGCGGCACGCTGCCAGACTGGATTACCAGCCAAGGTGCCCAGAAGGCTTCGCCAGCCGCCCTGGCCAGGTCTGGCGACTATTAATTGATTCAGCATGAAGACTATAGCCTTCTGAATAAATATACGCATGCCTTGATCGCGAGTACACTACCCTCTGAGCTGACGTGGAAATGAGCGGAGTTTACGACCAACGGCCGTCAACGTCAAGTTCATGGCCATGGCCATGAATTCCCACGTAACGTGGGAATCCTCGTAAATGCCTGTACGCTCACACTCCGCTCACGATATGAATGTAAACGCCGTTGTGAATGAGGTCCAATAATATGTATGGGAAGAGAGAAATACTGCAGACTGCAGGTGTGTAACATTACTGTCACATTGACCAACATATTTATTGCTTTAGTAATCAAGTGAATTATTTCATGTAGAAAAGCAAATGCAATTTATATTCACCCACTGAGCCACTAGATGGCATCAGAAAGCACTAAGACAAATACAGAACTAAGCCAACCACCTATTAGTTAGTATACAGCTGAATTGATGGGGAATGACTGCACGCATTCATTGGAATAAGTAGATAAATAAATCTCGCTGATTCTTAACAACACTGAACAACTGCAGTTGTCTGACCTGTGAATGTGGTCCTGTCGACTGGACCGGACTGGCACCAGCCCGTCGATCTCATCAAAGAAGATGATGGAGGGACGCATATGATAGGCCTGAAGAAGACATGCAGACAAGAACCAATCATTACTCTCTGGCTCTGAAACATACGACCAAACCAATTTCTATTCTAGCCCTGATGAAGACCGTATAGGTCGAAACATGTCGGTTCAATAAAATATTTCCTCCTTTTACATTAAGTGTGCCCGGATCTCCTCTTTGCTCTATATCGTTGTGTTATCCCGATTGATCCCAGGAGCACCTTTTTACCATTTTTACATTTTTTACCTACACACCTCCTGAGCACCTGGTTGCCTCCTTGCCTCTGCCCAATTTCTATTCTATTTTACATTTTTAAGATGAGATACATTACAAGGAATAACATACTGTACACATGCCACATACAATGTGACAGTTCAAGTAACAGTAGAATCGGTTAGCCTATCAAACAAGCAATTGAAATACAAGGCCTGTAGCTAATACCCTGAAAATAACCCTCTTACAGTGAAATGATTTACCCATTAAAACCGGGAAAGCATCTGTGTCATTTAAAATGTTTGCGTTGGCTATTCAAAAATAGCAGTGTGTCACGAAAATCTTGAAAGTGTGAGAACTGAGAACTACTGATTTAGAGGGCATTTGCAGAATCAACCTTAGGTCTTAATGGGTGAGACATAGTTGGGGTAACAACAACAAGGAATGAGCCTGGTTTACCTGTTCGAAGAGAAGGCGGAGCTGCCGTTCAGTCTCCCCCACCCATTTGCTGAGGCAGTCGGCTCCCTTACGCATAAAGAAAGCCACCTTCCGCTCACCTTGGCTGCTCTCGTGGGCCAGTGCCCTGGCAACCAGTGTCTTCCCCGTGCCAGGGGGCCCATAGAACAGACACCCCCTGGAGAGAGAGAGAGAGAGAGAGAGGGAATGATGGGGGGGTGGGGGGGGTGACAAGGTCATGACCCACAACACATTTATTTATAGCTCTAACTTGTCAAACTAGTGTTATTTACAGTGTGTCAGGCATGTACTCCTTGTGAATGCACGTGTGCGTGCGTGCGTGCGCGCTCACGCACGCACGAGCCCCCACCCATTTGCTGAGGCAGTCTGTGCTCAGACGCACGTGCATGCGTCTGAGCACATAATGCCTAAATTGTGTGTGTGCGCGAGCATACGCTCACCTGGGCGGCTGGATCTTAAAGTTGTCAAAGACCTCTGGGTAGAGCAGGGGAAAGACCACCATCTCTTTCAGAGCGGCGATGTGTCCAGAGAGACCCCCCACACTGTCAAACCCCACCTGGGAGAAGGATGGAACAGACAGAAGGCGAGGGAGAAGGAGTCAAAGGAAGAGGAGAGAACAGAGAAGAAGAGTGTCTGTTTGATGCTCTTATCCAGAGAAACTTGAATACCAGGATGGAGGATGTGGTGTCAGCATGGATTGTGAATTTGTGACCAGTGGTTCTCAAGTGCACATGCCTACTGGCATGGACACTTAAGCCTCTCCAACTGATCCAAAATGCCGCAGCTCGCTTGGTCTTCAACCAGCCAAACTTCTCACACGTCTCCCCCCTTCTCCGCTCCCTCCATTGGCTCCCGGTCGCTGCCCACAAAGAATACAAAACTCTGATGCTGGCATTCAAAGCAACCAAAAGTATGGCTCCCCCATATCTTGCAAGTATGATAGAACCCTACAAACCCTCCCGCGCACTCAGATCAGCCAACGCAGGGAAGCTGGAAGTACCTTCACTAAAAACGCTGGGACAACGCTCCACACGTCCCAAATTGTTCTCCCTTCTGGCTCCAAAACTATGGAATGCACTTCCCATTACAATCAGAACTGCAGCCTCACTCCCTGCAATCTTCTGCCGTAGTCTGAAAACCCACCTTTTCAGACTCCATCATGGCCCGTAGCGCTTGCCTTAGCCCCTTAGATAAGCACTTTATGTAGACTTAGATAGCATTTTATACAGACTTATAGCATGTTACGTAGACAGCACTAGAATTGCATTTGATGTAGTCATAGCACTTTATAGTATATGTATAGTCAGTGTTGTAACTAACGCCCTTACATCACGTTACGTTACCTAACGGCGCTACTTTTTGCAGTAACTTGTAACGGAGGCTTTACATTTCCCTATTCCATAACGGCCTTATAGTTATTGTCCGAGCGTTACCCGCGTTATAGCGTTATTATGTCAACGTATGATCCAAGTGAAAAGTTTCCCCATACAGCGCCGTGAGTCTGTCATACAGGCTCTGCTGACTGCTGCTGAGAGAGCGCGCCGCTCTGTGTTGTACTGTGTTGACAGTTTGTGCTCTCATACTAGCCTAGTCTGAGCCCACATGGCTACGCACCCTAACTGAACAAAGCATGTCGCAGAAGAGGTCATTGATTGGCTAACGTAGGGACAGATTTCAGGGTAAGCCAATCAGAGACAGTCTGACAGAGTAGGGCGGGTCTTTCGTATGGCTGTGGTAAACAGTTCTAAACTCAGACACACAAACCCTCGTAACGCATAAACAGAAAACGCCGGTTGAACGAACATTATTACCACACGCTACAATGGCAAATACGGATGACAGCGAGATCGGATGCTTTGTGGGTTGGAAATACAAGCATTATCTGAATACTTGCGGGTCAAGGAAATGTTTTAACATGCCATGGAGTGTCCCCGCTGTGTGTGATTCGATTCCCCGTACTGCCTTTATTATTACTGCTGCGTCCCTCGACTCCCTCCTGCGCAGCACAGTGCCTGACGTTAGCCGTGCGTTAGCCTTGCACACCGTTGCATGCAACCGGGGACCCGTGGCCACCTACCCGGGCACAGTGATAGGGCTGTCCTCTCCCCCCCAGAAAAGCATTGAGGTGAAAATGCTAATTACCAAATACCTGAACAGTGAATATTCTAAAATGGAAGATGAGCTCAAAAATACATTTGATGAATTAGAATATCTCTCTACCACTGTAAATAGGCCTATATGGACTCATTTTGTATTTGATTATTATTTATTTTTTTCATATTGCAAATTTGCACAGCACCATTTGTTTTGAAGGCAAGTTGAGGCTACAATGCCTGTCAAAATTTCTGAACATGTTTTATTGTTCCACTACATTTCATAATGTTAGGAGGGAGTTGTCTTTTCTCTTACTGTGCGGCAGAACAAAAAACCTTCTTTTAAATCGTTTTTTATATTATTATTTTTTAAAGTAAAGTAAAGTAACTTTTCAAGTTACTTTCATAAAGTAAAGTAAAGTAAAGTAACTTATCTAAAAAAAGTTACTTTTTTAGATAAGTAACTATAACTATAACTCTTTACTTTTTAAAAGTAACTTGAACAACACTGTGTATAGTATAGTATAGTATGTATAGTTTATATGTATAGTTTCATTATATAGATATTCCACGGTTACGTTCTTAGTTTACGCATGTTTCATGATGACTACTTTTTATGTATGTGATGTATTGCCATGCTTTTTGTTCTTGCTTAATGTAAATCGCTCTGGATTAAGAGCGTCTGCTAAATGCCTAAATTGTAAATTGTAACCTTTCTTTTTAATTGAACGACCCATAACTCTGAAGAGTTACCTGTGAGGGTCCCATTGTTGGCGGCCATCTTGCTTCGGGGCTACAGTACAGTATGTTCAATGGCAGCTCAAACAAAAACAGTAACTCGCTCAAATCTTGACGGATTTACAAACGGGTTGGTTTATTACAAACGTTGTCAATATGGCTATGATTCAGGACGCTTATCTGCTTAATTTTGTTTTTTTATATGAACGTCGTATAAAAGCATATAAGTATGCGGACGTCTCTGACGTTTATAACAAACCAAACCGTTTGAAAATCGGTTGAAAATTGAGCAAGTAACGCATATTTAAAAGTACATGCCCCATAGACACAATGTTATGCTGCCCCGAGGTAAGATGGCCGCCACGTAGCAACGTCGCTCTCCATTGGCCAGAGTGCGGGTGAGCCATCTAGCTTTCACTACTAGTACTATTAGGCTACTACAAAACAATCTAAAATAAAGGGATTTAAGATCATTAAAGCTGGGCTGTTGCCTGAGTCCAATGCATTTCTACCTACTTCCGGTCCAGGACTTGTCCCCATTCTCAATAGAAGTCTATGTAGGAGATCCGCCATTGGACTGGCCCCATTAAGTGAACGGAGTTTGCGTAACTCTGTCTGTATCTAAGGCTCTGGCCACCGCAGGCTACTTGTGATTCCGATTGGGACGAAAGAGGACTGGAACAAGAGGGAGAGTGATGGAAGACAACAGAACAGTGAATATTTCTATTATGAAAATCTTTTAAGCATTTGAACCCCAGCATCCATAATCTGGAGGAAACATTAGCCCATTCGCCATGCTTAATGCATGGCAGACAGGCTTTAGGGCTTCATCCCAGAGCACCAAGCTCTGGGGGGCACCGACTAAACGCCTGGCCAAATAAATACTTTTTTCTTGTATTGCAAGTAACTGCGCCAAAATAGTGTCTTGCGGATGCTGAAGTAGAGGTAATACGGTGTCGGAACGCATCGGCAGCATCCCTCACACCACTGGTGAAGCGAAACATTTCCGAACGCAACTCACTGCCTGGCCAATAACCATGGGATCCATTTCTGTGAGACCTGCTCCCCCCTTCATCCGGTGTCTGTGAGTACCCAGAATACCCTCTCTACGTAGGTTGAGAGGCTGACACCTGGAGATAGACGGACAAAAACAAAGATCAGTCATCATTCCAAAATTATACAACTGAAACGTCACAGAACTCTAATTTCAGATTTTGTGTCTAAAAATCAGTGTTTGTTAAAAAAAAGTAGTACAGGGTCATGGGTCAACTCTCAATGGCTGATGTGGTTGATGTTGTGGTTTGCCCCTGGGGTCTGACATTGCTGGAATGGAACCAAAAATTCTGATGACTATTGTACTGTTGTATATTACTTAGTACATAGTAAGTTGGAATGGCAAGACAGAAAAAACAAACAAAACCAGTAGGAGCAGGAGATACAAGCTCACCCCCAAGGTTTCAATGTATAAACAACACAGGTCATAACCATTAAGTAATTGAGCATATGCAATGCATTGTTTATGTACAGATTAGCATCAAGACTTAAACCTAGTTTACTGACCTGCTGTGGAATTCTCTTTGCTCAATGTCATCATCATCATCATCACCATCATTTTCTTCTTCTTCGGAGCTCACTTCGTGTGGACACTTTTGTTGTCTGGGGAATAAAGGATGATAGATGGGAAAAGATTGTTGGATGAAACAATGAAATAGATAGTAATAGTAGTACTGGACTTAGTTGAAAAGTGTATTGCACTGGGCCAAATAATAATAATTAATAAGCAGAGTTTTGGTTCAGGAGGCAGTTCATTCAGTGCATCAGAACATCCAATTTCAAAATATAAAATGTTCAACTGTTTGGAATGAAAAACATAATGAGCACAAAAGCAATGAAGCTAAATCTTTTTATCATTACATTTATATTTAATATAGTTTTATTCCCCAGGCATTTACATAATCGTCACATTCCTTTTAATTGCTCCTAGACTACCATGCTTGCCATCAGCAGGACAGTTGTACATTTTTAAAGTGACTGACCTGCTGGGTCGACCGGTTCTGTTATTGAGTCTGGAGGCACTGATGCAGTAGTTCCCTCTGTGGCACGGCCACGACTGACCCCTACTTAACTCTGGACAGGAGAGAGAAGGGACACGATGGAAATTTGACCATAAACACTGAACATAACTAACTACTGTCGCTGTGTTTTATAGCACTGGTTATGTGAAGGCTTTAGACTCCATGACTCAGAACAGGATCATCAGAGAGAGCAGTTAATAAGGCATAGAAATGATGGCCCAGTGGGCAGTGAAAATACATTCATTCTTCCCATATAGTTTTCCGAAAATATTTATATAAATTATTTAAAGTCTGGAACCAAGCCATCCAGGATCCTAGTGATTCATGACCATAAAACATTTGATTCTGATCTAAAAAATATTAAAAAAAGAAAATAAAACTGCAAAACTTTTGACAGTATTAAATAACAGTCACGATTCACCAGGAGCCTGGATGTATTTTATGTAAATAAATCTATATGGGAAAAAGTAATGGGCTTTCTATCGGTGGAACCACAAAATGGCACCACTGCTATGCCTGTAACATTTTGCTAGTTCATCTACCCTTATTAATCTGTTTTAGGTTAGTCATGACTAGGGTTTTAATGAAAAATAAAAATAAACAAATGTTTAAAAATCTTTTGATTGCATATTACACAGTAAGGGCGCTTTCACACTGGGGCTGTTTGGTTACTTCTGTCCACTACCGGGGGCTTACAGATGGTGTGTCTCACTTACTGTTTTAACCTTTGTAGGGACTAGCCATATGCAATTAAAAGATTTTTAAACATTTCTTTATTTTTATTTGTCATTAAAGCGCCCTTAGACACACCATCTGTAAGCCCCTGGTAGTGGACAGAAGTGGCTCTATTCAGTCCGGGGTCAAAGCTTGTGAATGTGAACATTTATGTCCACCAGTTACTTTATATAACTGCAACACTAAAGACCCCATGCAGGCAGGTTGGTACAAGTTACAAGTAGTTTTGGTATCATTCTGTCATACTTACCACTGTGTTCTTCTTCCTCATCATCACTCAAGTCTCTATTTGCAGCCACCAGAGTTTTCCTCCTCTGGGATTGAGAGATCTTGTGCGGAATAAGATAAAATATATAATTAAAAAGCTACCTGATATTGCATAGTAATAAGACAGGATACTGAAAACGATGTCATACATCCCTTTTCATAAGAATCTGGGCAGAATGACAACATTTGATACAGGATCACTAGTATGTTACTTTAGCTACTGTATGAAAAACATTATAGTTCAACATCTTGAGGGCCCTTCGTCAGACCAGAGCTATTCAGCTTCATCGTCAACTGTATCAAGGCTAATTTACTTCAACAAACATACTGTAAGACAGAATATTCGGGAAAGCATCTGTGTCATTTTATATTTTAACCACTTTAAGCATTATTTTATACTTTGGCTATTATTATTTATTTATTTTTTGCTTTTTCTGCCTTTATTGCTAGGAGGAAAGTATAGTCTGACAGAAAATGGGGAGAGATGGGGGGAAAGGCTGTTGGGATCGGGAGCTGAACCCGTGGCACGCCGCCAGGCTGGCTCAGCAGCCTAGGTGCCCAGGCTGTTGAGCTAACCTTCCGGGCCAAATTGAGACATTTTTAACTCAAATATTTGCTCCTGGGGGTCCCTGGAACAACACATTTTGAGATGTGGGTCCACGGCCAAATACATAACTTTGGGGGTCCTTGACATGAAAAAGTTTAAGCTTTTAGGTTTGAATTTAGGATTTAGAAAACATTTGTAGAATGGGCCTGATTGAGGTCTTAATGGGTTAATGCATTAGCTTTTGAAAGTATGAACACAGGTCAAAAACAAACAATCCATAACTTTCAGACTGGGCTCTGCAGTGTCTCCCAATATGTTGGTGACTGATAATCTGTTTGTCAGTGGGCTGCTGCTTCTGCTGAGATCAGCTATCTGTATATGTGAGAGATTAGCCAAAACATCCCACTCCCAAAGACCACCACCCACAGAGGGTTGGCAGACAGAGAGGAGAGAGAGAGGAGGGTGGAGAAACTTTGCAAAGTGTAGATGGGTGCAACACCCTTCACGTTAGTAGACTGATAAGAAAGGCATGCGCAAAATAATATAGTCCGAACACAGGATAAAGCTCCAAAAGTAATATATAATGTGAACGTTCATACTCATAGATACAGTAAGTACAACAAAGCACACACATCCACTCACTGAACCGGGTTAGAATAATAGAAAAAGATCTGAGGTCCGCACACTGGATGATGCTCCAAAACTGAAAATGTGTTTCCTTTACTACACCATTCTTCATCAACGTTTATACTCATACCCCCATGCCCCAACACTGTTACCTGCTAACCAGGGGACACTTCAACTTTACCATGACGGAATAATACCAAGAGAAATCAGAAAAGCATGCTGAAGTACATTATGTCTGAATTTTGAAATGAGATCATTGTAAAGCCTGTTGAGGTCCAGCCTGAACAAAAGGCACTGACTACAGTATAAAAATCCTTCTTTGACTGCATGATTAATTGATAGTAGTAGTAGTAGTAGTATAGTAGTAGTAGTAGTAGTAGTGGTGTGTAATAGTATAGTAGCAGTAGTGAGAGCAAGCTTTACTCCTACATTGGTCTTGCTGAATCGCCCTTTCTTCTTCACGTCACCAGTTCTTTTAAGGACAGCATTGCTGGAAAGACACAATGGGAACGGACAGAGATGACCTGAAACTCTACTGTGATCCCAGAACAGAAACATCTTCACAACGGAGCATAATATGTTTAGTGGATTGTGTAATTTCTGTACAATTGTTCATTATTTTCGTGTATGAAGAAAATGATAGGATCATAGGATGTCATTCTTTGTGGCGATGCCGTCGTACGTACATGTTGTTCTGGCGGCGGGTTGTCAGTGTGATGGTTCTGCTGCTTCTCCTGAGTGGACTCTGAGGTCCTGCACTCCTCCCCGGAACACCTGCAGAACCTCATTTTATCAATGTCATGTCACCCACACCACATCACATCAACAATCACATAATAGCTGTATACTGTCTCAGGTCAAAGGGGGGTTGAATGTAATGGAGTAGCCCTGTCAGCTCATAAGCATAATATCTCCCCTGAGCCAATGTGAGATTTTCCTTTGCATGAGCGGTGGATGTTTGTTTTCCCGTGTATGGCAGACCATGGTTTAAAATCCTGGGTGTTTCCTACATGCAAACAAACACACATGCATACTGTGCACGTACACGTGCGCGCGCGCACAGCCGCACACACACACACACACACACACACACACACACACACACACACACACACACACACACACACACACACACACACACACACACACACACACACACAGTTCACCTCTCCAGTGAACTATTCTATTCATCATTGAGTTGAGGTGTGTTTGTTTCTTAAGTGTATACTGTGTATTGGTCAAACGTACCATTCACTTCACCAACCCCATTAAGCCTTGGTGACTTCCTGTGAACAAAAACAAGTGTAAGCAATTGTGTGTGTGTGTGTGTGTGTGTGTGTGTGTGTGTGTGTGTGTGTGTGTGTGTGTGTGTGTGTGTGTGTGTGTGTGTGTGTGTGTGTGTGTGTGCGCGCGCGCACGTGTGCGTGTGCGTGTGTGTATTTTAAAGTTGTTTGGCTGGAATGGAAGTGCAGAAAGAAGACTTCATCAGTTACAGGGAGGATGCATTTAGGCCTACATCACCAGGTACACATGTATGGAGTGTCATCTTTATACTTGTCAGGTACAAATACATGGGGTGTAATTGTCTAGGCCTACCTTGTAATCATCCTTACTAATTTCCCACAATCATCCATTTGTGTGTCTAAGATTACCATGTCCCTCTGCTTCTGTCCACTATAGGCACAGAAAGACAAAAAACACATCTTCAGGAGAAGAAACATATTTTTGAACCACACTGAAAGAAGTTCACATTTAAACTTTCTGAGTTTGCATTGCTAGTCTGAGTGTGTTGTCATTGTCAACCAGGACAATGTGCCCACTTACCTCCACTTGTAGGGTGTCCTGTGTCCAAATGTAGCCAAGCCAGTGCGTTTTGGTGAAAGTAGGCTAAATTAATCCTATTCCTAGCTCTTTTTTTCTGCTATACAGACATTCTTTATTGAATCTTAAAAGAAAGTAATATTTGCCTGTGAGGCCCAATCGTATTCCTAACACATTTATTTTGAGGTCTAAAGAAATCTATAAGCTATAGTCTATTTGCAGATTCTAGCAGCAGCTAATTGACAATTCACATGTCCTGCTGCACGGTGGTGAAAGAGTCTGAAGTCTGAAATCAATAAACCCGTGTAAGCAGCTGATTTGGGACCGGTCAAATGCAGGTTGTATTCAAAACAGTATACTCTGGCGCCGCCTAGTGACGGTGTCACGGTAGGTCTATGCTACCTACTCCAAATAATTTATCCCAACTGCAACGGGCAAGCTAGCCCTATAGAGCGTCGCAGCCCCGCCTCCTACCCTGGCCCAGGAAATGAAACCCAATGCATTATTCTCATAGACATTTCGTAAAGTATTTATTTAAAGACGGTTACGCCGCGGACAAAGCCAACTCGAGTCGTGACAACTTATGACAACACAAACAATATTTTGGACCAAACAAATAATTAGAAAGAAGAAAAAAACGGCAGGTTACAACACTTTTTTTGTTGTTTTTCTTCTTTCTAATTATTTGTTTGGTCCAAAATATTGTTTGTGTTGTCATGAGTTGTCACGACTCGAGTTGGCTTTGTCCGCGGCGTAACCGTCTTTAAATAAATACTTTACGAAATGTCTATGAGAATAATGCATTGGGTTTCATTTCCTGGGCCAGGGTAGGAGGCGGGGCTGCGACGCTCTATAGTCTACAAATTCAGGAATGTTTACTTTGAATTACAATCATTGTATGTGTTACAATGCAGATGTTCATCTCTAGTTTTGGTCAGTAGCTCAATATAGGCTGAACAAAGTCAGAAGTGTTAGACCCTATACTAATCAAACTATAGCCTAGTATTTATCTTGATGGTTAACAACTCAACTTCATTCAGTGTGATGCTTGAATTCCACACACTGATAGTGATAATACCTATAGCTGGGTAATAAACCTGTTTCCTGCCTGACGTTGCTGCTTCCTGAAAGTCTTTACAATACTTACAATACAATACTAATCAGACAAAAGTCATTACAATACTAATCAATCAAGACAACAACAAACCATTAGCAGTAGTTTATTTGTATAAATGTGCATCATGAAAATCGTAAAATCATTAAACAAATCTAATATTTGTGTTGGTCTAAGTCAAGATATTCCAACTGCAATACTACATTTGATTTGATTTGATTACAAAAAAATGAGAGCAAAAAAACAATATGACCAAAAATTGCAAATGCAAATGTAGACAGATGGCAACTTAATTTGTAGACCTGGCATCCTATAGCATGTATAGTTTCAATATACAGAGTACAGAGTGATTTTCTGATATAATAGTTTAGAGGATTAGGTTATTGGTTTACCTATGATCCTATTTCTATGCATTTGATGTATTGCGTCCTCGTGTTTTTCTTTGCTTACTGTAAATCGCTCTGGATTAAGAACGTCTGCTAAATGCCTGAATTGAAAAAAGGTATAGGCTGAAGCCATATAGCTTAATGCTGTATTGATTAACAATATAAAAAGGGTGTTCATTATTTTTTAATGACATGGTAATGAAAAATGTATAGTGCACAAAATATTTGGTGTTCTTGGGGAAACCTCAAGTCACTTTGTGTATACTGTACATGAAAGATTTTAAGAACTTTAGGAAGAAGTCAAGTGAGCATGATTTTGTCCAGATCTACTAATTTAGTCTCACCAGTCGCTACAAGTTGGATTAGAAGATGGATATACCAAAAAACTATTCCTATAAGCTAAACTACACCGCATCAAGGGTTTTATTGAGCAGGCCCTAAAATGATGATGCCCTTGATCGTGAGGAATTATTTGGGGTAATTCTGGTTCCGGTTTGGTGGTTCCGGCCTGATGACTATACAAACCAGTGACAAAGTTATTTCCGCTTCCGACCGGATCAGAAACCCGACAATTGTATTAATCCCAGGCTAGGTTTAGCCTATGTCATCATTTCTGTCGACATCCCCTACTTTGATTCTGAAATTACACAGGTGCAGCAGTACATGTAGTATCAGTCACTCGGCATTTCCCCCCAAGAGGCTGGTGGATTCAGGGGTGGAGCTGATGGAGCCTTGGGCTGGAAGAGTGAAGGAAAAGCAGAATTTAGTTGGTTGGTTTCTTTTTGGGCTAATTATTTGTTACAGTTTTGTCACTCTATTTCATTTTGTGATTTCAATCTCTTAAAATTAGGGATGAGACATTTTGGCCGATATCGATATCCAATATAAATAATTGCTGTTATGGCAGATATTCTAAATAAAATCATTCAGATTTTGATGCTAAAAACATATTGTCAAACCGTTTGGTTTAGACTAGAGTCTTACCTGAGTCGCTGGAATTGCTAGAAGTTTCACTCTTTCTTGCTGTAAATGTAGACAGTGTTGTATTATGTCGTACAAATTCCAAAAAGTATTTTTCTTTAGATTTTTTTTCTTTTGACTATGTTAGTGTTATGTTATTGTTGTTGTTGTTGTTATTATTATTATTATTATTAAAAAACAGGCACACATTATCATACCGTTCAGGTTCTTCATCTCGTCATCCTTTCTCTCTGGAAATATAAACAATGTTGTATTAGGTCAGGTCGTTTTTAGGATGAACATGGTTTTACATCATTTACCTCTACAGAAAATGTGAAACTGTTATATTAATTAATTTCAAAGATGCTACATTAGCATTGCAAATCATTATTTATTTAACTAAAATAGCGTCAATTTAGTAAAATAATCTGTGTGTGACAAGGCTGTTAGGATCATTAGGCAAAAGAGGCCTGAAAGTTGAGTGAAAGTCTCATATAGGAAGGTTTCTGTTTCAATCATTGCTGCCATTCTAAAGTGTCCTTGAGCAAGGCACTGAACTACCTACCAACTAATTTGTTGTAAGGTGTTCTGAGAGTTTTAACTTAAAACATAAATGTACATTTCCAGATCCCCAGGGTTAATAAGTGCGATGTTTCACCAGTGCTACTAGGGGAAATTGCTAAACAATATTCATACATTAATTTCCTCCATTGAGACTGAGAGGGAGCCAACACAAAGGAAAACGCAACTTGTTTCAGCGAGGAGTTCTAGTGGGATTTGCCAGACCAGTAAAAGTGGTTGTGCTTTAATACCATCTCTGTCAATGGTCTGATGTACAATATAAACTCCAAGCTCTATAATTTTTCCTTGTTGGTTTTATCTCTTGTTTCATCTGTATTTGCGTCTTGCTCTCTATGAAAAACTTAGTGAAAAGCAGCAATGTATTTTTGTTTCGTTTTTTGCTTTTCAAAGTGGAACCAGCATTCCTGGAGAGATATTTAATTTACTTCCTTGTACAATAGTCAACTTCAAAAACCAGTTCACACTGTGTGCAGTGTAATAAAATGAGACCTTTGTACAAGAGGCTGGTGGATTCAGGGGTGGAGCTGATGGAGCCTTGGGCTGGAAGAGTGAAGGAAAAGCAGCATTTAGTTGGTTGGTTTCTTTTTGGGCTAATTATTTGTTACAGTTTTGTCACTCTATTTCATTTTGTGATTTCAATCTCTTAAAATTAGGGATGAGACATTTTGTCCGATATCGATATCCAATATAAATAATTGCTGTTATGGCAGATAACCGATGTCGATATGATCTCATTCTTGAGTTAATAGTTGTCTTCCTTATGGAAAATAACTTTGTACTTGACATTTAATTAATCAAGTGAAGTGAAGTAAAAATGCAGGGATATAGAAAGTAATTACCAGAGTCCCTGCTGAACTCACTGGAATCTGCAAAGAAAAGGAAGAGTTAAACCATGAATGAGTTTTGCAGTGCTTAATGCACTCAGCTGGATCGAAATAAGCCCCTGGCCTAGGGCCTAGGGCTATCCTTTTAACAATCATTGTAAAACTGTACCACTGTACTAATTGCAAACTGTTAATAAAGTATTTTGTATTTTTGTATTGTATTTATTTATTCAGCACAATATAAAAAACAACACAGTGAACATATAAATATAAGAAGGGTAAAGTGCTAGGCTGAGGCAAAAAAGCCCAAGGGGCTTATACGAGGCCTCTACCTATGTAAATCAAACATGAAACATTGTACAAGAGATATAGAAGACATAATTGCAGTATATAAAACAAGAACAAAACAAAACAAAAAAAACAACAAGAACATGATTAGAATTATTGGTTATCTACATGATTAGAGAAAAGAAGAGATGATACAAAGAAATATAATGAAGTAATCTGGTCAATTAAGTGGGTCCTAAAGTTATGTTTGAAATTATTCAATGAAGTAGAATTCGATGAGATTGCTGTATAGGTGTTCCATAGCTGGGCCCCCCTGTATCTGATGGAGAACTGACACAGACCAGTACGGAACTTTGGGAGATGTAAATGATTTGCCTGTCTCGTATTGAAATGGTGCACATCACTGTTGAACTGGAAAAAGTCTTTACATGGCAAAGAAAATGAAACTGGCTGGAACAATACTTTGAAAATAAAGTTGCAGGTTTGGTATGTATTTAAATAAAAAATTGGTAAAATATTGAGTTGTTTGAAAAGAGGGGCAGAATGAGCAGACCAATCACTGTATGTGGCAATCCTGCAGAATCTTTTTTGCAGGATTGCCATTTTGATTGATTTAAACAATCAATCAAAAGTAACTGTGTACAGTGACAGTATATTTAGAAAAAAACAACAACATATGGCCATAAGTTCAACATTCACTCTCAAAATGGCAAAGAATCAATTATGTGATTTTGTACCTTACATTTTATTGTTTGTTTGTACTTGTCAATCATGAGTATCTTGTTTTTGAGAATACAACCATTCAAATCAGTTCTATTCTATTCAATAATACCGTTCGTATAATAAAGAATAATAATAAAGAAATGTCAATTTTGAAAAGGTAGAGAAGGGCAAACATGATCATACAGTACCTTTCCATTTCTTCTCCGTGTCAACCTCTTCCAGATCGCGTTCCCCTGCCAACCCTGAAAAAAGGGGGAAAAAACTGACAGTGAACAGACATGATCTGCCTTTCTTTCTTTATTTTGTAAACAAAACTGGATGGATGCAGATGAAATCCCTAAGTCGATATTCTAATTCCATACTGTATAAAAACCTGTATAGCAAAAAAATGTGTTTATTCTAAATAAAATCATTCAGATTTGTTATGCTAAAAACATATTGTCAAACCGTTTGGTTTAGACTAGAGTCTTACCTGAGTCCCTGGAATTGCTAGAAGTTTCACTCTTTCCTGCTGTAAATGTAGACAGTGTTGTATTATGTCAGTGTCGTGATCTTCATATATGGAGGCGTGGCGTGTCACAAAGCACATTATGGAGATCTAAGGGTCTTCATGATATACTTCATGATGTCACAAGGCATGACCATATATGGAGACGTGATGTCAAAAGGCGTGACAATGCTTATGGCATTGTAGAGAATCTTTTTATTTTCACTCAGGTTCATTTCACTTCCTCATTCATCATACTTGTCAAAAGTGTATTTGTTTGTGACAGTGCTATGAATTTCAAATCAAACTCTGCTGAATGGCTATAAGCAACATTTGGCAGAAATATTGTAGCATCATTTATCATTATGCTGAATCTCTTTACAGAAAAATCTATATTTATTGATTATCCAATAAAGGGCCGATTCATACTCCTATTTTAGAGCCGAATAAAAGTCGGTTCGGCTCTGTAGAGCCTACAATGTGACGTCATTTGAGGTTTGGGGGGGGCGGGTACCGTCCTAAAGTCGGCTCTTCGGTGCTACTGAAAATTTCTGACGAGCCGAAATCATTTCGGCACTACAGCGCCGAAACAGCGGTAAAATAGGAGTATGAATCGGCCCTTAGAATAATAGAAAAATATCTGAGGTCCGCACACTGGATGATGCTCCAAAACTGAAAATGTGTTTCCTTTACTACACCATTCTTCATCAACGTTTATACTCATACCCCCATGCCCCAACACTGTTACCTGCTAACCAGGGGACACTTCAACTTTACCATGACGGAATAATACCAAGAGAAATCAGAAAAGCATGCTGAAGTACATTATGTCTGAATTTTGAAATTAGATCATTGTAAAGCCTGTTGAGGTCCAGCCTGAACAAAAGGCACTGACTACAGTATAAAAATCCTTCTTTGACTGCATGATTAATTGATAGTAGTAGTAGTAGTAGTAGTAGTAGTACTACTACTACTACTACTACTACTACTACTACTACTACTACACACCACTACTTAGTGGTGTGTAATAGTATAGTAGCAGTAGTGAGAGCAAGCTTTACTCCTACATTGGTCTTGCTGAATCGCCCTTTCTTCTTCACGTCACCAGTTCTTTTAAGGACAGCATTGCTGGAAAGACACAATGGGAACGGACAGAGATGACCTGAAACTCTACTGTGATCCCAGAACAGAAACTTCTTCACAACGGAACATAATATGTTTAGTGGATTGTGTACTTTCTGTACAATTGTTCATTATTTTCGTGTATGAAGAAAATGATAGGATCATAGGATGTCATTCTTAGTGGCGATGCCGT
The DNA here is from genome assembly GCF_951216825.1 of Electrona antarctica. Lineage (NCBI taxonomy): Eukaryota > Metazoa > Chordata > Actinopteri > Myctophiformes > Myctophidae > Electrona > Electrona antarctica. The sequence continues at coordinate 22,929,359 of NC_136796.1, read as the reverse complement.
CGTACGTACATTGTTCGTTGTTCTGGCGGCGGGTTGTCAGTGTGATGGTTCTGCTGCTTCTCCTTAGTGGACTCTGAGGTCCCGCACTCCTCCCCGGAACACCTGCAGAACCTCATTTTATCAATGTCATGTCACCCACACCACGTCACATCAACAATCACATAATAGCTGTATACTGTGTAGTGGCAGTTTTAGAATGCCAATTCTACTATTCAATAAGAACTATAATTGTATTCCATTCAGTCAAATAGGATGGACTATCACAAATACGCATTCGGACTGACCGACAGCTGTCACCTGACAGCTGTCACTATTGCCTCTACCTACTTGGGTGTGTTCTCAAATTAGTTGTTTCCTGCTTGCCTCCAACTATCTCCCATTTAGAGCAGTCTTTCTGTCAATCTAACAGCTGACTTGACTCCTCCATACTGTCAGCAAAGGTATACTTATTTGTGTGTCACCCTTATCTATAGCGCAGATCCTTATATGAACATTTTGTATAGCATCTCTGTTATCCCATTTAGAGTAGGTTCCTGTCTGTCAGCAAACACCATGAACAACACCATGAACGGAGATGCTGTAACACCACCTGTTATTATCTGTCCATGTCCTGTTGTATTTGAATAAAACACCTGTCACTGACTGTCAATTTGGGGGTGTGTGGTTGGGAAATAAAAGGGGGTTGGATGTCATTGATGAGGAGAGCTGTGGGAGAGTGCTGTTGGACTGTTAAACCATTCTGCTGTACTGAGATGATGGGAACGATGAATAAAGAACGAATTGACGATATGCCGGACTCCTTGTGTCGTGCCTTCGCCTCTGCTGATTGCCAATGATGGGACCTCATAATTTCCCTAACAAATGGTGTGTGAGCAGGGTATTGGCCAGACGGGTCATTGACAAATGACGCTATGTGAGCAGGGTATTTGGATCAGCGTTGGCCAGACGGGTCATTAACAAAGGACGCAGTGACGCAGGGCCGAAAAAAAAACCCGACGATTTTAAAGATGGGGGCAAGGCAGAGCCGAAAGAAACTTCGACAAGAAATGAGCGACGCACAGCAAAGGGAGGCGATTCTTCAACTCCAACTGGAGGACCAGAAAAAGCTAATCGACCAGGCAGTATCACGTGTGACACTCCTGGAACAAGAACTTCAAACTGCGGCGTTACTACTACACGCCAACACAACCAACCACCCGGACCAAGCCAACTACGCCGAAACAACCATTCCTGTCAACGATGAAGATGATAGCTACTACAACGACCAAGGAAGGGACACACAACTCCAAGTGTCCCTACCAAACAACAACTATTATGCCGACCGCAACCACAACAGAGACCAGCCAGAACCAGACTTTCAAATGACCAAACACAGAGGAAAAGAAATGACCAATCAACTGAGCGGCTTCCAGCTAGACCACATCAGCAAGCCTACCCCAAGACCAAGACAACACCCACCGCCGTGGGAAGCCTGGCGTAACCAGCCTGGCAACCCAGGACCATACCACAGCCGACCAGTGAGAGGACAAGTACAAACCCGAGCCAGGGTTGATGCTGTACTCCAGGAAAGGAAGGACAGAAGAAGACGGCAACTAAACCACGCACGCCACATGGGAGAGGATGAAGCCAGCGCAGCCAACACCATTCCTGTCAACGACTTGTGCTATTACTGCGGCCAGACAGGTCATATGAAACGTTGGTGTCCACTGAACCATGCGGCTGTATTACGGCGCACAGCAACGACGGGCCAGCAAATCAATTTTGGCTAAAGAAAACAAACTACGACAGGGTAAATACAATTGAAAATAACTAGATCTTTAGTTTGTAATTGGTAAATACAATTGAGAATAACTAGATCTTTAGTTTGTAATTTACCCTATGTGATTTAATCTATTTAGTCTTACATGTGCAAGTAGTGAACTACAAGAGTTTTGATAAACTACTAAAAATCTAATCTAAATTTTAATCTAACTAGACTCCAATCTAAAATTTGTAAAAGTATAGGCAAGAACAACAATGTTAGAAAATCCTAAAATAGGATGATAAGATATTGGAATTCATTTCCACGCACATGTACTGTACTAAAAGGACTCCTCATTGAACACCCCGTGCCCAAAATGGCAAGAGGGGGAGGGGTCATTGGTACAGCCTATGTGTGGGTTAGTTAAAAGGAATACATTTATAGTTTTGCAAATAAATTAACATGGATCTAAGTAATTATTCAAATCGTGAGTGTTTCAAGGTGTTAAAATCAATAGTGTGAAATCAATCATTTATGAGGGTTTAACAAGGTTAAACGTCTAATATTATTTTATCTCCTGTCAATTCTGGTATTTACTAGGTAGCACTAGGCCTTTAGTATAGAAAACAGAGAGAAAGGATTTATTTTCGGGGTGAGATCTGCAAAAAATCGAATCTAGTGAGCTTACGAAAGTTAAATAGTTCCTTTCTCTTCAAGGTTGAACGTCCTTTATCAGTATAGTAATACATGATATAAAGCAGTTTCGGGTTGAACGTCCCTTATCAGAAAGTCACTGGTATAAATATGAAATATTCTTTGGTTGAACGCTAACTTAAGTAATATAATACAGAAAATGTTGAACGAATGGAGATAATATTAAGACAAAGAGACCTCACCTTGGTCACATCAGTAACAGTTTAATTTGAATTAATTCGATATTGGAAAAAAAACAAATGTCTGATTGACAGCCTTCCTTTCTCTCTCTTTCTCTGTCCAGCTGGCAGAAGGGGGGGGGGGAGGAAAGGTATTTGTGCGTTTGTGTGTAACTGAGTTAAAAGTAGCAGAGAGCCTAAAATACAGGACGTGGTCATTATCAGTCTATTTATTTATTTATTTTCGGGTGTGAAAAACAGCCTGAGAGGGGACTAACAGTGGCCATAGTTTTGTTCAATGGAGAATATCCTAATGTTAAAGTTTTACCAGGTTAAAGTTTTAAAGTATTACATTATTTTAATTGTTGAGTGTTTAAATTCTATCCTAATATAATCCATTTCAATTATTTTAATTTGAGTTAAATCATTTCAGTTCATTTGGTTCTTAAACTAACTATTATAGGTATTTTGTAGTGTGGAATTACAAAGTTAAAAAATAGTATAGGGAAAGAAAAAAATATATAAATAGCAGATCTACAAGCTCTACTATCTTCTTAAATTTCTTCCTAAATTTAACTAGATGTGTTTACTATCTTCTAATTTAACTATAGATGTGTTTTTCTTGATTCTAGATGTGTCCAGTAATTTTTAAATTTCTTAATAGCGAAACCTTCTTTATCTGACCACTGTCATCAAACATGAATCTAGCCATACAGTTTTAATCATCAATATTTGTCATTCTAAAAATCTCCTGGGCCATGTAAATTAATAAGGTATCAATTTTCATATATAAAGCGGTGGATTGTAGTGGCAGTTTTAGAATGCCAATTCTACTATTCAATAAGAACTATAATTGTATTCCATTCAGTCAAATAGGATGGACTATCACAAATACGCATTCGGACTGACCGACAGCTGTCACCTGACAGCTGTCACTATTGCCTCTACCTACTTGGGTGTGTTCTCAAATTAGTTGTTTCCTGCTTGCCTCCAACTATCTCCCATTTAGAGCAGTCTTTCTGTCAATCTAACAGCTGACTTGACTCCTCCATACTGTCAGCAAAGGTATACTTATTTGTGTGTCACCCTTATCTATAGCGCAGATCCTTATATGAACATTTTGTATAGCATCTCTGTTATCCCATTTAGAGTAGGTTCCTGTCTGTCAGCAAACACCATGAACAACACCATGAACGGAGATGCTGTAACACCACCTGTTATTATCTGTCCATGTCCTGTTGTATTTGAATAAAACACCTGTCACTGACTGTCAATTTGGGGGTGTGTGGTTGGGAAATAAAAGGGGGTTGGATGTCATTGATGAGGAGAGCTGTGGGAGAGTGCTGTTGGACTGTTAAACCATTCTGCTGTACTGAGATGATGGGAACGATGAATAAAGAACGAATTGACGATATGCCGGACTCCTTGTGTCGTGCCTTCGCCTCTGCTGATTGCCAATGATGGGACCTCATAATTTCCCTAACAACTGTCTCAGGTCAAAGGGGGGTTGAATGTAATGGAGTAGCCCTGTCAGCTCATAAGCATAATATCTCCCCTGAGCCGATGTGAGATTTTCCTTTGCATGAGCGGTGGATGTTTGTTTTCCCGTGTATGGCAGACCATGGTTTAAATCCTGGGTGTTTCCTATATAAATGTAAACAGACACACATGCATACTGTGCACGTACGCGCGCACACACACACACACACACACACACACACACACACACACACAGTTCACCTCTCCAGTGAACTATTCTATTCATCATTGAGTTGAGGTGTGTTTGTTTCTTAAGTGTATACTGTGTATTGGTCAAACGTACCATTCACTTCACCAACCCCATTAAGCCTTGGTGACTTCCTGTGAACAAAAACAAGTGTAAGCAATTGTGTGTGTGTGTGTGTGTGTGTGTGTGTGTGTGTGTGTGTGTGTGTGTGTGTGTGTGTGTGTGTGTGTGTGTGTGTGTGTGTGTGTGTGTGTGTGTGTGTGTGTGTGTGCGCGCGCGTGTATTTTAAAGTTGTTTGGCTGGAATGGAAGTGCAGAAAGAAGACTTCATCAGTTACAGGGAGGATGCATTTAGGCCTACATCACCAGGTACACATGTATGGAGTGTCATCTTTATACTTGTCAGGTACAAATACATGGGGTGTAATTGTCTAGGCCTACCTTGTAATCATCCTTACTAATTTCCCACAATCATCCATTTGTGTGTCTAAGATTACCATGTCCCTCTGCTTCTGTCCACTATAGGCACAGAAAGACAAAAAACACATCTTCAGGAGAAGAAACATATTTTTGAACCACACTGAAAGAAGTTCACAGTTAAACTTTCTGAGTTTGCTTTGCTAGTCTGAGTGTGTTGTCATTGTCAACCAGGACAATGTGCCCACTTACCTCCAATTGTAGGGTGTCCAAATGTAGCCAAGCCAGTGCGTTTTGGTGAAAAGTATATAGTAGGCTAAATTAATCCTATTCCTAGCTCTTTCTTTCTGCTATACAGACCTTCTTTATTGAATCTTGAATCTTAAAAGAAAGTAATATTTGCCTGTAAGGCCCAATCGTATTCCTAACACATTTATGTTGAGGTCTAAATAAATCTATAAGCTATAGTCTATTTGCAGATTCTAGCAGCAGCTAATTGACAATTCACATGTCCTGCTGCACGGTGGCGAAAGAGTCTGAAGTCTGAAATCAATAAACCCGTGTAAGCAGCTGATTTGGGACCGGTCAAATGGAGGTTGTATTCAAAACAGTATACTCTGGCGCCGCCTAGTGACGGTGTCACGGTAGGTCTATGCTACCTACTCCAAATAATTTATCCAACGGCAACGGGCAAGCTAGCCCGGCTATAGTCTACAAATTCAGGAATGTTTGAATTACAATCATTGTATGTGTTACAATGCAGATGTTCATCTCTAGTTTTGGTCAGTAGCTCAATATAGGCTGAACAAAGTCAGAAGTGTTAGACCCTATACTATTAAACTATAGCCTAGTATTTCTCTTGATGGTTAACAACTCAACTTCATTCAGTGTGATGCTTGAATTCCACACACTGATAGTGATAATACCTATAGCTGGGTAATAAACCTGTTTCCTGCCTGACGTTGCTGCTTCCTGAAAGTCTTTACAATACATACAATACTAATCAGACAAAAGTCATTACAATACTAATCAATCAAGACAACAACAAACCATTAGCAGTAGTTTATTTGTATAAAAGTGCATCATGAAAATCGTAAAATCATTAAACAAATCTAATATTTGTGTTGGTCTAAGTCAAGATATTCCAACTGCAATACTACATTTGATTTGATTTGATTACAAAAAAATGAGAGCAAAAAAACAATATGACCAAAAATTGCAAATGCAAATGTAGACAGATGGCAACTTAATTTGTAGACCTGGCATCCTATAGCATGTATAGTTTCAATATACAGAGTACAGAGTGATTTTCTGATATAATAGTTTAGAGGATTAGGTTATTGGTTTACCTATGATCCTATTTCTATGCATTTGATGTATTGCGTCCTCGTGTTTTTCTTTGCTTACTGTAAATCGCTCTGGATTAAGAACGTCTGCTAAATGCCTGAATTGAAAAAAGGTATAGGCTGAAGCCATATAGCTTAATGCTGTATTGATTAACAATATAAAAAGGGTGTTCATTATTTTTTAATGTCGGTAATGAAAAATGTATAGTGCACAAAATATTTGGTGTTCTTGGGGAAACCTCAAGTCACTTTGTGTATACTGTACATGAAAGATTTTAAAAACTTTAGGAAGAAGTCAAGTGAGCATGATTTTGTCCAGATCTACTAATTTAGTCTCACCAGTCGCTACAAGTTGGATTAGAAGATGGATATACCAAAAAACTATTCCTATAAGCTAAACTACACCGCATCAAGGGTTTTATTGAGCAGGCCCTAAAATTATGATGCCCTTGATCGTGAGGAATTATTTGGGGGTAATTCTGGTTCCGGTTTGGTGGTTCCGGCCTGATGACTATACAAACCAGTGACAAAGTTATTTCCGCTTCCGACCGGATCAGAAACCCGACAATTGTATTAATCCCAGGCTAGGTTTAGCCTATGTCATCATTTCTGTCGACATCCCCTACTTTGATTCTGAAATTACACAGGTGCAGCAGTACATGTAGTATCAGTCACTCGGCATTTCCCCCCAAGAGGCTGGTGGATTCAGGGGTGGAGCTGATGGAGCCTTGGGCTGGAAGAGTGAAGGAAAAGCAGAATTTAGTTGGTTGGTTTCTTTTTGGGCTAATTATTTGTTACAGTTTTGTCACTCTATTTCATTTTGTGATTTCAATCTCTTAAAATTAGGGATGAGACATTTTGGACGATATCGATATCCAATATAAATAATTGCTGTTATGGCAGATATTCTAAATAAAATCATTCAGATTTTGATGCTAAAAACATATTGTCAAACCGTTTGGTTTAGACTAGAGTCTTACCTGAGTCGCTGGAATTGCTAGAAGTTTCACTCTTTCTTGCTGTAAATGTAGACAGTGTTGTATTATGTCGTACAAATTCCAAACAGTATTTTTCTTTAGATTTTTTTTCTTTTGACTATGTTAGTGTTATGTTATTGTTGTTGTGGTTATTATTATTATTATTAAAAAACAGGCACACATTATCATACCGTTCAGGTTCTTCATCTCGTCATCCTTTCTCTCTGGAAATATAAACAATGTTGTATTAGGTCAGGTCGTTTTTAGGATGAACATGGTTTTACATCATTTACCTCTACAGAAAATGTGAAACTGTTATATTAATTCATTTCAAAGATACTACATTAGCATTGCAAATCATTATTTATTTAACTACAATAGCGTCAATTTAGTAAAATAATCTGTGTGTGGCAAGGCTGTTAGGATCATTAGGCAAAAGAGGCCTGAAAGTTGAGTGAAAGTCTCATATAGGAAGGTTTCTGTTTCAATCATTGCTGCCATTCTAAAGTGTCCTTGAGCAAGGCACTGAACTACCTACCAACTAATTTGTTGTAAGGTGTTCTGAGAGTTTTAACTTAAAACATAAATGTACATTTCCAGATCCCCAGGGTTAATAAGTGCGATGTTTCACCAGTGCTACTAGGGGAAATTGCTAAACAATATTCATATATTAATTTCCTCCATTGAGACTGAGAGGGAGCCAACACAAAGGAAAACGCAACTTGTTTCAGCGAGGAGTTCTAGTGGGATTTGCCAGACCAGTAAAAGTGGTTGTGCTTTAATACCATCTCTGTCAATGGTCTGATGTACAATATAAACTCCAAGCTCTATAATTTTTCCTTGTTGGTTTTATCTCTTGTTTCATCTGTATTTGCGTCTTGCTCTCTATGAAAAACGTAGTGAAAAGCAGCAATGTATTTTTGTTTCGTTTTTTGCTTTTCAAAGTGGAACCAGCATTCCTGGAGAGATATTTAATTTACTTCCTTGTACAATAGTCAACTTCAAAAACCAGTTCACACTGTGTGCAGTGTAATAAAATGAGACCTTTGTACAAGAGGCTGGTGGATTCAGGGGTGGAGCTGATGGAGCCTTGGGCTGGAAGAGTGAAGGAAAAGCAGCATTTAGTTGGTTGGTTTCTTTTTGGGCTAATTATTTGTTACAGTTTTGTCACTCTATTTCATTATGTGATTTCAATCTCTTAAAATTAGGGATGAGACATTTTGTCCGATATCGATATCCAATATAAATAATTGCTGTTATGGCAGATAACCGATGTCGATATGATCTCATTCTTGAGTTAATAGTTGTCTTCCTTATGGAAAATAACTTTGTACTTGACATTTAATTAATCAAGTGAAGTGAAGTAAAAATGCAGGGATATAGAAAGTAATTACCAGAGTCCATGCTGAACTCACTGGAATCTGCAAAGAAAAGGAAGAGTTAAACCATGAATGAGTTTTGCAGTGCTTAATGCACTCAGCTGGATCGAAATAAGCCCCTGGCCTAGGGCCTAGGGTTATCCTTTTAACAATCATTGTAAAACTGTACCACTGTACTAATTGCAAACTGTTAATAAAGTATTTTGTATTTTTGTATTGTATTTATTTATTCAGCACAATATAAAAAACAACACAGTGAACATATAAATATAAGAAGGGTAAAGTGCTAGGCTGAGGCAAAAAAGCCCAAGGGGCTTATACGAGGCCTCTACCTATGTAAATCAAACATGAAACATTGTACAAGAGATATAGAAGACATAATTGCAGTATATAAAACAAGAACAAAACAAAACAAAAAAAACAACAAGAACATGATTAGAATTATTGGTTATCTACATGATTAGAGAAAAGAAGAGATGATACAAAGAAATATAATTAAGTAATCTGGTCAATTAAGTGGGTCCTAAACTTATGTTTGAAATTATTCAATGAAGTAGAATTCGATGAGATTGCTGTATAGGTGTTCCATAGCTGGGCCCCCCTGTATCTGATGGAGAACTGACACAGACCAGTACGGAACTTTGGGAGATGTAAATGATTTGCCTGTCTCGTATTGAAATGGTGCACATCACTGTTGAACTGGAAAAAGTCTTTACATGGCAAAGAAAATTAAACTGGCTGGAACAATACTTTGAAAATAAAGTTGCAGGTTTGGTATGTATTTAAATAAAAAATTGGTAAAATATTGAGTTGTTTGAAAAGAGGGGCAGAATGAGCAGACCAATCACTGTATGTGGCAATCCTGCAGAATCTTTTTTGCAGGATTGCCATTTTGATTGATTTAAACAATCAATCAAAAGTAACTGTGTACAGTGACAGTATATTTAGAAAAAAACAACAACATATGGCCATAAGTTCAACATTCACTCTCAAAATGGCAAAGAATCAATTATGTGATTTTGTACCTTACATTTTATTGTTTGTTTGTACTTGTCAATCATGAGTATCTTGTTTTTGAGAATACAACCATTCAAATCAGTTCTATTCTATTCAACAATACCATTCGTATAATAAAGAATAATAATAAAGAAATGTCAATTTTGAAAAGGTAGAGAAGGGCAAACATGATCATACAGTACCTTTCCATTTCTTCTCCGTGTCAACCTCTTCCAGATCGCGTTCCCCTGCCAACCCTGAAAAAAGGGGGAAAAAACTGACAGTGAACAGACATGATCTGCCTTTCTTTATTTATTTTGTAAACAAAACTGGATGGATGCAGATGAAATCCCTAAGTCGATATTCTAATTCCATACTGTATAAAAACCTGTATAGCAAAAAAAAAAGTTTATTCTAAATAAAATCATTCCGATTTTTTATGCTAAAAACATATTGTCAAACCGTTTGGTTTAGACTAGAGTCTTACCTGAGTCGCTGGAATTGCTAGAAGTTTCACTCTTTCCTGCTGTAAATGTAGACAGTGTTGTATTATGTCAGTGTCGTGATCTTCATATATGGAGGCGTGGCGTGTCACAAAGCACATTATGGAGATCTAAGGGTCTTCATGATATACTTCATGATGTCACAAGGCATGACCATATATGGAGACGTGATGTCAAAAGGCGTGACCATATATGGAGACGTGATGTCACGAGGCATGACCATATATGGAGGCATGGGTGGGTGACGGACGGGAGATGCACGTTTTAGAATAGATGAAATAAAATAAACAAAAACTTGCGAGAAGTTGCGAGTCTCCATTTTAACATCTAATGAAGTAAAATGCCTCTGTTTTTTGTACATACTCATGAAACACTCCCTTGACATGTGAAGATTAAGCAAATTATTCAACGTCAAAATGAAAACAATCATCTCACCCCAATCCTGGTTCTTGCGAGTGTTGGTCGCAGGGTGTATCACCTCACAGCTGTATTTGGCAGAGTCACTTCTTAAAATCTCCACTCGATTCATGATCTGGTAAGTGCCGTCGCCGTTGGGTCGAACACCTGTGGTGCTCATGCCGTCCAGTCGATCCACCACCTTCCCATCTCTCCTGATGGTCAGGGTAACTTCTTTGGGGAAGAAGTCTGTTGCCAGGCAGTGTAAAATGATGGAGGTCGGATTCTTGCTCTTCTTGGCATACACATGGAGCACTGGTGGTTCTGAGACGCCATGAGGACAAATTTGAGTTTTGAGTAGATGCATAGGCTTATGGCATTGTAGAGAATCTTTTTATTTTCACTCAGGTTCATTTCACTTCCTCATTCATCATACTTGTCAAAAGTGTATTTGTTTGTGACAGTGCTATGAATTTCAAATCAAACTCTGCTGAATGGCTATAAGCAACATTTGGCAGAAATATTGTAGCATCATTTATCATTATGCTGAATCTCTTTACAGAAAAATCTATATTTATTGATTATCCAATAAAACATTAGGGATGCTCCAACCAAATCAGTGTTCCTATTCCACTGTCATCTAGTCAGAGCACATTTTAACATTCTTTTGAAAACTGTTACACTAATAAAGTTTATTATTATTTGATATTTTAGTCTTTTGGTGTATCCGTCCTTAGTGGTACCTGTAGCGCATATTGAGCTGCATGTACTTGTACACACAAACACAATGTATGAAAGATGTTAATAATGTAAACTAATACTCACTGTTCTTAAAACTGATATCCTCTTCCTCGTAACCAACAAAAACAGTTTTGTCACTCTATTTCATTTTGTGATTTCAATCTCTTAAAATTAGGGATGAGACATTTTGGCCGATATCGATATCCAATATAAATAATTGCTGTTATGGCAGATAACCGATGTCGATATGATCTCATTCTTGAGTTAATAGTTGTCTTCCTTATGGAAAATAACTTTGTACTTGACATTTAATTAATCAAGTGAAGTGAAGTAAAAATGCAGGGATATAGAAAGTAATTACCAGAGTCCCTGCTGAACTCACTGGAATCTGCAAAGAAAAGGAAGAGTTAAACCATGAATGAGTTTTGCAGTGCTTAATGCACTCAGCTGGATCGAAATAAGCCCCTGGCCTAGGGCCTAGGGTTATCCTTTTAACAATCATTGTAAAACTGTACCACTGTACTAATTGCAAACTGTTAATAAAGTATTTAAACAATCAATCAAAAGTAACTGTGTACAGTGACAGTATATTTAGAAAAAAAACAACAACATATGGCCAAAAGTTCAACATTCACTCTCAAAATGGCAAAGAATCAATTATGTGATTTTGTACCTTACATTTTATTGTTTGTTTGTACTTGTCAATCATGAGTATCTTGTTTTTGAGAATACAACCATTCAAATCAGTTCTATTCTATTCAACAATACCGTTCGTATAATAAAGAATAATAATAAAAAAATGTCAATTTTGAAAAGGTAGAGAAGGGCAAACATGATCATACAGTACCTTTCCATTTCTTCTCCGTGTCAACCTCTTCCAGATCGCGTTTCTCTGCCAACCCTGAAAAAAGGGGGAAAAAACTGACAGTGAACAGACATGATCTGCCTTTCTTTATTTATTTTGTAAACAAAACTGGATGGATGCAGATGAAATCCCTAAGTCGATATTGATAGATAAATTCTGACATGTTGTTTACACGTCATGTCAAGTTGGCCATTCCATCATATTCTGTTGCTCAACACATATAGAACTTTGGGCCCAGACCGTGTTCCATATAGGTCATATTTTGTCATCTCCCATATCATAATTTTACTCTTGGCCTACTGCCTGTTTACTCCGGGTTGTTCTTCTTATCATCATAAATGTCATGTCATCCATGTTTATGGCCAAAATATGTTTTCATCTGTCCCATTTAATATCTTGTTGACTCCTTATTCGGTCTCCATACTGTCTGTCCCCAGGCAAGTTAACTAGCATACTGAGAGGTCTATTTTGATTTGAGACTACATGCATTTGACCTTGATGCCTAGTGAGAAAGTAGATAGCAGGCCATTTCTCTCTGTCGAAGAGTTCACAGCAAGCAGGGAAAGAATGTTATCTTCAGGTTGCCATAGCAACGCCAGCCTCTGTGCTTTCCCGGTCTATGGTCATCAATGACTGAACCAAGGAAGATGTCACGATACCAGTCTCATCATCCATGCTGGTCCAATGAGTGCTCGACAACGAGCACCACCGTGGGACATTGCGGAAATGAACTATCTCAAGCCAATGAACAGTTTATCAACAACTGACGTCAGATGCAGTATAAGCCAGGAAGATGCTGAGGGGCAGTTCGGATCCATATTGGAACAATTGAATACTCTAAATTATAGTGATGTATTGTACTATTATTATTATTATCTGAACCATGTAGCACATTCTCTATGTAAATTGACTTTATTACCTACTAAAAATTACAGTTAAAACCTTAAACTTCCTCTCAGAACTTTATTTCGTCTGTCTCCAATTCGTTTTTAAGGTATCCTTCTATTTTTTATGGTAGAGTGACTGTCATTCAAGATTTAAAGGGCTACTCACTCATTTTTAAGGTAAATACAGCACGGTATTTGGTCTCCCTGCTGGGTTATTGAAGATATATATATTTACAGTCCTTTCTAATTAGCATTACAGAATAGATATAATTTATTTTTATCCATTAATACGATCCTTGGGGTCGCCGGAATTTTATTTCCATCAATTGGTCGATCGAGCCGGATTCAGAACCCTGCAAGTGTTAATCACTAGACAGGGGGACAGAAAAAAGAATCAGTTTTTTTTCCAAATTTACAGTTTTTTTTTCCCCATTTTTTTTTAACTTCCTCTCAGAACTTTATTTCGTCTGTCTCCAATTCGTTTTTAAGGTATCCTTCTATTTTTTATGGTAGAGTGACTGTCATTCAAGATTTAAAGGGCTACTCACTCATTTTTAAGGTAAATACAGCACGGTATTTGGTCTCCCTGCTGGGTTATTGAAGATATATATATTTACAGTCCTTTCTAATTAGCATTACAGAATAGATATAATTTATTTTTATCCATTAATACGATCCTTGGGGTCGCCGGAATTTTATTTCCATCAGATATTCTAATTCCATACTGTATAAAAACCTGTATAGCAAAAAAAAAGAAGTTTATTCTAAATAAAATCATTCAGATTTTTTATGCTAAAAACATATTGTCAAACCGTTTGGTTTAGACTAGTCTTACCTGAGTCGCTGGAATTGCTAGAAGTTTCACTCTTTCCTGCTGTAAATGTAGACAGTGTTGTATTATGTCATACAAATTCCAAACAGTATTTTTCTTTAGAAAATGTGAAACTTGACTATGTTAGTGTTATGTTATTGTTGTTGTTGTTGTTATTATTATTAAAAAACAGGCACACATTATCATACCATTCAGGTTCTTCATCTCGTCCCCAAGACTGCCTTCCTCTGCCAACCCTGCCAAGATGACAAATTGAGACACTGAAGACTGAACAGACTTGTTTAATTGCCTTTCTTTCTTTATTTTGTAAACAAAGCTGGATGGATGCAGATGAAACCTATAGCAATAATCTATTTTTTATTATAAACACATTTGTTTATATTACTCCTCCAGATTCTGTCCAAAAATCACCACCAGGAGGCCACAACCTGACCTGGCCTGGTGGAGACCTGTGCCATCTAGTTCTGAATAAAACAATTCTGATTTTGATCCTAAAAGCATATTGTCATAGCATTTTGGTTTAGAGTATTACCTGAGTCCTTGGAATTGCTAGAAGTTTTAGTCTTTCTCTCTGGAAATATAAACAATGTTGTATTAGGTCAGGTCGTTTTTAGGATGAACATGGTTTTACATCATTTACCTCTACAGAAAATGTGAAACTGTTATATTAATTAATTTCAAAGATGCTACATTAGCATTGCAAATCATTACTTCTTAGATACAATAGCGTCAATTTAGTAAAATAATCTGTGTGGCAAGGCTGTTAGGATCATTAGGCAAAAGAGGCCTGAAAGTTGAGTGAAAGTCTCATATAGGAAGGTTTCTGTTTCAATCATTGCTGCCATTCTAAAGTGTCCTTGAGCAAGGCACTGAACTACCTACCAACTAATTTGTTGTAAGGTGTTCTGAGAGTTTTAACTTAAAACATAAATGTACATTTCCAGATCCCCAGGGTTAATAAGTGCGATGTTTCACCAGTGCTACTAGGGGAAATTGCTAAACAATATTCATATATTAATTTCCTCCATTGAGACTGAGCCAACACAAAGGAAACGCAACTTGTTTCAGCGAGGAGTTCTAGTGGGATTTGCCAGACCAGTAAAAGTGGTTGTGCTTTAATACCATCTCTGTCAATGGTCTGATGTACAATATAAACTCCAAGCTCTATAATTTTTCCTTTTTGGTTTTATCTCTTGTTTCATCTGTATTTGCGTCTTGCTCTCTATGAAAAACTTAGTGAAAAGCAGCAATGTATTTTTGTTTCGTTTTTTGCTTTTCAAAGTGGAACCAGCATTCCTGGAGAGATATTTAATTTACTTCCTTGTACAATAGTCAACTTCAAAAACCAGTTCCTGATAATGACTGAGAGAGAGAGAGAGAGAGAGAGAGAGAGAGAGAGAGAGAGAGAGAGAGAGAGAGAGAGAGAGAGAGAGAGAGAGAGAGAGAGAGAGAGACTGGTTTCCCATGTGACCTATAATCACACTGTGTGCTGTGTGCAGTGTAATAAAATGAGACCTTTGTACAAGAGGCTGGTGGATTCAGGGGTGGAGCTGATGGAGCCTTGGGCTGGAAGAGTGAAGGAAAAGCAGCATTTAGTTGGTTGGTTTCTTTTTGGGCTAATTATTTGTTACAGTTTTGTCACTCTATTTCATTTTGTGATTTCAATCTCTTAAAATTAGGGATGAGACATTTTGGCCGATATCGATATCCAATATAAATAATTGCTGTTATGGCAGATAACCGATGTCGATATGATCTCCTTCTTGAGTTAATAGTTGTCTTCCTTATGGAAAATAACTTTGTACTTGACATTTAATTAATCAAGTGAAGTGAAGTAAAAATGCAGGGATATAGAAAGTAATTACCAGAGTCCCTGCTGGACTCACTGGAACCTGCAAAGAAAAGGAAGAGTTAAACCATGAATGAGTTTTGCAGTGCTTAATGCACTCAGCTGGATCGAAATAAGCCCCTGGCCTAGGGCCTAGGGTTATCCTTTTAACAATCATTGTAAAACTGTACCACTGTACTAATTGCAAACTGTTAATAAAGTATTTAAACAATCAATCAAAAGTAACTGTGTACAGTGACAGTATATTTAGAAAAAAACAACAACATATGGCCATAAGTTCAACATTCACTCTCAAAATGGCAAAGAATCAATTATGTGATTTTGTACCTTACATTTTATTGTTTGTTTGTACTTGTCAATCATGAGTATCTTGTTTTTGAGAATACAACCATTCAAATCAGTTCTATTCTATTCAACAATACCGTTCGTATAATAAAGAATAATAATAAAGAAATGTCAATTTTGAAAAGGTAGAGAAGGGCAAACATGATCATACAGTACCTGTCGATTCTGTGTCAACCTCTGCCAGATCGCGTCTTTCCAACCCTGAAAAAAGGGGGAAAAACTGACAGTGAACAGACATGTTGATCTGCCTTTCTTTCTTTATTTTGTAAACAAAGCTGAATGGATGCAGATGAAACCTATAGCAATAATCTATTTTTTATTATAAACACATTTGTTTATATTACTCCTCCAGATTCTGTCCAAAAATCACCACCAGGAGGCCACAACCTGACCTGGCCTGGTGGAGACCTGTGCCATCTAGTTCTGAATAAAACAATTCTGATTTTGATCCTAAAAGCAAATAGTCAACTTCAAAAACCAGTTCCTGATAATGACTGAGAGAGAGAGAGAGAGAGAGAGAGAGAGAGAGAGAGAGAGAGAGAGACTGGTTTCCCACGTGACCTATAATCACACTGTGTGCAGTGTAATAAAATGAGACCTTTGTACTCTCATATCTTTGATATGACAGCCATAACCAGTTTCTTTGTTTGAGACTTGTAATTTCTATGAAGTTTTACTTTCTGTGTTACATTGCTGTATAGCTTCAGGTCTTGACTTTTTAAGCACACTGCTTTGCTAGAAGTTTCACTCTTTCTTGCTGTAAATGTAGACAGTGTTGTATTATGTCATACAAATTCCAAACAGTATTTTTCTTTAGAAAATGTGAAACTTGACTATGTTAGTGTTATGTTATTGTTGTTGTTGTTGTTGTTGTTATTATTATTAAAAAACAGGCACACATTATCATACCGTTCAGCTTCTTCATCTCGTCATCCCCAAGACCTTCCTCTGCCAACCCTGCCAAGATGACAAATTGAGACACTGAACAGACTTGTTTAATTGCCTTTCTTTCTTTATTTTGTAAACAAAGCTGGATGGATGCAGATGAAACCTATAGCAATAATACATTTTTTATTATAAACACGTTTTTTCATATTACTCCTCCAGATTCTGTCCAAAAATCACCACCAGGAGGCCACAACCTGACCTGGCCTGGTGGAGACCTGTGCCATCTAGTTCTGAATAAAACTATTCTGATTTTGATCCTAAAAGCATATTGTCATAGCATTTTGGTTTCCCACGTGACCTATAATCACACTGTGTGCAGTGTAATAAAATGAGACCTTTGTACTCATCTCATATCTTTGATATGACAGCCATAACCAGTTTCTTTGTTTGAGACTTGTAATTTCTATGAAGTTTTACTTTCTGTGTTACATTGCTGTATAGCTTCAGGTCTTGGCTTTTTAAGCACACTGTTAGTGTTAGTTACTCATAGTCATAACTTTAAAGAGAAGCCGCTACTAAGCAGAAAAATAGAAAGTTGTTTTAAAATGAGCCCAACCTTGTCTTTTCTTCACACAGTAGATCACAGCAGCCACTAAGAGTCCCAGCAAAACACCAACACCAACACCAACACCAACTCCGATCCAGAGTCCAGAGTCGTCGGTGGCGTCTAAAACCAAGACAGGATTGTGTAATTACATGACATGGTTTATTGATAACATTTTCCAGAACTTGCTCTAACCAGGCATGCATGCTCAGTAACATACCCTACAACCAGTAAGACGCCCTGAGGGCGAGAAGCGACCTCACTTGTGTGCACACATCCGCCTGGATGATGGCAGACTGCTGGGCGAGCGCTGGCGCTTTGGCATGGGGGGTCAGATCAACATTATGGAATTCATTCTGTACTGGCCATATTGGAGCGTGTCTTGAGTGTACAGGGTTTGATGAGGTCAGATCAACATATGGAATGTCAGAACAGGAAGGACGGGTGGGAAAGGATCAACTTCAGCATTGTGATTGTAGCCGTTGTTTACATTCATCCTGGAGCTAATAAGGACACAGCTATGAGGGAATTACACCAGGCGATCAGTGCACAAGAAAATCGCCACCCGGACTGCGCAGTCATCTGCCTAGGCGACTTCAACCGGACAGACTTAAAAAAGGTCTTTCCCAAATTCCACCAGGATGTCACCTGCAGTACCCGTGGTGACAATGTTCTTGACCACTGCTACACGCCCTTCAAGGATGGATACAAAGCTCTCCGCCGCCCACCGCTAGGAAGCTCTGACCACTACGCCATCCAGCTGCTACCTGCCTACAAACAGAGGCTAAAAAGGGAGCCGGTCGTTGAGAAGGAAATCCGAATCTGGTCTGAGGACACAGACGCTATGCTACAATCCTGCTTCTACCAGACTGACTGGGGGATGTTTAAGAACGCCGCTGGGAATAACATCAATGAACTCTCAGACTCAGTCACTGGCTTTATCAGTAAGTGCATAGATGACATAGTCCCAAAAAAGACAGTTCGGATCTATCCCAATCAGAAACCATGGATGGACAGCGGAGTACGTGCACATCTGCATGAACGGGATGCTGGTTTCAAATCTGGCGACGTGGAAACGCGCAACACAACGCGCGCGGCCCTAAACAGCGCCATCAGGAAGGCGAAAAAGGCCTACACAAAAAAGATGCAAGACAAACTCAGCAATGGCGACATCAGGAGCACATGGCAGGCGGTACACACCTTGACAGACTGCAAAACAAGAACCAGAAGCGAGGTGAACCCGCCTGCCTCCCTCCCCAACGAATTGAACACTTTCTACGGCCGGTTTGAGATCAGCCCCAACCGCGGCAGCCAAGCGGGGCCATCAGCAGCACCAGCAGAGGAGAACCCTCTAACCATCTCGGAGAGAGAAGTGCGTACAGCCTTCGCACGGGTCAACATCCACAAGGCAGCCGGACCTGATGGGATTCCAGGCCGGGTCCTTAAGGCATGTGCAGACCAGCTGGCGGGTGTCTTCGCTGACATCTTTAACCTCTCCCTCTCCCAGGCTGTGGTCCCTGCAGGGTTCAAAATGTCAACCATTGTGCCCATTCCCAAAAAGGCCAAAGTGACATGCCTGAACGACTGGAGACCTGTCGCTCTCACCCCGATCGTCAGCAAGTGCTTCGAGAAACTGGTGAGGGAATACATCAGCTCCACGCTACCTGCCTCGCTGGATCCGTGGCAGTATGCATACCGCAAAAACAGATCCACCGACGACGCTATTGCCATGGCTCTCCACACCGTCCTCTCGCACATGGACAACAAGCTGCTGAAGGACAAATATGTACGTATGCTGTTCGTGGACTACAGCTCAGCATTCAACACCATTGTCCCAGCAATACTTGACAAAAAGCTCAGAGACCTAGGGCTACACCCAAGCATGTGCGACTGGATACAGGACTTCTTGTCCAACCGACATCAGGTGGTGAGAATGGGCAGCATCACATCCGACCCCCTGACCCTCAACACCGGAGCACCCCAGGGATGCGTGCTGAGCCCTCTCCTCTACTCCTTGTACACGTATGACTGCATAGCCACACATGTCTCCAACACCATCATAAAGTACGCGGACGACACGACAGTGATAGGCCGAATCGTCAACAACGACGAGTCTGACTACAGAGAGGAGATCAAATCACTGGCACTCTGGTGCCGGGAGAACAACCTCTCTCTTAATGTCGACAAGACCAAAGAACTGATCGTGGACTTCAGGAGGCCGCGGAGAGACCATGCGCCCATCCTCATCGACGGTGCTGCAGTGGAAAGGGTCAGCGAGTTCAAGTTCCTCGGAGTACACATCGAGGAGGACCTCAAATGGGAGACGCACTCCACACACGTGAGGAAAAAGGCTCAGCAGCGACTGTACTGGCTCCGCCGCTTGAAGAAGCTCGGAGTAGGACATCGCATCCTCAGGCTGTACTACAACAGTTCTGTTGAAGGCATCCTAACAGGCTGTGTCACGGCCTGGTACGGGAACTGCACTGCCCGAGAAAAGATCAGCCTACAACGAGTAGTGCGATCGGCAGAGCGGATAATGGGAATCGAGCTCCCAGCGCTCCAGGAACTGTACAAAAAGCGGTGCGTGGTCAAAGCCAAGCGCATCATCAAGGACAAGCACCACCCAAGTCACAGACTGTTCAAACCCCTACAACGACCGCGACCGGGCAAGGGGCTCTACCGCAGTATCAAGAGTTCCACCACCAGGCTCTGGTGCAGTTTTAATCCGGCTGCTGTCAGGATGCTGAATGAGGCATAAGCCTTGTCCAGCAGCCTGACAGCAGGCAGTGTAAAAACTTCTCTGGCTCTTCCTGAACACACCTGTGGATTATACCAGGGACAATGACTTGGATTTAGCTCCCCCTCAGACACACCTGTGGACTACACCAGGTACAAATGACTCTTTGTTGCACTCCCTCATGGAGCTACTTGCGGATTATACTAGGGTCAGTCCACCCTAGGTGGACACGCACTGACCTTTTGCACCTTAATCCCATGTATAACGCACTGACTTTTTGTTTTTCTATTATGCTCTTTTTTTCTCTAAGCACCTTAACGTCCATATGTATAACATGCACAGTATACATACATTGCTGCTATGCTCAGGCACCTTAGTTCGTTTTTTTAGTTAGTTTATTTTTATTTTTATATCTCAGGTACTTTGTAATATGTAGATAACTTGTCTGGCCTTCTGTTGCTCTCTTGTTGTGATCTCCTTCCCATTTGCCCCCCACCCCTCTTCTTCTCCCCCCCCTCTTCTTTCTATGGAAATTAACGTTGCGATGGGAACGATGTACAAAAACGAATTTCACCCACTTCTTTACCTTGTAAACCTGTGATGTGACAATAAAACTGATTCTGATTCTGATTCTGATTCTGAACATATGGAATGTCAGAACAGGTCAGCTCCATATATGGAGATCTAAGGGTTTGAGGTTTGAGGTCAGATGTAGAGTTGCTGGCTGGCTCCATATATGCAGATCTACAGTAGGTGATGATCCAGTCTTCTCCATGTATGGTTATCCAGGGTTAGATGAGGTCAGTGTCGTGATCTTCATATATGGAGGCGTGGCGTGTCACAAAGCACATTATGGAGATCTAAGGGTCTTCATGATATACTTCATGATGTCACAAGGCATGATCATGTATGGAGACGTGATGTCAAAAGGCGTGACCATATATGGAGACGTGATGTCACAAGGCATGACCATATATGGAGGCATGGGTGGGTGACGGACGGGAGATGCGCGTTTTAGAATAGATGGAATAAAATAAACAAAAACTTGCGAGAAGTTGCGAGTCTCCATTTTAACATCTAATGAAGTAAAATGCCTCTGTTTTTTGTACATACTCATGAAACACTCCCTTGACATGTGAAGATTAAGCAAATTATTCAACGTCAAAATGAAAACAAGCATCTCACCCCAATCCTGGATCCTGTGCATGTTGGACGCAGGGTGTATCACCTCACAGCTGTATTTGGCAGAGTCACTTCTTAAAATCTCCACTCGATTCATGATCTGGTAAGTGCCGTCGCCGTTGGGTCGAACACCTGTGGTGCTCATGCCGTCCAGTCGATCCACCACCTTCCCATTTCTCCTGATGTTCAGGGTAACTTCTTTGGGGAGGAAGTCTGTTGCCAGGCAGTGTAAAATGATGGAGGTCGGATTCTTGCTCTTCTTGGCATACACATGGAGCTCTGGTGGTTCTGAGACGCCATGAGGACAAATTTGAGTTTTGAGTAGATGCATAGGCTTATGGCATTGTAGAGAATCTTTTTATTTTCACTCAGGTTCATTTAACTTCCTCATACATCATACTTGTCAAAAGTGTATTTGTTTGTGACAGTGCTATGAATTTCAAATCAAACTCTGCTGAATGGCTATAAGCAATATTTGGCAGAAATATTGTAGCATCATTTATCATTATGCTGAATCTCTTTACAGAAAAATCTATATTTATTGATTATCCAATAAAACATTAGGGATGCTCCAACCAAATCAGTGTTCCTATTCCACTGTCATCTAGTCAGAGCACATTTTAACATTCTTTTGAAAACTGTTACACTAATAAAGTTTATTATTATTTGATATTTTAGTCTTTTGGTGTATCCGTCCTTAGTGCTACCTGTAGCGCATATTGAGCTGCATGTACTTGTACACACAATGTATGAAAGTTGTTAATAATGTTATGTAAAATAATACTCACTGGTGTTCTTGAGTTGCGCTTGCCCATAGTCAACAAATTTACTTAACCAGTTGACACACTCTCTCTCCAGGTAGCCTTGGGTGTAGTCGTTCAGCATCTTGACTTCGTCCCACTTCCGCTTGGTGGGAAGTGCAAGTGGGTTGGGGGCGATCCAGCGCTTATTATTATCATCAAAGGACAGGAAGTCGTCACCGTCATAGCTGTATTCATCCTTGCCGCTGATGAACTTTAATGATTTGTCATCTCCAGCTCGATTCTCGGCCGTGCAGCCATGCCTCCACTGAAGAATGTGTAAATCTGGTGAAAAGGTTAAGAATACAATGACAGGGGAAGGCACAACAACTTATGAGGCATCATAACAGAGGAAACAGTCTGGAAGGAAGGTCATGACACAAAACAACATCTAGTTTAAACGTTTCTTTATAGTTTAATGCCATTTTCTATGGGACTAAAAGAACACAACACAACAAGAGAGTTAGGATGAAATAAATGCCAGAAAATTATCCATTTTACACACAGTGTGACTTTAATATTTACAACAATAGCGAAGCGATTCACCCTAACTGCAGTGCTACGTGCTATATTTACAAGTGCAATAGAAAGACGGTGGAAGGAGGCTACGCTATAAGGGTCTATTTGGTTAGTTACACTCAGACTCACTCGAACCACAGCAAACAGACAAACAAAATGCAGTCTAATCTCACGAGCAAAATGGGAGACATGCTCACAAAGAGAAGATACAAACACAGGGTGACCGTAACAATATTAGGGAGACCTTAATCGTGTGGGAGGAATGGTTCTATATGATGATGAGCGCTTGGATTTGGGGGGTATTTAGGGGTGACGTATTTTGCTCAGGGACACTTTGATAGGTTATAGACCGGGGCTGTGAGGCAAACCGGTGACCTACTGACCTTCTGATTTTACCAGACAGCACTAATATACGGTGTTGATTGCAGAATAGCGAGCTTCCATCAGTTCACGCATGTGACTTCAGGGTTCTTATAGGACCAATCATCAGTAGGCCTTAGTCAATAGCATTTAGGCAACATATCACCATTTGGTATTGCCCCTGAGCCCACTTAGAAAAAAGTCTGTTCTGGTACTTGCTGAGCTTGGAATTTGCTATGGTAAAGAACCATGCCTATGTTGCTCATACGAATAAATAGCTACAACAGAACCGAAATGTATACAATAGCCTACAGTAGGCTACATGGACAAAATATCATGGCTGAGTTGTTTTTTTTTGCCCTCCCAGGAGTTTGTTTTGTAATTTAAATTGTGCACATTAAATAGTTTAAAGGATTAGCAGCAGTGCAAGATCCTACTGTTTATCTCAGGTTATCTTTTTATTGTAGAATATTGCGTAGACTACGTTTACAATTTGTTTCATTAGTTATATATTTGTGTGTGCTAATGTTCAATTTCAAATGGTTAATTAATGGCAAGGTTGGGCTAACAAAACAGCCTTCTTGTAGCCTATGTAATCCTAAAATGAATGATGGCTAGGCAATCTTCATCTAGATTTGCAAAGTGAAACATTTTGTAGATATATCATATATAGCTGATACTGAGACACATATACTGTATGAGAGCAGGTTGGAAAAGAAAGGCTGTACATTCATGCGCACAACTAAGGCCTGAAGTTCCATTTTGCCCAATCAGGCCAATGACTTAAAATTAGCTTGACAGCCCAGTTTCACACTATATTATTGTCTCCACCAGGCCGAAGGCATGGGGAGTCAGGGGAGAGTATGTTTTGCATTCCGTCCGTGTCCGTCCGTCCATCCGTTACCATGCAGCTAATCTCTGGCACCATTGGCCTGGTCGATGCCAAACGTTGCACACACACTCCCTGGATGCCAAAGACGAACCTCTGCCCCTACATTTCCAGAACGGCCTGTTATAGCGCCAGCTTTTAACATTTTTACCTATAACTACATCGATCTGCATGAAACTAGAGGGCAAGGAAAAACCTTTTTACATCTGCCTTTTATAGCGCCACCAGGAGGTCGACGTTTGTAAAACACATTTTTTGATATTACTTCTCCAGATTCTGTCCAAAAATCCCGAAAATTGTTACACAGTATAGTCGTGTGCTCAAGACGGATCTGTCTGATATTTCATATTCCATCCTAATTGGCTAACATTGGCTGCAAAGTTTGCAGGATTGGCCCGTTTAAAACAAAAAGCCTCAAATCATGAATGCAGCGCACAATTTACGTGAAATTGTTCACACACTTTCCTACTAGGCTGAGGAATAAATCCCACCCTTTTCACATTGGCCTGTTATAGCGCAATACGTGACCTTAAGAATAAGAGTGATTAACACTGAGTTAACTTTAAAACATATATAACTTTACGGTATAGGAAATGCTTGGATGTCTAACCGGTGTCATTGCTGTGTCTCATTCGATCCCTGAGGATCCCCAGGTTGACTTTGAACCACTGCTCCTTGCTCTGGCGTGACTGCGTGCCTTTATCCCAGTAGTCCTTGTCCAGCTTCTCCTCCATCCACGGCTGCATGGGGATCTTTTTCTTAAGCGAGCTGTCATAGTAGTCAATCATTCTGCCATCCAGCAGGCCCATGGCTGTGAACACATGGATCCCTGGGAGGTCGATAGGCTTGGAGAAAGCTGTGTAGATGTAGGTGAGTGAGTGTTGCTCTGGAAGTAAAAAGAAGAAAAACACTAGATATATATACACGAGAAAGACAAACAGGTAAGCACACAGACATAGAGATACATATAATATAATGTATGAGAACTAGTGGTCTATATTTTTGGTATTCCAATTTATCTGTGAAATATGGTCAACCTTGGGAGCTGTGCGCGGGACAACGCGCACAGTGTTTTGTTGGCATCATTGGTGTATCAAGTTAATGAATACACACAGTATGAATCAGTCACCCCACATACACTCTCGGTCATGCCAGCATGGTCTAGTTCAGTGGTTCTCAACCTGTGGGTCGAGACCCCTGGGGGTCCCCACATATTATTTTAATTGTATTTATTTATGTTTTGACTGTATATGTAATGACTCAACTCCTACAATCCTAAGTGCTTGTCAGGGTGGGGATCCCTAGATCAAATATGATTATTTTGGGGGGGTCACAGCCTAAAATAAATTGAGAACCACTGGTATATCTTCTCCATCTGTAACCTCCTTTTTCCATGTGATGGTAGCAACTTTGGGATTATCAGTGTCCTCTGTTTGATTTTTGGAGGGTCACACTAGTAAGATACTTCTCAGCAACAATCACTGGAATTTAACAATAATTTCAAAATGAGATATCCACCAAAGTATGGCCTCTCTTAATGTCTGCCATTGAGATATAATAATCACCATGGCACAAGTTGAAACTTGTGTTGCCAGGGATTATGACATTGTTTACCCCGCTTCCTGAAATAAAGCTGGTCATATTGAAATACAATTTATGGTTTTATGATCACCAATCCGGGAATCTTGTGTCCATCTTGCTGATCTTTGTGCAGTACAGTGAGGTTGGAGAGGTATGTTTCCAGACTCCAGGTGATGTAGGCTGTATATCAGGCATTTTTGCTTTGAGGAAAAACTTTCAAATGAAAAGATGGGTGTTCTTTTATTTGGGTGACATAAAAACCTCCAGTCCCCTTTCTTCCTAGTATTTCCTGCCTGTTTTACTAGCATTATGTAATAGATATTATTTCCTAAATAATACCAAATTGTATTTCAATTACCAAAAAAAAGAAAAAGAAAAAAAGAAATAATAATTTAATAAAATTCTACAGAATTGTTTTGAAATGTGTTTATAGTTGTCCTGAATTGACATTTACTTTCACTTTTAGGCTGTAAAAATACAATACGAATAACTGCATGATAAACGCTTGTTCTGTCTTGTTCAAATGTTGCATCAGTCACCACCAGTATACGGTGTAACACAAGTTTAAAAAAAGAAGAAAACAAAGTGTTTCTTCACATTGAATAAACTGACCAATGGTTGTAGGATATATTAGTCCGGATTAGAATTAGTTAAAAACACAATACTCACCACAGTTCACTGTCCACAATGTCCCAACAATCAGGAATGTTAATATGGAATACATATTGTTACTATCCAATAGTCTCAGGACATTGCTTGGAAGGTTTCAGTGAGGACTTATTCCGGCAGTTGAATTGACGAGTATGCGAGTATACTGTACTTTACCCGTCTACCCGTTTGCCTTGGGTCCAAAGTCCTGTTAATATGGGTGCCGCCTTTGTAGGAGACATTACATTCATATAAAGGCCAGGTGAAACAGTTCTGCTTCTACATTCTGTTAAAAGTTGTCAAGTCACAGGCCTATTTCTTCTTAGATACGATCCTTGGGTATTACTGTTTTACCAGCATTATGAGAGCAGAGCCACAATCAGACAAGAAAGCCACACTTGCGGCTTGAAGATGTTGTAAATGCACTTTATTGGAAGTAAATGCAAAGCAAAAATGACATTCAACTTGTGTACAACTAAAAGGCAATTTTTACAATTTTTTACAAATCTGAAATCGAAAGAGACATTTTTTATAAGCCATTGTCTCTCTCTCTCTCTCTCTCTCTCTGATCAGTAGAATCTGTCATAGGTCCAGTGTAAGAAGATCATATCTCATATTTTACCTGAATCTCCAATGTGGGGTAATTTACAATGAAAAACACAATTTGTAAATAACATTTCTTAACAATAGCATACCGGTAAATATGGCACAGTGTCATGTAACATTGCTATGTAACATTGGTATTTGGTATGTAACAGTAAGCATCTAATTTAACAAAACAATATTGAATAAGGACCTGCACTCTCAGAATTAGTCAGATGAAGCTGATGTTTAAAATGAAGAAATATTAGGTTTTCTGTCAAAATAATGTTTGGCTGTTGTGGAGCGTTCTGTGTGATTTGAATGTCTTAGTATTCATGTTCTGTGAAATATCTACTCAATTCAGAAAGGAAATAGATTAGTTTTGAAGTTTGCAAAGATTAATTTGTTCGCAGCAGCCATGCCGTGCTGTGAACAATTCATTTTAATGTATTTAATGTATTATTTATATCAGCAAGATCTAACTGATGTTGACAGAGCAATGTCACATTTATAGATGATCCTGTATGTCACACATTGCCAAAATATGCCATATCGGCCACAGTCAAACCAGAAAAGCAATTCACTTCAATTCCTATATATATATATATAATAAAATGACAAATAAAACAACCGACTATTGGTCTCAATATACTGCCAAGCGTAGTGTGTATGTGCCTCCACCGCAGAATAAAAGTATATACACTATACATAATTTGCTTATACATAATAAGCAAATTATAAAGACAGAATAACTATATATATATATATATATATATATATATATATATATATATGGAAAAAAAGAAAACGAAATAAAGTCAAATATGGTACATAATTGTAAAGGAGGGGGAAAATATTATTATTATTTTGACTTAGTGGTGGAAATGGGCTTCCATTGCTTATTACTAAAAGAAGCCCTCGGAGGCTAATGCGTTTGTCATTCCCTAAGGTGGTGAACTAAGAGATCAAGGTCTTCAAGGCTTCAAGGTTTCTTCATTTTAATTTCTTTTGTGTAATAGCTAGCGATCTTATTCAGATCGCTAGCTATTAGACTTCATAGGATGATCATTCTGGCATTTTCCCGTAGGATGTAGTCAATAGAATTTATTTTATCTTTGAAGGTTTTGTGGTCTGTGGCCCGGTGAGGCTGGCCCTCTCTGGTTGTGTCATCATTGCAATTTACAGTACAGCCCTGCTGTACAGCTCCAGCTGTCACAATTAGCCCTTTTAGACCTGAGGCTTCTAAAACCTAACCTAAGGTTTGTGAAAACCTTCAAATTCTTATTCAAAAATGTAACAAAATAAATAATAATGATGTTACAACTAATGAGACACAGATGTAGCTCCCGGATTGAAAGTTAAAACAATGTATAGGTTGCAAGAGGTCTAAATGGGTTAACATCGAATTCAGTTATTTTATGCATATGTTTTCCAACATTCAATTTATTTATTTTTTTCTTTTAACTTTGTATTTTTATTTGTTTATCTTGTCTATCCTTGTTTTATATTATGTTTCTGTGTTCATACATAATGTCCATGCATACGTATTCTGTTGTTGCTTGTGTTCGTTTTTTCTGTTTTCTGTTTTCTGTATTTGTAAAAAATCCAAATAAAGTACAGATCATAAAAAATGTTAATAGCACAGGCAGACTCTTCACATACTAGAGCATGTCTGAAATAAGTGTCGGAGCTGAAATCGACATGTAAATATGAAATAAATGCTTAAACATGTAGCTAGGTCTAATGTTAGAAACCACAGAAGTGATCCTTTCAAGCCTCTTTTCTCAACTTGCTGTTTTCTGCAAGACATTACTCTATAAGCCATATCTCCAAAAATGGTGGGTCAAACTGAACAACCAATATATCAATTTGAAGCTATGATTCCCTGCTTTCATATGACATATTATTATTATAATTATTTTCAAAATAGCTAAAATAATGAATCTACCAACTCAACATTATTTTAGCTATTTTTCAAATATGTTTATGTCATCACCTTTTTTTGACACCCCCTCGTTTTTACTGACTACAGCTCTGCAGTACAATATCAGGCATACACCAAGAGGCTAGTGGATTCGGGGCTGGAGTTCCCGGGGCTGGAGTCCGCAATACTGGAGCGATTTTAGCCGCCGGAGCCATGGCCTGGAAGAGTGAAGGAAAAGCAGCATTTAGATAGCACATTTGGTTTCTCTTTGAGGTAAATATTAGTTTTTTGGTAACCTTTGAATTTCTTCAACAGATAAATCCATTTAAAAGTAAAAGCTTGATATACACCGTTAGATTCACACAGAATCTCAATATACTGTACATATTGAATATTGTGAGCTGAAGTGTGCCACAAAATGCACCTTTCAATAATCTAATACAATGTTACATTGTAACATTTGTCATGTAACATTTGACCAGCAGTGGTTCTCAAACTTCTGGGCTCACATCACCCCAAATTACATTGTTACTTTTCACCTTATGTTTATGGCATATATTACAATTTGGATATTAAACATAAGAGAATGATCGACCATCAATTATAATATTAATAATAATAAAAAACAAATATTATTATTAATTATTATTAATGGTGTCCACAACATTCAAATGAACGCGTTTAAACTAAAGCATACGTTCGTCGTTCACTCTATTTCATTTTGCGATTTCAATCTCTCAAAATACTCAATGTCTTTGGACTTGTATCCTGAATGCTTCGTTTGGCAAATCAGCAAGTGCCTTGCTAATTTGCTTGGCACTATCACTGCATTGACAACGTGAGGCAATAGAGCGCCGAAGTCGTGACGTCACTCGCTCATCCCCTCGATTCCCTTGGTTCACGGAAGTAATTTCTCTATGGAGATCGGGGTGATCTTAATATCGTCTACTATAAGCATTCATTGTGGTCCAAAAATAAACAAGCTGTCTCTGCGTTATTGTCAGGGAGGTGTCTCTCTATCGTTTGCGACAGTCAGCCACTCATATATGATAGTCTGTTTCTAGCGAAAATGTAACTAATTCAGTAGCAGTAACAATAGCGGTTTCTCTCAGTCAGTTCATTCTTCATATCCATGAGTGAAGCGGCCTGGATGATTTGTTTATTTTTCAAACACAGTCGACTGTGGCTCAGGAGGTAGAGCTCGAATCCCGGCTCCTCCTGCCTACATGTTGAACTTCTGCCGCAATTGGTGTATGAAGGTGTGTGAATGGGTGAATGTAATGCACAATCTATGTAAAGCGCCTTGGATAAAGGCGCTATATGAATGCACCATTTACCATTTACAGTCTATATCTAAAATCCTCCTATGGGGATTACAATGCAAATAAAAAGTACATGAACCTGTGGATTTGCGCCCTCTACCGATATTGACGTCAGACTTCGGTGCTCTATAGTCATCTTCGTGATTGATAATCAAAGTATTCTGTGGCACCGCTGGACTGGTGTCATAACACCCTAGGGTGCCTCGGACACACTTTGTACATAAAGCTTCTACCTTTAAATAATGTCATATTATAGTGAAGTAAGAAATTAGAATGCAGGGATATAGAGAGTAATTACCAGAGTCACTCTTGAGGGAACCTGCAAAGAAAAGGAAGAGTTAAACCATAGTTTTGCAGTGCTTAAAGGGATTGTGACATAAAAAAATGTTTTGTAATTTTTCTTAATTTTTTTCTGAACTCAATTGCACCCAAACAACCTGAACTTTTAACATTCAGTAGATTTTCTGTGGTCTGGGGTTTCTGGCTCAAACAAGTCCTCTGATTTTCCTGCTGACTGTGATCACACAGCCTGCAAATGCCATAAAAACTCAGCAACAAAAGTTCGGAAACTTAACTTTGGTCCATTATTTCTCCACTTGAATAATACCAATTGGTATTGTATTTTATATAATTTTGATTGTTGATTAGTCACCTTTACAACAAGGTACAGATTGTAAAGATCAGGCGTTCGTGGAATGAGCAACACAGCTAAACGTGTGGGTAGCACCTCCAAAAGCAAGTGCTTGGTATTCAACCCTTGCTTTGAGTTGCTTAATGGATTGGATGATTGCACTCTGACACAGTAATAAGGTGGGGAAAAAACATATTGGCCATTTTTTACACTTTAGTTAGGTCCCAGATTCTGAAGATATGGGATCGCCGCTGGCTCCAGAATCTCATCCCAATATCTCACTGCATTGATATTGCCTTCAATGATGACATCAAGTTCTGTCTTGCCTGTGAGAGATACTGCTCCATACCATGCCAAGTGTTGTGGCTGCGTATGGATCTTCCAGGCTCTACTGAGTTCCCTAACACTGAGAGTAAAGTTAATAAAGCATAAAAATGGCCAATATATGTTTTTTTCCCTGTTTTGAAAAGGTAGAGAAGGGAAAATATTATCATACCGTTCAGACTCTCCGTCTCGGTAACACTGCCATTTCCTGAAGACAAAGCCAAGAGGACAAATTCAAACACTGAACACTTATTTATTTGCCTTTCTTTATTGCTTTTGTAAACAAAACTGGACGGATGCACATCTCTAGGTTTTAATGTATGAAAACCTATGTATGAAACCAATTAAGTCTCTTTTATTCTGAATAAAACAATTCAGATTTCGAGCCTAAAAGCATATTGTCATACCGTTTTGGTTTAGACTCAGAGTCTTACCTGACTCGTTGGAATTGCTAGAAGTTTCACTCTTGCTCTCTGGAAATGTAGACAGTATTTTATTAGGTCACATAAATGCCAAACCATATTTTTTTCTTTTTGGGATGAACATGGCTTTACATCATTGTCATATTTATTAATTTAAAAGATGCCGCATTAGCATTGCAAATCATTATTTTTTGAACTACAGTAGTATCAACTATCAAGGTATTATCAAGTAAGTAGTTCTGTTGGTGGCAACGTGGTTTCAGGATCATTATGCATAGGCAACATTGTGGCCTGAAAGTTGAGAGTGACAGACTCATAATAGAAAGTTGGGAAAATTAGTTCCTAAAAATGACAGACTGGTTTCCCACACATTATGAATCCTAATAAAATGATAAGACGGTTGTACTCATGGTGCAACAGTGATATGTTTGATATACCAGCTATTACCAGTTTAGAGTATTTTTAATTCTATTGGTTAGTATTACTTTCTGTGTTACATTGCTATAAAGCTTCAGATATATAGATTTAATAGAATTTTAATATTGGCTTTTTAAGCACAGACATCATATATTATTTCATTCAAATTGTGAAGGCATCATCTTTTTGTGAAGCAACACTAACCTTTCAGGTCTTTCCTTCCTGAAAAGTAAAAGAGTGGAGAGAGAGAGGGGGGGGGGGGGGGTTAATGACCGATCATGTAGCAAAATGCCCCACAGAAAATCCAACTTTCCCCAAACACAAGAGAAAAAGAGAAAGTTGTTCTGAAATGAACATAAACTTTACTTTTCAAGATCACAGCCAGTCCAACCAGCAGTCCAACTGCAGCAACAGTACCACCAATAGCTCCGATGATTAGTCCAGTGTTGTCAGATGTGTCTCGCTTTGAGTCGTCTAAAATCCAGAAAGAATAATGTAATGTAGTTAGATGACACGATATACTGATAACATTTGTCAATACTACAATTAAATGTAATTTAATTAGCAAAATGCAAACCACCCTCTTACCCCAAATCCTTGATCATCCTTGACCTTGACACAGGGTGAATCACCTCACAGACCACACACACAATTATTCAACAGCAAAATGCAAACAAGCATCTTACCCCAAACCAGGATCTTGCGAGTGTTGGTCGCAGGGTGTATCACCTCACAGCTGAATTCGGCAGAGTCGCTTCTTAAAATCTCCACTCGATTCATGATCTGGTAAGTGCCATCGCCGTTGGGTCGAACACCTGTGGTGCTCATGCCGTCCAGTCGATCCACCACCTTCCCATCTCTCCTGATGTTCAGGGTAACTTCTTTGGGGAGGAAGCCTGTTGCCAGGCAGTGTAAATTGATGTTGTTCGGTTTCTTGCTCTTCACTTCATACACATAGAGCTCTGGTTCCTCTGTAAAGCCATGAATTCTTCATTCAGTTTAATTTCATTTTGTCATTCATTCATCATTATTCATGTGTCAAAGGTTAATTTGTGTGTGATACTACTTTGTATTTAAAGCGCTTTGAGCTGCATGTACACACAATGTACTGTATGAAAGTTGTTAATAATGTAAACTAATACTCACTGTTCTTAAAACTGCTATAGTCTTCCGCGTAACCAACAAATTTACTTAACCAGTTGACACACTCTCTCTCCAGGTAGCCTTGGGTGTAGTCGTTCAGCATCTTGACTGCATCCCACTTCTGCTTGGTGGGACGTGCAAAGGCAACAGGGGCGATCCAGCACTTACCTTTATCATCAAAGGACAGGTAGTCTTTACCGTCATAGCTGTATTCATCTCTGCCGCTGATGAACTTTAATGATTTGTCGCGTTGGCTTTCAGCCTTACAGCCATGCCTCCACTGAAGAATGTGTAAATCTGGCGAAAAAGGAAAGAAAAAGACAGAGGAAGGATGTAAAAGATATGAGGCATCATACCAGAGCAAACAGTCTGGATGGTCGTCACATAAAGTTTAAATTGTCTGCATGACTTTCCCAGGGTTAATGCAGTAAGTGGCATTAGCAGTGATTACCACTCAGTCAATCTCAATTATAACCCTTATAATAACTAAACTGTACAGTATAACAACAACTTGGATGTCTAACCGGTGTCATTGCTGTGTCTCATTCGATCCCTGAGGATCCCCAGGTTGACTTTGAACCACTGCTCCTTGCTCTGGCGTGACTGCGTGCCTTTATCCCAGTAGTCCTTGTCCAGCTTCTCCTCCATCCACGGCTGCTTGGGGATCTTTTTCTTAAGCGAGCTGTCATAGTAGTCAATCATTCTGCCATCCAGCAGGCCCATGGCTGAGAACACATGGATCCCTGGGAGGTCGATAGGCTTGGAGAAAGCTGTGTAGATGTAGGTGAGTGAGTGGATCTCTGGAAGACAAAAGGTCAAATATAGGCAAAAGCACATTAAATTTCATTTCTACATGTTGGGTTGCCTCAGCAGTAGCTCAGACAACTTTTACAGTAAGACGTTTCCATAACATGCAGTTAAGCAGACAGGCACAAACAAGCAGAGTTTGTGATACATTCAGAATACCATCTATGTCCCGATTTAGCAACATTATATAAATCTGCACAAATCTAAACATTTCACCCTTTATTCATCACTACAGTAGGGATAATGGCCGGGTACCAATTTCTGTGAGTTTTGGACAAAATATATAGGAGTATATATGTTACTAGTAATAATTAGTAATAATAAGTGTGCTTTTGCTTTGAAATAGTGGGGAAAACATGCAGAGTTTCACACCAATCCGTCCAGCAGTGTATCAAATATGTAGCTGTACAGACGGATGAACATATAGTGAGTCAGAGATACATATACATCACACACAATCCGTTTTATCAACTGGGGGGAAAAAAACACTTTCACTTTCACATACGGCCACAATTCTCCATGTAAGGTCCATATACTGTAACCACACAAGACTAACGGTACGATTATGTAAGTTATCATGTAACGTCAATTGGGGCTTTTAAATCCCTCCTCAAAACTCATCTGTTCTCCCTCGCCTTTAACTGCACCTGATTTACCTGTATTCTGATTTCCTGCTCTGTGTTATTGTATGCTCCGTTTTATATTTTATTGTCTCTTTTTCCACTGTTTTATATTGCAATGCTCTGTTGTTTTGTTTTGACCATGTTCAGCACTTTGGTTAGCCTTGGCTGTTAAATGTGCTATACAAATAAAGTTTGATTTGTTGTGATTTGATTTGATCATCAAATACATTTTGATCTCAGGTTTGATTGATTGATTGACATATTTAGTAACAGTTTGCAGAATTACAGTACATTTCAAGCACAAACTCAATACAAAGACTGTTAACTGTGAGTGGACGACCCAATTAAGCATTACACTTGTTTACAAGAAGTTCCACCTTGTTCAATTCATCAAAACATTTAGAGACGTACAAGAAGTTGATGTTTTTTTCGTTTCACAATAAACCCAAGCGTTTAGGTTCTAAACACTTTTGAGTAACACTTTTTAATCGTGTCAGTGTTTAGATTCTAGTATAGTATAGTATAAATACAATGAAATGTATTTTGCTCAGAGCATTCTCAGTCTTACATACACAGGACATAAACAAACATCTATAGTGCAGAGAAAAACACAAAAAAAGTGAAGTGACAATACAGTGCAATACAGTTCAAGGACAGCTGTTCAGTAGCCTCGGAAACCCAGACGTTTTATTTCCTGGAAGAAAAGCTGTTCAGCAGCCTGACTGCCTGGGGGAAGAAACTGTTACTGAGAAGCCCTTTCCACACCTAAGCGCAAAACGGTCGACAGCCACGCACTTCTTAAGCTCTGCGCAGCTTAAATTCCGAGTTTTTAGACAGCTGGTGGATGGAAAAGAAGCTCCACCTCCGCGGACTTTTTGCGCGGAGGAGAGCGTTTCCGGGAATCTGGCCGTCGCGCAAAAAGTCCGCGGAGGTGGAGCTTCTTTTCCATCCACCAGCTGTCTAAAAACTCAGAATTTAAGCTGCGCGCAGCCGAGAACGTGCGCGGCTCTTTCGATAGTGTGGCAGCACCCAGACGGGTGGTGCGAGATTTGATGATCTGGTAGCGTTTTTTGGAAGGGAGTGGTTTGAACAGGGTATTTGCGGGATGGCTGGTGTCTTTAATGATGTTGTGGGCTTTTTTCATACAACGAGTGGTATAGATGTTGTGGAGACTGGGCTGCCGATGATTTTAGCTGCTGTTTTAACGGTCCTCTGCAACCTGTTGCAGTCCTGGGGCCTGTTCCACGAAACTTGGATTAACTAATCCAGGATTTAGGCCAAAACCAGGCTTTTTAAATCCTGGTCTTTACAGCCTGGTTTATTCTGTTCCACTAAAGCCAAGCGAGGCTTAGAATGGGCGGATTTATCGAGCCAGGATCATAAAGCCTGGCTGAATGCAGAGCCTGGCTTTTTGTTTCTAGACCCATTCGGTGGAACACAGATTTACTGATCCTTCTTCTTCATGGGGTATTATGGCAGTTTGCATCATTAATAGTTGCATTACTGCCCCCTTCTGTATATCTCAGTATCATTACTAATCTATTCAAGACTTACTGATACAAGGACTTAAGCTTCTAAAATAAATACTGCTGCTGTAATTAAAGAGAGAACATACTCTCAACAGTGGATAGACTGAATGATTAACTACCCCAAAAATATAGTTTACATTTTACCACTACTATTAACTTAAAACAGAATTCTTAATATTGTAAGCATAATGATATTGTCTCATTGTGATATTTGGCCATAACTCCCTCCTCTGAGGGAGCTACCTTTGGGGAAGGGGGTTGTTGTCCAGACAGGGGCCAGTGAACTGTGGGTCATGGGTTCAATAGTGGGTGAAATGGTTACAATGGTAATATGTTGTAAAACAATGAGTAATGGTAATATTTAGTGGTTTTCACTTTTACAAAAAAAAAACATATAATATAATATAATATAATATAATATAATATAATATAATAATTCTTCTTAACCGTGCACTTGCACGACAGCAAACCTATTCTGGGGAACATTCACCAAAAGCAGCTGATCTACAAGCTCACAAGCTGTCATGATGTTGTGCAGCCTATATATTTTGTTTTTTTGTAGTTTTATATAGTGCTTAAATTAGTCCTTTAATGCAGACCGATAAAAATAAGGCAACATAAACCTATAATAATTGAATAAGTGTGGAAAACATCATTGGTTTGTGATCAGTTTGACTGCTTAATGAACAGTAAAGACATCAGGATTAGGTTAAATCTGGCTGTCCGGAGCAGGCTAAATCCAAAGCATTAGTTTCCATAGTAACTAATGTAGCATCACTTTCATGAAACCGAATCAAGCCTCAACATATCCAGGTTAACTGGTTAAATTAATCTGGCAAGATTAACCAGCTTTCATGAAACCGGTTAATCGCTGATCCAGGATATATTAAACAAGGATATCTGTTAAATCCCGGCTTAATCTCTAATCCAAGTTTCGTGGAACGGGCCCCTGGATGGTTAGAGTGGCGCGATTACATACAAAGTCAATGCAAAGACGAGAATTGGGCGAACGGGCGCGGCGCGACCTGGCGCTGTACAAACGGGACGAACCATACTAGGCGAATATACTGTACATATTCAGGTCTAATTCCTCATGGGGGCTCGAGCCCCGCTGCCCCCACGGAGTCTACGTCATTGCTACATTATATTCATGTTTCTACATATTCTAGTCATCATCGATGGGGAATCCAAGCTGATAGAAACCGCAGGCTTTCTATTCCTGAAAAGTTGCAATGTGATAATGGAAGCCATCGTTCTCACGATAATAAAAATCTAAATATGTTTTACCAATTATTATGAAGATATAGCCTAGCCCCATATGTGCCCTCTCCCTACGCTCATTCTGTAGCTCCGAGATGAGGTCACACACAGGGCCCCTCCCACCTCGTTCAGAAACGGCGCATGTTTCCACAATTCCATGATTCTTACCTTTTCTAAACAATTAATCAAAAACGTGAAGTGGTGTGAAGGGTTTACACTAATTCAACGTCAACAACGGCAAAGAAAATCCAACTTTAAACGGTTACGAGCGTTACAGCGGTTGGTTTAGTCAGCCGCTTCCATGTTTATCAAGGGATTTGTGCGTGTGCGCGTGCATGTCGAGTGAACTGAAGTCAGTTGGAAAATTTCGACCAGGGGAGGCGCCGGGGAGGCGCTAAAGCTTTTCAACTTCCTTGAAAAACATGTTAAACAACCGCTAGACGCTCGTGTAACCGTTTAAAGTTGGGTTTTCTTTGCCGTTGTTGACATTGAATTAGTGTTTAAACCCTTCACACCACTTCACGTTTTTGATTAATTGTTTAGAAAAAGGTAAGAATCGTGGAATTGTGGAAACATGCGCCGTTTCTGAACGGGTGGGAGGGGCCCTGTGTGTGACCTCATCTCGGAGCTATTAGGCCTATCTCACAGCCCGCTTTCCACGCCCACTTCCGGTAAATAGTGGTGTCTTTAACATGAGCATTTACACGTTTTTTTCTCTGGAGAATCTAAGTACATTTTCTAATGTAAAAATGTGACAGACCAATATTATTATGAAGAAAACAAGATGGTAAATCAGGTCGAACAGATAGAACAAACCTTACCTTGAGAAAACAAAAGTTGTAGACTTCTTAAATTACCTCTGTTAACATGTAGCGTCTATGGAGTGACGTCACGCTATCACCACTAACGCCGAAAGGGGGCGTATTTAGGGGGGCGGGGAAATTCTGTGAGATAGGCAGAGATTCGTCAGAATCGAAGAAAAAAAAACTCTACGAGAGTCTAAATGTTTGGGCTAATGAAGATAAGTAGAAAAGTGGTCCTTTAACAACTTAACTATTTTATCAAATAACGACTGTTATTTTCTTGCCAACATTAGATAGTGATTTACTAGGCTGACTGCTTTACTACTAATTCAGGAAGTAGCCATAGCCCATATTCCATTGGTCTCTGTTTTACTTTACCAAGTAACCTACAAAAAAAACAATAAGTTCAGGCTATCCATCAAACGTAAGGCGACTTTTATGGCAAGGGAAAGTTTATTACTAGACACGGTGTATTAGCTTGTAACGGGAGATAAAACGTTATTACGCCCTATTGCGTATTAACAAAAACAATTTACTTTCATTTTCGATATTGCAACATTGTACTCACCACCCCCAGTCACCGCAGGATAAAACCATATATGTGTCAAAAACACAAAAAGGCAGGTGGTAGGCTGAATCATATTGTAAAACTGATATGTCTTAAAATAATGGAAGAAAAGACAATAGCGTCGTCAAAGTCCTCTATGATGGTGGACGGAAATATCCGAGATTGTCTGGGAGTTGTTGTTGACTGTTCAATTTCTAAAACATTGTAGTCCCAATATGATTCTGATTGGCTGGTTACCGTCACGTGACCGGTGTAAATTTTACCGATAACCCAAAATACAACCAGAGACCTTTTAGGTGGCCTTAACTAGCCGATAATCGGGCATTTTTGACGCTCGGGGGGTGCCCGACCGCTCAAAGCGCGATCGGATCAACATCAAGAATGTTTGATATTTGCTCTGCCCCGCTCCGATTATCCTGCTATCAGATTTCAGATTGAAAAAAATCGGCTAGTGTAAGGCCACCTTAACTCTATGGAGACCTCTCGTGGCTTATTGCTTTATTGTCAACCCCCAAGAGTCAAGACCAATAGCACCCAGCTGGGGGTCAATCTAGTCTCGCGTTACTAGACTGTTGCCTCCGCGATTTCCAAACGCTCATAGCATTCAGAGCGTCTATGATTCAGAGATTGTGGATCCTGTCTAGAGCGCATACGGAAACAATCTTTGTAAATGATTGTGGATGTAGATCTCTATGATGTAGATTGGATGCGATTAGATCTTAGAGTATGGTATATATGAATAGAGACTGCACCGGATATCTCCTCCCATCCACTTGCATTAAGTTGCTCAAAAGCGCGAGGCGATTTCACCAGGCTACAAATAACAACAGCTCCTACTGAGTGTAGTCTGCATTTGTTTCACTTTGAAAATCCGAATTCAAGTTCAACTTGAATTACTTTCTTTTCGCAAGCTATCAAAAAAAATATTATCTCTCAAGTGCGCAAGGTGCAGGTGAGCTAAACAAAATGAATAGTTCATCTCGACTCGATTCATCCGGAATAGTAGGCTAATCAGCACCTCATCATTCAGAAAAAAATACAACCAAAAGGAAGTAAGTGCATGCTTTAAGCATGCACGTTTAGCCTACTTCCATTTAAAATATACTCTAGTAGTGTACTAATTCCTTTAATGGCATTCAATGTAAGCATTAGGCATAGTGCGCATAATTATCATACATCTAACCTTAAACTAGTTATAGCTATAACCACGGTTATTGCAAAAAAATAACTTTGACCACAAACCCAACTTTACCATCTTCTGTTGATCTTCTAAATAATCTAGGCTACTTGAAGTTGACGTTTTTAGACAACTCTGCCACTCAGTGGTAAAGGAGCAGAACTGCGTCTACCGGTATATCCCTTATCCCTACAGTCGACATAAATAAAGCCTCTATCACAACATAATCACACCTACATGATTTGACAAACAGGAGAATACGTCGTGTTGTAGTTTTCGGTGGTCACTGGTCAGTCACCTCTTCACCGAAAACTGAACTAGGAATAGGCATAGAGTATATATATAATAGAGACTGAACTAGCGCGAAGCTCCGCCCCCCCAGCTATTCATGTCAGTGGAAGTTGCTCAGTGGCGTTTTGAAGCACCCGGAAGACTGCCGGAAGTCCCTCCCAGGACCTCAACTTTGAGGTCCTGAGTGACGTAGGGCAACTGAGCGCTCAACGTTAAAGCCCAGCTGCACGGGGTTTCCCGGTCATGAATCCACGGGTCCGCCTGTAGTCCCTCGTCCTACCACTAGGACCTAGAGCTTCAACGTTGGAAAGCCTGCCTGCCCCCTTGGGAATAGGCCTTTAGCTTAGGCTGCCATCATCACTTTTGAGTTCCGTCGGACTGTAAATACTGATTCAGATTTTACGGGGGCCAGTTTCGAATTGCAGCCATCCGTAGGTGCCCTTTGAGAGCGGTTTTGAAGGAGTCAAGGGATTCGCATGTCTTAATGACAGTTGGTAGGGCGTTCCACATTTTGGTGGCATAGGAGCGAAAATAATTTAGTCCCTTGTTTGTGCCGAATCTGGGTTGTACATGGTTCGTTGCACTCCCTCTGGTGTTGTGGGTGTGGACTTCGTTAACATTAAGGAAGTATCTAGACAGGTACATGGGTATCTTGGTGGTGTATCGAATCTTGTGGAACAGACCCATTGCAAGATGCTGTACTCTGTCGTCGACCCTAAGCCATTCCAGCCTGTCGAAGTGGGCAGGGGTGAGGTGGGTTCGGGGGGCTAGGTCAAGTAGGAGCCTGACCAGTTTGGGGTGTAATTGTCTAGGCCTACCTTGTAATCATCCTTACTAATGTCCCACAATCATCCATTTGTGTGTCTAAGATTACCATGTCCCTCTGCTTCTGTCCACTATAGGCACAGAACCACACTGAACCACACTGAAAGAAGTTCACATTTAAACTTTCTGAGTTTGCATTGCTAGTCTGAGTGTGTTGTCATTGTCAACCAGGACAATGTGCCCACTTAGCCGCAATTTGCAACTCTAGATTTTTTATAATGGGATGAATATAGAGTTGCAATACCCTCCATTGACTCCCCACTCATCCAATTTGGTTTGTGATCTGCTTGTCTTAAACAACGTTAAACTCACCAACATTGCAGCTGTAGTCCAAGCTTGAATTATCCTCTTTCAATCTGCCGAGCTTGTTTTTCATAAAATTCCCCCGTAGACATGTTATGAGCTACTTTCTGTCAAGACATCCTCTGTAGGTGATTCTTTTTCTAAGTGTTGCAGTTTGGAAGCACTCGTTTTTGTTAACGGGTCGCGCTGCTGCCTCCTGCATTGTGTGCAAATTCGAAACAGGTGGTACGCTGGGCCGTTCAGTGACTTATGACGAGTGCTTCCAAACTCCAGCACTTAGAAAAAGAATCACCTGCACAGAATTTCTTGACAGAAAGTAGCTCATAACATGTCTACGGGGGATTTTTATGAAAAACAAGCTCGGCAGATTGAAAGAGGATAATTCAAGCTTGGACTACAGCTGCAATGTTGGTGAGTTTAACGTTGTTTAAGACAAGCAGATCACAAACCAAATTGGATGAGTGGGGAGTCAATGGAGGGTATTGCAACTCTAGATTCATCCCATTGTAAACAAATCTAGAGTTGCAAATTGCGGCTAGTGCCCACTTACCTCCACTTGTAGGGTGTCCAAATGTAGCCAAGCCAGTGCGTTTTGGTGAAAAGTATATAGTAGGCTACATTAATCCTATTCCTAGCTCTTTTTTTCTGCTATACAGACCTTCTTTATTGAATCTTAAAAGAAAGTAATATTTGCCTGTGAGGCCCAATCGTATTGCTAACACATTTATTTTGAGGTCTAAAGAAATCTATAAGCTATAGTCTATTTGCAGATTCTAGCAGCAGCTAATTGACAATTCACATCACATGTCCTGCTGCACGGTGGTGAAAGAGTCTGAAGTCTGAAATCAATAAACCCGTGTAAGCAGCTGATTTGGGACCGGTCAAATGCAGGTTGTATTCAAAACAGTATACTCTGGCGCCGCCTAGTGACGGTGTCACGGTAGGTCTATGCTACCTGCTCCAAATAATTTATCCCAACGGCAACGGATTCAGGAATGTTTGAATTACAATCATTGTATGTGTTACAATGCAGATGTTCATCTCTAGTTTTGGTCAGTAGCTCATTATAGGCTGAACAAAGTCAGAAGTGTTAGACCCTATACTAATCAAACTATAGCCTAGTATTTATCTTGATGGTTAACAACTCAACTTCATTCAGTGTGATGCTTGAATTCCACACTGATAGTGATAATACCTATAGCTGGGTAATAAACCTGTTTCCTGCCTGACGTTGCTGCTTCCTGAAAGTCTTTACAATACATACAATACTAATCAGACAAAAGTCATTACAATACTAATCAATCAAGACAACCAAACAATTAGCAGTAGTTTATTTGTATAAAAGTGCATCATGAAAATCGTAAAATCATTAAACAAATCTAATATTTGTGTTGGTCTAAGTCAAGATATTCCAACTGCAATACTACATTTGATTTGATTACAAAAAAATGAGAGCAAACTAGAAAAAGTGCCCTTCTGGTCACAGGTCTCCACCAGGAGGATAGGAGTGTGTGTGTGTGTGTGTGTGTGTGTGATGTTTGGCAAAATGTTTATGTGTGTTGTGTGTGTGTGTGTGTGTGTGTGTGTGTGTGTGTGTGTGTGTGTGTGTGTGTGTGTGTGTGTGTCGCGGCTTGGCCTGTTGTAGCGCCACCATGAGGCTGATTTGAAAACGGTCAAGTGGCATTTCTTCCAAAGCCTAGTGGGAATATGCATGCACAGTTTCACCACAATCGGACGCTGCGTTGAGTAGTTGTGGCGATTTGTACAAAACGGGTACAAAGCGGGCTACTCCTGAAAAGTTTAGGAGCCAATCGTAGCCAATGAGGGTGGATTATGAGAAATCAAACAAACCCGTCTTGATCACATGACCATGGAGAGCATGTGTACCGATTTGCGTGAAATTTGGATACAATCTGAAGGAGTAATATTAGAAAATGTGTTTTACATATGTCGGCCTTCTGGTGGCGCTATAAAGAGCAGATGTGAAACATTCCAGGCAAAGGTTTTTCCTTGGCCTCTAGGGAGTTGGCATACAAAGTTATTCACAGATCCGTGCAGTTAGAGGTAAAAACACTTTTCGGCCAGTTATAGCGCCACCATGAGGCTGAGTTGAAAATGTTCATGGGGCATTTCTTCCTCTGCCTAGTGGGATTGTGCGTGCACAATTTCACGGAAATCACATGATGTGTTCATGATTTGCAGCATTTTGTTTGAAACCGAGCACTCCTGCAAACTTTGGAAGCCAATCTTAGCCAATCAGGATGGAGTCTGAGAAATCTGAAAGACCCGTTTCGTTGAATGGCTCTAGAGAGACTGTGTACCAATTTGCGTGATGTTTGGACAAAATATGTAGGTGTACTGTCCAAAAACTTGTTTTGCACA
Source organism: Electrona antarctica (assembly GCF_951216825.1). NCBI lineage: Eukaryota > Metazoa > Chordata > Actinopteri > Myctophiformes > Myctophidae > Electrona > Electrona antarctica. Next base: position 22,885,947 of record NC_136796.1, on the reverse strand, counting down.
AAGCGGCCTCCTGGTGGCGCTATAAAAGGCCATTCTGGGCAGAGGTTCATCGTTGGCATCCAGGGAGTGTGTGTGCAAAATTTGGCATCGACCGGGTTAACGGTGCCGGAGATTAGCTGTTCACGGACGGACACACGGACACACGGACGGACGGACACACGGACGGACGGACGGAGTGCAAAACATACTCTCTCCCCATGCCTTCGGCCTGGTGGAGACAAAAAACAATATGACCAAAAATAAATGCAAATAGAGCTGATGGAGCCTTGGGCTGGAAGAGTGAAGGAAAAGCAGCATTTAGTTGGTTGGTTTCTTTTTGGGCTAATTATTTGTTACAGTTTTGTCACTCTATTTCATTTTGTGATTTCAATCTCTTAAAATTAGGGATGAGACATTTTGGCCGATATCGATATCCAATATAAATAATTGCTGTTATGGCAGATAACCGATGTCGATATGATCTCATTCTTGAGTTAATAGTTGTCTTCCTTAAGGAAAATAATTTTGTACTTGACATTTAATTAATCAAGTGAAGTGAAGTAAAAATGCAGGGATATAGAAAGTAATTACCAGAGTCCCTGCTGAACTCACTGGAATCTGCAAAGAAAAGGAAGAGTTAAACCATGAATGAGTTTTGCAGTGCTTAATGCACTCAGCTGGATCGAAATAAGCCCCTGGCCTAGGGCCTAGGGTTATCCTTTTAACAATCATTGTAAAACTGTACCACTGTACTAATTGCAAACTGTTAATAAAGTATTTAAACAATCAATCAAAAGTAACTGTGTACAGTGACAGTATATTTTGAAAAAAACAACAACATATGGCCATAAGTTCAACATTCACTCTCAAAATGGCAAAGAATCAATTATGTGATTTTGTACCTTACATTTTATTGTTTGTTTGTACTTGTCAATCATGAGTATCTTGTTTTTGAGAATACAACCATTCAAATCAGTTCTATTCTATTCAACAATACCGTTCGTATAATAAAGAATAATAATAAAGAAATGTCAATTTTGAAAAGGTAGAGAAGGGCAAACATGATCATACAGTACCTTTCCATTTCTTCTCCGTGTCAACCTCTTCCAGATCGCGTTCCCCTGCCAACCCTGAAAAAAAGGGGGGAAAAAACTGACAGTGAACAGACTTGTTGATCTGCCTTTCTTTCTTTATTTTGTAAACAAAACTGGATGGATGCAGATGAAATCCCTAAGTCGATATTCTAATTCCATACTGTATAAAAACCTGTATAGCAAAAAAAAAAGTTTATTCTAAATAAAATCATTCAGATTTTTTATGCTAAAAACATATTGTCAAACCGTTTGGTTTAGACTAGAGTCTTACCTGAGTCGCTGGAATTGCTAGAAGTTTCACTCTTTCCTGCTGTAAATGTAGACAGTGTTGTATTATGTCATACAAATTCCAAACAGTATTTTTCTTTAGAAAATGTGAAACTTGACTATGTTAGTGTTATGTTATTGTTGTTGTTGTTATTATTATTAAAAAACAGGCACACATTATCATACCATTCAGGTTCTTCATCTCGTCCCCAAGACTGCCTTCCTCTGCCAACCCTGCCAAGATGACAAATTGAGACACTGAAGACTGAACAGACTTGTTTAATTGTCTCCACCAGGCCGAAGGCATGGGGAGAGAGTATGTTTTGCACTCCGTCCGTGTGTGTGTCCTTCCGTCCGTCCTTCCGTCCGTCCGTTATCAGCTAATCTCCGGCACCGTTGGCCCGATCCATGCCAAACTGTGCACACACACTCCCTGGATGCCAACGACGAACCTCTGCCCCAAATATTCCTCAACGTCCTGTTATAGCGCCACCATGAGGCCGATTTAGGCAAAACACATTTCTGTAGATAACTCGTACACATTTTATCCATACATCACACAATTCAGTATACACTATCTCCATTGTCATGTGATCAACACAGATCTGCACAATTTCCCATCTTCCATCCTGATTGGCTAAGATTGGCTTCCAAAGCTCACATGATTGGTCCGTTTCGAACAATGTCACAAATCACAAACACAGTGTCCAATTTCCATGATATTATACACGCACATTTCCACTAGGCTGAGGACGACATGCCACTATTTTCCCCCCAAATCAGCCTCACGGTGGCGCTATAACAGGCCAATTCCTGTTTTTACCCATAACTGCATCGACAACTTATGTATGCGCACTCCCTAGAGGCCATGGAAAAACATTTTCCCTGCATCCCTCCACATCTGCCGGTTATAGCGCCACCATGAGGCCGATTTCTGCAAAACACATTGTTTATGTTAGTCGCACAGATTTCATCCAAATGTCACGCAAATCGGTACACATGATCCCTGTAGTCATGTGATCAAGACGAGCCTGTTGGATTTCTCAGATTCTACACTGATTAGCTTCCAAAGTTTTCAGGAGTAGCCTGTTTTGTACAAAATGCTGCACATGTCCTGCTCATCCAGAATTCTATCCTCAGAGATGCTATGAGTGATCTGGCTCTGCATTTCCTCAACAAAATTAAGAAAATTGTTGCAAGAAACAAACAAACAAAAAAACATGTTTATATTACTCCTAAACATTTTGCCAAACACAGTCCTATCCTCCTGGTGGAGACCTGTGCCCAGAAGGGCACTTTTTCTAGTTGCCTTTCTTTCTTTATTTTGTAAACAAAGCTGGATGGATGCAGATGAAACCTATAGCAATAATCTATTTTTTATTATAAACACATTGGTTTCACCAGTGCTACTAGGTGAAATTGCTAAACAATATTCATATATTAATTTCCTCCATTGAGACTGAGCCAACACAAAGGAGTTCTAGTGGGATTTGCCAGACCAGTAAAAGTGGTTGTGCTTTAATACCATCTCTGTCAATGGTCTGATGTACAATATAAACTCCAAGCTCTATAATTTTTCCTTTTTGGTTTTATCTCTTGTTTCATCTGTATTTGCGTCTTGCTCTCTATGAAAAACTTGAAAAGCAGCAATGCATTTTTGTTTCGTTTTTTGCTTTTCAAAGTGGAACCAGCATTCATGGAGAGATATTTAATTTACTTCCTTGAACAATAGTCAACTTCAAAAACCAGTTCCTGATAATGACAGAGAGAGAGAGAGAGAGAGAGAGACTGGTTTCCCACGTGACCTATAATCACACTGTGCAGTGTAATAAAATGAGACCTTTGTACTCTTATATCTTTGATATGACAGCCATAACCAGTTTCTTTGTTTGAGACTTGTAATTTCTATGAAGTTTTACTTTCTGTGTTACATTGCTGTATAGCTTCAGGTCTTGACTTTTTAAGCACACTGCTTTGCTAGAAGTTTCACTCTTTCTTGCTGTAAATGTAGACAGTGTTGTATTATGTCATACAAATTCCAAACAGTATTTTTCTTTAGAAAATGTGAAACTTGACTATGTTAATGTTATTGTTGTTGTTGTTGTTGTTATTATTATTAAAAAACAGGCACACATTATCATACCGTTCAGGTTCATCTCGTCATCCCCAAGACCTTCCTCTGCCAACCCTGCCAAGATGACAAATTGAGACACTGAACAGACTTGTTTAATTGCCTTTCTTTCTTTATTTTGTAAACAAAGCTGGATGGATGCAGATGAAACCTATAGCAATAATCTATTTTTTATTATAAACACATTTTTTCATATTACTCCTCCAGATTCTGTCCAAAAATCACCACCAGGAGGCCACAACCTGACCTGGCCTGGTGGAGACCTGTGCCATCTAGGTCTGAATAAAACTATTCTGATTTTGATCCTAAAAGCATATTGTCATAGCATTTTGGTTTCCCACGTGACCTATAATCACACTGTGTGCAGTGTAATAAAATGAGACCTTTGTACTCATCTCATATCTTTGATATGACAGCCATAACCAGTTTCTTTGTTTGAGACTTGTAATTTCTATGAAGTTTTACTTTCTGTGTTACATTGCTGTATAGCTTCAGGTCTTGGCTTTTTAAGCACACTGTTAGTGTTAGTTACTCATAGTCATAACTTTAAAGAGAAGCCGCTACTAAGCAGAAAAAGAGAAAGTTGTTTTAAAATGAGCCCAACCTTGTCTTTTCTTCACACAGTAGATCACAGCAGCCACTAAGAGTCCCAGCAAAACACCAACACCAACTCTGATCCAGAGTCGTCGGTGGCGACGACTAAAACCAAGACAGGATTGTGTAATTACATTACATGGTTTATTGATAACATTTTCCAGAACTTGCTCTAACCAGGCATGCATGCTCAGTGACATACCCTATAACCAGTAAGACGCCCTGAGGGTGAGAAGCGACCTCACTTGTGTGCACACATCCGCCTTGATGATGGCAGACTGCTGGGCGAGCGCTGGCGCTTTGGCATGGGGGGTCAGATCAACATTATGGAATTCATTCTGTACTGGCCATATTGGAGCGTGTCTTGAGTGTACAGGGTTTGATGAGGTCAGATCAACATATGGAATGTCAGAACAGGAAGGACGGGTGGGAAAGGATCAACATATGGAATGTCAGAACAGGTCAGCTCCATATATGGAGATCTAAGGGTTTGAGGTTTGAGGTCAGATGTAGAGTTGCTGGCTGGCTCCATATATGCAGATCTACAGTAGGTGATGATCCAGTCTTCTCCATGTATGGTTATCCAGGGTTAGATGAGGTCAGTGTCGTGATCTTCATATATGGAGGCGTGGCGTGTCACAAAGCACATTATGGAGATCTAAGGGTCTTCATGATATACTTCATGATGTCACAAGGCATGACCATGTATGGAGACGTGATGTCAAAAGGCGTGACCATATATGGAGACGTGATGTCACAAGGCATGACCATATATGGAGGCATGGGTGGGTGACGGACGGGAGATGCGCGTTTTATAATAGATGGAATAAAATAAACAAAAACTTGCGAGAAGTTGCGAGTCTCCATTTTAACATCTAATGAAGTAAAATGCCTCTGTTTTTTGTACATACTCATGAAACACTCCCTTGACATGTGAAGATTAAGCAAATTATTCAACGTCAAAATGAAAACAATCATCTTACCCCAATCCTGGTTCTTGCGAGTGTTGGTCGCAGGGTGTATCACCTCAGCTGTATTTGGCAGAGTCACTTCTTAAAATCTCCACTCGATTCATGATCTGGTAAGTGCCATCGCCGTTGGGTCGAACACCTGTGGTGCTCATGCCGTCCAGTCGATCCACCACCTTTGGGGAAGAAGTCTGTTGCCAGGCAGTGTAAAATGATGGAGGTCGGATTCTTGCTCTTCTTGGCATACACATGGAGCACTGGTGGTTCTGAGACGCCATGAGGACAAATTTGAGTTTTGAGTAGATGCATAGGCCTATGGCATTGTAGAGAATCTTTTTATTTTCACTCAGGTTCATTTCACTTCCTCATTCATCATACTTGTCAAAAGTGTATTTGTTTGTGACAGTGCTATGAATTTCAAATCAAACTCTGCTGAATGGCTATAAGCAACATTTGGCAGAAATATTGTAGCATCATTTATCATTATGCTGAATCTCTTTACAGAAAAATCTATATTTATTGATTATCCAATAAAACATTAGGGATGCTCCAACCAAATCAGTGTTCCTATTCCACTGTCATCTAGTCAGAGCACATTTTAACATTCTTTTGAAAACTGTTACACTAATAAAGTTTATTATTATTTGATATTTTAGTCTTTTGGTGTATCCGTCCTTAGTGGTACCTGTAGCGCATATTGAGCTGCATGTACTTGTTGTGGCAACCCAGGGGAGAATAGGCAAGATTCACAATAAAATAAGAGGCTCAGAGTCAGAATCAACATAAATTGTCTTTTATTAACTTGTTAGGGAAAGGGGAAAAGGGGCAAAACATCAACTCAGGGTTCCTCCTGTCTGGGGCTTGGGCTTTTAGTCCTGTGGGCAAAGCAGAGAGAGAGCTAGTGACTATCCTGTATTCAGGGGTGGAGAGTGCTGTAGGCTCTCCCTTGTGGAGTTCAGTCGGCTTGTGAAATGTCCAACATACCAGCCTCCTCATGAACAGAGTGATTCCTGCTTCCTCACTCCTCCATTAGTCCAAACTGACTCCCCAGGCAGCTTGGGCGTTGGCTATTTAAAAGCTTCTGTTGATTGCCTTACTGGCTGCAGGTGCGTCCATGTCCAGGCTCCCATTGGCTGCAATACCTGTACAGGGTAATATACTCCCTCTATTACCTCCCCCAGCCTCCTTATGTGGGGAATAGGCCTGGCTGTTTCCCCTGGTTTGCCACACACCCTCCCTTCCAGCTCCAGGCAGAGGCCAGGAGCGTCAACAAACCAACAGCTCTCATCTCTCCTGGACAGGGCGTCTGCGTTTCCATGGGCCTTGCCCGACCTGTGCTCAACAGTAAAATTAAAATTCTGCAAATCCAAAAACCATCTTGTCACTCTTGCATTACTGTCCTTAGCTGTTGACATCCACTTTAATGGTGCATGGTCAGTCACCAGTGTAAACTTCCGGCCCAGTAGATAATAGCGTAACTTGTGTAGAGCCCATTTAATCGCCAAACACTCTTTCTCTACAGTGGAATAATTCAGTTCATGTTTCTGCAACTTACGACTTATATAGACCACTGGGTGTTCCTCTCCATCCTGGCCTTGAGATAGTACCGCTCCAATCCCTGTTCCTGAGGCGTCTGCATGCACAACGAAGGGTATTTTAAAGTTAGGTGTCCTCAAAACCGGCTCTGTGCATAGGGCTTTCTGGAGGGTGGCGAATGCTTCCTCTGCCTCGGCCGTCCAGACCACATGATTTGGGAGGCTTTTCTTGGTCATCTCATTTAGAGGTACTGCCATTGTAGCAAAGTGGGGAATGAAACATTGATAATAGCCGATTAGGCCCAAAAATGTTTTTACCTGGCGCTTAGTGGAGGGTTTAGGCCAGATTTTTACCGCCTCCACTTTCCGGAGTTGTGGTTTCACATCGCCTCTTCCTATTGTGTAGCCCAGATACTGGGCCTCCTCTAGGCCCAGGTGGCACTTCTTGGGGTTGGCTGTCAGACCAGCGTGCCGCAGGGCCCCCAGGACAGCTCTCAAGTGTCCTAGATGGGAAGTCCAATCACTGCTGTAAATTATAATATCGTCAATGTAGGATGCCGAGTACTCACGATGGGGTCTGAGGATTCTGTCCATCATGCGCTGGAACGTGGCAGGCGCTCCATGGACCCCGAAAGGCAGGACCCGGTAGTGGTACAGTCCATCCGGGGTGGAAAAGGCCGTCTTCTCCCTGGCAGCCTCAGTGAGGGGCACCTGCCAGTACCCTTTAGTGAGGTCAAGGGTCGATATGAAGCGGGCCGGGCCTAAGCGTTCAATAAGCTCATCAACTCTGGGCATAGGGTAGGCATCAAAATTGGAGATCTCATTTAATTTCCTAAAATCATTGCAGAACCTCTCAGTGCCATCTGGCTTGGGAATTAAAACAATAGGGCTTGACCAGGCACTCTGCGATTCCTCAATTATCCCCAAGTCCAACATCTTTTTGACCTCGTCTCTGATGGTTTCCCTCTTAGCCTCAGGGATACGATACGGGCGGAGCCTCACCTTCTTTCCTGGCTCGGTGACTATATCATGTTGTATCACATCAGTGTGCCCCGGCAGGTCGGAGAACACATCTTGAAACTGGCTGGTCAACTCTATGAGATCTTGACGGTGGGTCGGGGCCAGTTGGGGGCCTAGCGGTACCTGTGAGGGGTCAGAGACTGGGGCTTCTGCAATGAATGAGGTTATCGGAACACAGTCAGGGGGGTGCCACTTTTTTAGGAGATTCACATGATAGATTTGACAGGACTTTCTCCTCCCGGGTTGTCTCACCTTGTAGTTGACCTCACTGACCTTTTTAACCACCTCATAGGGCCCATGCCACTTGGCGAGGAACTTGCACTCGGCCGTTGGGACAAGGACGAGGACAAGTTCTCCAAGCTTGAATTCCCGTATTTTGGCATTCCGGTTGTAGACCCGGGCTTGAGCTTGCTGTGCCTGCTGCATATGCTCTCGCACGAGGGGCCAGACCTTAGCCATTCGTTCTCGCATCTGGTCAACGTACTCTATGACAGAGCGATGAGGGGATGGCTGTTGTTCCCACGCCTCTCTGGCCAGATCCAGCAGGCCCCTGGGTCTCCGTCCATACAGCAACTCAAATGGGGAAAACCCCGTGGACGCCTGGGGGACCTCTCGGATGGAAAACAAGACATAAGGTATTAGCTGGTCCCAGTCTTTCCCATCAACATCAACAACATTCCTGAGCATGCGTTTGAGGGTTTTATTAAAACGTTCAACGAGCCCGTCAGTCTCTGGGTGGTAGACTGACGTTCTTATCTGTCTCACCTTCAACAACTTGCACATCTCCTTCATCAACCGCGACATGAAACAACTTCCCTGGTCAGTGAGGACCTCTTTCGCGATGCCAGCCCGGCTGAACAGGAGGAACAGTTCCTTGGCCACGGTCTTGGCATTCGCCGCCCGTAGCGGGATTGCCTCCGGGTAGCGGGTGGCATAGTCCAGGGTGACCAGGATATACCGATGCCCCCTACTGGATCTTGGCAGGGGACCAATTATGTCCATGGCTATTCTCTCGAAGGGCGTGCCAATTATGGGTAATGGGATCAAGGGATTTCGATAATGTACCTTTGGGGCGGTTTTTTGGCACTCTGCACAGCTTCTGCAATATTCCTGGACTGCCTTCTTTACACCTGGCCAATAGAAGCGGCCCAGGATCCTATCATAGGTTTTTTCTACCCCCAAATGAGCCCCCAGCAGATGGGAATGTGCTAGATACAATACTTTGGGAATATAACGTTTCGGCACGAGCAACTGCTCCACCTTGTCTGTGTCCCCTTTAACCACCCTATAAAAAAGTCCATGTTTTACAGCAAAATGTGGAAAAGTGGCATCACTCACCCCGTCCACACGTTTCCCGTCTACGACGGCCACATTTCTTCTGGCTTGCTCCAGGTTTGGATCCTCTAACTGGGCGGTCCCAAACTGTCCTGGTCGGACCCCCGGCTCTACCTCCGCCAGGGGGAACTCTGAGAACGCTTCAGCAAAGCTCTCGTCGGTCGAGGACATGTTGGGCCCCGTGTCCTCCTTCCCGGGGGTCTCGGCGGGGACGCGCGCCTCTCCATCGGTCCCGGTTCCAGACGACAGGGGGACATCGGACGGGGCGGCACATGCATGCACCGGCTTGACTTTAGTTGTGCGCCGGGGCATTTTCTTTTTCCTCCCTCTCTTGTGTTCAACGGTCTTGCGGTCCCACAACCGCCAGAAAATGGGGCAGTCTCGTCCTATCAGCACTGGAACTGGCAATTTTTCCACCACCCCGGCCCAGACCTCAAAGGACCCTCGGGTGGTCTGTATCTTGACTTGGGTGGTGGGATAACTCTGTGTATCTCCATGGACGCAGGAAACCGGAATCGAGGGTCCTGGGGTGCCATTTGCTAGTTCGGGCCGGATGAGGGTCACGTGACTTCCGGAGTCCAACAAGGCTTCGGCATCTTGGTCCCCTACTTTAACAGGGAGCCTGGGGGCCTCGGTGCCCTCGTGGGCCCAGCAAGTGGTGAGATAGCTAGCACCCCTCTGTGGTGGATCCGGTGGGCCCTCTGTAGGCATGGACTCCTCATTCCCTGGGCAACTCCAGGACAAGTGGCCCTCCTGGCCACAGGTGAAGCACCTTCGACGATCTCGAGTTGCGGCCGGGGGTCGGGTTGAATCCGGCCTGCTGGTAGGGACCTGGTGTGGGGCCTCCATATTACCCTTTTTCTGCCGGGGTTTATCTCCCCGGGGGTCAGGACGGGCCGGGCGTGAGTTCTCCTGCCGACTGCCTCGCATTAGGTCCTCTGTGACCTGGTAGTTTTCCAGTAACTCTATCAGGGCATCAACGTTGGTTGGGCTGTTGTGGGCGACGTGTCGTTTGGCCTCGGCCGGTAGTGCCCTAGTGCACCGATCCAGCACAATTCTATCCAAGGCTGCGGGTCCCTCCCCCGACGTCAACCAGGCCCGAGTCAGGCGCATCAGGGCGGCAATCTGTGGCCGGACCGGAATGAAGGAGTCATAGGCCCATGCGTGGACCCTCTGAGCTCTGGTTTGAAGGTTGTGTCCATAGTGTGCCAAGATGGCCACCTTCAATTTCTCATAGCTACTTGCTTCTGTGAGCGGCAGGTCCCGGTAGGCCTTCTGTGCTTCTCCGGTCAAAAACGGGGCCAGTATGCCTGCCCACTGCGCCTTTTGCCACTGCTCTCTCTCTGCGGTTCTTTCAAAAATTTCAAGGTATATCTCAATGTCGTCGTCGGCCGTCTGTTTGGTGAGCACCTTGCTGGGTTCAATTATCTCTTCGGACTTGACCAAGTGTCTGCTCAGGTTAGTCATGGCCTCCTGTAAGGCCTCAAGGCCCTGAGCCTGCTGGGCCTGGTTCTGTATGAGCTGGATCAAGGCGTTCTCCATTACGCCCTGTGTCTCACTCACGAGTACTTATTTTATTGTGAATCTGTCAATGCCGGACCGAGGCTACCCACGTTCTCCACCAAATGTGGCAACCCAGGGGAGAATAGGCAAGATTCACAATAAAATAAGAGGCTCAGAGTCAGAATCAACATAAATTGTCTTTTATTAACTTGTTAGGGAAAGGGGAAAAGGGGCAAAACATCAACTCAGGGTTCCTCCTGTCTGGGGCTTGGGCTTTTAGTCCTGTGGGCAAAGCAGAGAGAGAGCTAGTGACTATCCTGTATTCAGGGGTGGAGAGTGCTGTAGGCTCTCCCTTGTGGAGTTCAGTCGGCTTGTGAAATGTCCAACATACCAGCCTCCTCATGAACAGAGTGATTCCTGCTTCCTCACTCCTCCATTAGTCCAAACTGACTCCCCAGGCAGCTTGGGCGTTGGCTATTTAAAAGCTTCTGTTGATTGCCTTACTGGCTGCAGGTGCGTCCATGTCCAGGCTCCCATTGGCTGCAATACCTGTACAGGGTAATATACTCCCTCTATTACCTCCCCCAGCCTCCTTATGTGGGGAATAGGCCTGGCTGTTTCCCCTGGTTTGCCACATTGTACACACAAACACAATGTATGAAAGGTGTTAATAATGTAAACTAATACTCACTGTTCTTAAAACTGATATCCTCTTCCTCGTAACCAACAAATTTACTTAACCAGTTGACACACTCCCTCTCCAGGTAGCCTTGGGTGTAGTCGTTCAGCATCTTGACTTCGTCCCACTTCCGCTTGGTGGGAAGTGCAAGTGGGTTGGGGGCGATCCAGCGCTTATTCTTATCATCAAAGGCCAGGAAGTCGTCACCGTCATAGCTGTATTCATCCTTGCCGCTGATGAACTTTAATGATTTGTCATCTCCAGCTCGATTCTCGGCCGTGCAGCCATCCCTCCACTGAAGAATGTGTAATTCTGGTGAAAAGGTTAAGAATACAATGACAGGGGAAGGCACAACAACTTATGAGGCATCATAACAGAGGAAACAGTCTGGAAGGAAGGTCATGACACAAAACAACATCTAGTTTAAACGTTTCTTTATAGTTTAATGCCATTTTCTATGGGACTAAAAGAACACAACACAACAAGAGAGTTAGGATGAAATAAATGCCAGAAAATTATCCATTTTACACACAGTGTGACTTTAATATTTACAACAATAGCGAAGCGATTCACCCTAACTGCAGTGCTACGTGCTATATTTACAAGTGCAATAGAAAGACGGTGGAAGGAGGCTACGCTATAAGGGTCTATTTGGTTAGTTACACTCAGACTCACTCGAACCACAGCAAACAGACAAACAAAATGCAGTCTAATCTCACGAGCAAAATGGGAGACATGCTCACAAAGAGAAGATACAAACACAGGGTGACCGTAACAATATTAGGGAGACCTTAATCGTGTGGGAGGAATGGTTCTATATGATGATGAGCGCTTGGATTTGGGGGGTATTTAGGGGTGACGTATTTTGCTCAGGGACACTTTGATAGGTTATAGACCGGGGCTGTGAGGCAAACCGGTGACCTACTGACCTTCTGATTTTACCAGACAGCACTAATATACGGGGTTGATTGCAGAATAGTGAGCTTCCATCAGTTCACGCATGTGACTTCAGGGTTCTTATAGGACCAATCATCAGTAGGCCTTAGTCAATAGCATTTAGGCAACATATCACCATTTGGTATTGCCCCTGAGCCCACTTAGAAAAAAGTCTGTTCTGGTACTTGCTGAGCTTGGAATTTGCTATGGTAAAGAACCATGCCTATGTTGCTCATACGAATAAATAGCTACAACAGAACCGAAATGTATACAATAGCCTACAGTAGGCTACATGGACAAAATATCATGGCTGAGTTTTTTTTTTTTGCCCTCCCAGGAGTTTGTTTTGTTATTTAAATTGTGCACATTAAATAGTTTAAAGGATTAGCAGCAGTGCAAGATCCTACTGTTTATCTCAGGTTATCTTTTTATTGTAGAATATTGCGTAGACTACGTTTACAATTTGTTTCATTAGTTATATATTTGTGTGTGCTAATGTTCAATTTCAAATGGTTAATTAATGGCAAGGTTGGGCTACCAAAACAGCCTTCTTGTAGCCTATGTAATCCTAAAATGAATGATGGCTAGGCAATCTTCATCTAGATTCGCAAAGTGAAACATTTTGTAGATATATCATATATAGCTGATACTGAGACACATATACTGTATGAGAGCAGGTTGGAAAAGAAAGGCTGTACATTCATGCGCACAACTAAGGCCTGAAGTTCCATTTTGCCCAATCAGGCCAATGACTTAAAATTAGCTTGACAGCCCAGTTTCACACTATATTATTGTCTCCACCAGGCCGAAGGCCTGGGGAGTCAGGGGAGAGTATGTTTTGCATTCCGTCCGTGTCCGTCCGTCCATCCGTTACCATGCAGCTAATCTCTGGCACCATTGGCCTGGTCGATGCCAAACGTTGCACACACACTCCCTGGATGCCAAAGACGAACCTCTGCTCCTACATTTCCAGAACGGCCTGTTATAGCACCAGCTTTTAACATTTTTACCTATAACTACATCGATCTGCATGAAACTAGAGGGCAAGGAAAAACCTTTTTACATCTGCCTTTTATAGCGCCACCAGGAGGTCGACGTTTGTAAAACACATTTTTTGATATTACTTCTCCAGATTCTGTCCAAAAATCCCGAAAATTGTTACACAGTATAGTCGTGTGCTCAAGACGGATCTGTCTGATATTTCATATTCCATCCTAATTGGCTAACATTGGCTGCAAAGTTTGCAGGATTGGCCCGTTTAGAACAAAAAGCCTCAAATCATGAATGCAGCGCGCAATTTACGTGAAATTGTTCACACACTTTCCTACTAGGCTGAGGAATAAATCCCACCCTTTTCACATTGGCCTGTTATAGCGCAATACGTGACCTTAAGAATAAGAGTGATTAACACTGAGTTAACTTTAAAACATATATAACTTTACGGTATAGGAAATGCTTGGATGTCTAACCGGTGTCATTGCTGTGTCTCATTCGATCCCTGAGGATCCCCAGGTTGACTTTGAACCACTGCTCCTTGCTCTGGCGTGACTGCGTGCCTTTATCCCAGTAGTCCAGTCCTTGTCCAGCTTCTCCTCCATCCACGGCTGCATGGGGATCTTTTTCTTAAGCGAGCTGTCATAGTAGTCAATCATTCTGCCATCCAGCAGGCCCATGGCTGTGAACACATGGATCCCTGGGAGGTCGATAGGCTTGGAGAAAGCTGTGTAGATGTAGGTGAGTGAGTGTTGCTCTGGAAGTAAAAAGAAGAAAAACACTAGATATATATACACCAGAAAGACAAACAGGTAAGCAAACAGACATAGAGATACATATAATATAATGTATGAGAACTAGTGGTCTATATTTTTGGTATTCCAATTTATCTGTGAAATATTTCTTGGCTGGACAACGCGCACAGTGTTTTGTTGGCATCATTGGTGTATCAAGTTAATGAATACACACAGTATGAATCAGTCATCCCACATACACTCTCGGTCATGCCAGCATGGTCTAGTTCAGTGGTTCTCAACCTGTGGGTCGAGACCCCTGGGGGTCCCCACATATTCTTTTAATTGTATTTATTTATGTTTTGACTGTATATGTAATGACTCAACTCCTACAATCCTAAGTGCTTGTCAGGGTGGGGATCCCTAGATCAAATCTGATTATTTTGGGGGGGTCACAGCCTAAAATAAATTGAGAACCACTAATCTTCTCCATCTGTAACCTCCTTTTTCCATGTGATGGTAGCAACTTTGGGATTATCAGTGTCCTCTGTTTGATTTTTGGAGGGTCACACTAGTAAGATACTTCTCAGCAACAATCACTGGAATTTAACAATAATTTCAAAATGAGATATCCACCAAAATATGGCCTCTCTTAATGTCTGCCATTGAGATATAATAATCACCATGGCACAAGTTGAAACTTGTGTTGCCAGGGATTATGACATTGTTTACCCCGCTTCCTGAAATAAAGCTGGTCATATTGAAATACAATTTATGGTTTTATGATCACCAATCCGGGAATCTTGTGTCCATCTTGCTGATCTTTGTGCAGTACAGTGTGGTTGGAGAGGTATGTTTCCAGACTCCAGGTGATGTAGGCTGTATATCAGGCATTTTTGCTTTGAGGAAAAACTTTCAAATGAAAAGATGGGTGTTCTTTTATTTGGGTGACATAAAAACCTCCAGTCCCCTTTCTTCCTAGTATTTCCTGCCTGTTTTACTAGCATTATGTAATAGATATTATTTCCTAAATAATACCAAATTGTATTTCAATTACAAAAAAAAAGAAAAAGAAAAAAAGAAATAATAATTTAATAAAATTCTACAGAATTGTTTTGAAATGTGTTTATAGTTGTCCTGAATTGACATTTACTTTCACTTTTAGGCTGTAAAAATACAATACGAATAACTGCATGATAAACGCTTGTTCTGTCTTGTTCAAATGTTGGATCAGTCACCACCAGTATACGGTGTAACACAAGTTTAAAAAAAGAAGAAAACAAAGTGTTTCTTCACATTGAATAAACTGACCAATGGTTGTAGGATATATTAGTCCTGATTAGAATTAGTTAAAAATACAATACTCACCACAGTTCACTGTCCACAATGTCCCAACAATCAGGAATGTTAATATGGAATACATATTGTTACTATCCAATAGTCTCAGGACATTGCTTGGAAGGTTTCAGTGAGGACTTATTCCGGCAGTTGAATTGACGAGTATGCGAGTATACTGTACTTTACCCGTCTACCCGTTTGCCTTGGGTCCAAAGTCCTGTTAATATGGGTGCCGCCTTTGTAGGAGACATTACATTCATATAAAGGCCAGGTGAAACAGTTCTGCTTCTACATTCTGTTAAAAGTTGTCAAGTCACAGGCCTATTTCTTCTTAGATACGATCCTTGGGTATTACTGTTTTACCAGCATTATGAGAGCAGAGCCACAATCAGACAAGAAAGCCACACTTGCGGCTTGAAGATGTTGTAAATGCACTTTATTGGAAGTAAATGCAAAGCAAAAATGACATTCAACTTGTGTACAACTAAAAGGCAATTTAAGGTGTGTTCTACAAATCTGAAATCGAAAGAGAAATTGTTTATAAGCCATTGGTTCTCATCTCTCTCTCTCTCTCTCTCTCTCTCTCTCTCTCGCTCAGTAGAATCTGTCATAGGTCCAGTGTAAGAAGATCATATCTCATATTTTACCTGAATCTCCAATGTTGGGTAATTTACAATGAAAAACACAATTTGTAAATAACATTTCTTAACAATAGCATACCGGTAAATATGGCACAGTGTCATGTAACATTGCTATGTAACATTGGTATTTGGTATGTAACAGTAAGCATCTAATTTAACAAAACAATATTGAATAAGGACCTGCACTCTCAGAATTAGTCAGATGAAGCTGATGTTTAAAATGAAGAAAGATTAGGTTTTCTGTCAAAATAATGTTTGGCTGTTGTGGAGCGTTGTGTGATTTGAATGTCTTAGTATTCATGTTCTGTGAAATATCTACTCAATTCAGAAAGGAAATAGATTAGTTTTGAAGTTTGCAAAGATTAAGTTCACCAATTTGTTCGCAGCAGCCATGCTGTGAACAATTCATTTTAATGTATTTAATGTATTATTTATATCAGCAAGATCTAACTGATGTTGACAGAGCATGTCACATTTATAGATGATCCTGTATGTCACACATTGCCAAAACATGCCATATCGGCCACAGTCAAACCAGAAAAGCAATTCACTTCAATTCCTATATATATATATATATAATAAAATGACAAATAAAACAACCGACTATTGGTCTCAATATACTGCCAAGCATAGTATGTATGTGCCTCCACCGCAGAATAAAACTATATACTATACATAATTTGCTTATACATAATAAGCAAATTATAAAGTCAGAATAACTATATATATATATATATATATATATATATATATATATATATATATATAGTTATTCTGACTTTATAATTTGTTTTCCCAGCACAAATAGAACTAGAAAGAAGCAATTCTGGGAATTTGCAAAGTGTGGTTGCCTCACTGGCTGATATAGGCCCCTCCCAGTAATTTTGCCAGCCAATTACAATATCAAGTCACCCATGAAAAGGGAATTGCTTTTGGCTCTGCGTTGATTAAGCCACCCTCGACATGTGATTCAGATTTGGGATGGATCGGACATTCCGTGCGTGAATTGTGGCATTTTTTGTAAAATAGGCCCCTCCCACTAACTTCGGAAGACGATTACGGCTGAACGATACAGAAGATAAAAATTCTGACTGTGCTGTTTTAATCGGATAGGTCCAGAGATCATTTGTACCGACTTTTGTGCGATTTGGACAAAATATGTAGGTGGAGGATCCAAAAGTGTGTTTTGAAGAAAATTCTAAATGGCGGAAAATCTATCCTGACGCAAATGGGCGTGGCCTATATGGGGAGATGCGTCATGACCCAAGGAATCCAGCGAAAAATATATTTTGATTTTACGACCTACGGTTCAAGAGTTATAATACAAAACGTAAAGTGGGCTGTTATAGCGCCACCATGAGGCCGACCGATATAATTATAAGTTAATTAATTTTCGTAATTATTATGAACCTCCTCTCCAAGTGTTGTAACTACAGCCCTTAAGGTCTCAGAGAAACAAATGGTTGAATGTGAGTTTTGGCATTTTCCCATTCAAGTGAATGGGGAAAATTAATTCACTAATTAATTAATATCAATTAAACTATACAACGGATGTCTTAGCAAGGAGATAGCACACGATTCCCGATGAAGCCGGTCGTTTTGACATATGGCTCGAGTGTGTGCGGCAAAAACTGTGGGAGGAGTAGCACGACAAAATAAAGTTTATACAGAAAGAAAACAATAAACTAATAAAGTAAGAAATAAAAGGTAAGGGGAACAATAGTATGGTTGCCCATAGGCAACCACACTAACTAGAAAGAAGCAATTCTGGGAAATTGCAAAGTGTGGTTGCCTCACTCGCTGATATAGGCCCCTCCCGGTAATTTTGCCAGCCAATTACAATGTGAAGTCATACTTCACAAAATACTTGAATGTGAGTTTTTGCATTTTCCCATTCAAGTGAATGGGGAAAATTAATTCACCAATTAATTAATATCAATTAAACTATACAACGGAAGGAGATAGCACACGATTCCCGATGAAGCCGGTCGTTTTGACATATGGCTCGAGTGTGTGCGGCAAAAACTGTGGGAGGAGTAGCACGACAAAATAAAGTTTATACAGAAAGAAAACAATAAACTAATAAAGAAAGAAATAAAAGGTAAGGGGAACAATAGTATGGTTGCCCATAGGCAACCACACTAACTAATAAAGAAAGAAATAAAAGGTAAGGGGAACAATAGTATGGTTGGTTGCCCATAGGCAACCACACTAAATAGGAAATCTGATATTCGTAAAAAGGAAAAAAAGAAAACGAAATAAAGTCAAATATGGTACATAATTGTAAAGGAGGGGGAAAATATTATTATTATTTTGACTTAGTGGTGGAAATGGGCTTCCATTGCTTATTACTAAAAGAAGCCCTCGGAGGCTAATGCGTTTGTCATTCCCTAAGGTGGTGAACTAAGAGATCAAGGTCTTCAAGGCTTCAAGGTTTCTTCATTTTAATTTTTTTTGTGTAATAGCTAGCGATCTTATTCAGATCGCTAGCTATTAGACTTCATAGGATGATCATTCTGGCATTTTCGCGTAGGATGTAGTCAATAGAATTAATTTTATCTTTGAAGGTTTTGTGGTCTGTGGCCCGGTGAGGCTGGCCCTCTCTGGTTGTGTCATCATTGCAATTTACAGTACAGCCCTGCTGTACAGCTCCAGCTGTCACAATTAGCCCTTTTAGACCTGAGGCTTCTAAAACCTAACCTAAGGTTTGTGAAAACCTTCAAATTCTTATTCAAAAATGTAACAAAATAAATAATAATGATGTTACAACTAATGAGACACAGATGTAGCTCCCGGATTGAAAGTTAAAACAATGTATAGGTTGCAAGAGGTCTAAATGGGTTAACATCGAATTCAGTTATTTTATGCATATGTTTTCCAACATTCAATTTATTTATTTTTTTCTTTTAACTTTTAATTTGATTTATTTGTATTTGTATTTGTTTATCTTGTCTATCCTTGTTTTATATTATGTTTCTGTGTTCATACATAATGTCCATGCATACGTATTCTGTTGTTGCTTGTGTTCGTTTTTTCTGTTTTCTGTATTTGTAAAAAATCCAAATAAAGTACTGATCATAAAAAATGTTAATAGCACAGGCAGACTCTTCACATACTAGAGCATGTCTGAAATAAGTGTCGGAGCTGAAATCGACATGTAAATATGAAATAAATGCTTAAACATGTAGCTAGGTCTAATGTTAGAGACCACAGAAGTGATCCTTTCAAGCCTCTTTTCTCAACTTGCTGTTTTCTGCAAGACATTACTCTATAAGCCATATCTCCAAAACTGGTGGGTCAAACTGAACAACCAATATATCAATTTTGATGACATATTATTATTATAATTATTTTCAAAATAGCTAAAATAATGAATCTACCAACTCAACATTATTTTAGCTATTTTTCAAATATGTTTATGTCATCACCTTTGTTTGACACCCCCTCGTTTTTACTGACTACAGCTCTGCAGTACAATATCAGGCAGACTCCACGCTAGTGAGGCTAGTGGTTTCGGGGCTGGAGTTCCCGGGGCTGGAGTCCGCAGTACTGGAGCGATTTGAGCCGCCGGAGCCATGGCCTGGAAGAGTGAAGGAAAAGCAGCATTTAGATAGCACATTTGGTTTCTCTTTGAGGTAAATATTAGTTTTTTGGTAGCCTTTGAATTTCTTCAACAGATAAATCCATTTAAAAGTAAAAGCTTGATATACACCGTTAGATTCACACAGAATCTCAATATACTGTACATATTGAATATTGTGAGCTGAAGTGTGCCACAAAATGCACCTTTCAATAATCTAATACAATGTTACATTGTAACATTTGTCATGTAACATTTGACCAGCAGTGGTTCTCAAACTTCTGGGCTCACATCACCCCAAATTACATTGTTACTTTTCACCTTATGTTTATGGCATATATTACAATTTGGATATTAAACATAAGAGAATGATCGACCATCAATTATAATATTAATAATAATAAAAAACAAATATTATTATTAATTATTATTAATGGTGTCCACAACATTCAAATGAACGCGTTTAAACTAAAGCATACGTTCGTCGTTCACTCTATTTCATTTTGCGATTTCAATCTCTCAAAATACTCAATGTCTTTGGACTTGTATCCTGAATGCTTCGTTTGGCAAATCAGCAAGTGCCTTGCTAATTTGCTTGGCACTATCACTGCCTTGACAACGTGAGGCAATAGAGCACCGAAGTCCTGGCATCACTCGCTCATCCCCTCGATTCCCTTGGTTCACGGAAGTAATTTCTCTATGGAGATCGGGGTGATAAGCATTCATTGTGGTCCAAAAATAAACAAGTTGTCTCTGCGTTATTGTCAGGGAGGTGTCTCTCTATCGTTTGCGACAGTCAGTCACTCATATATGATAGTCTGTTTCTAGCGAAAATGTAACTAATTCAGTAGCAGTAACAATAGCGGTTTCTCTCAGTCAGTTCATTCTTCATATCCATATGAGTGAAGCGGCCTGGATGATTTGTTTATTTTTCAAACACAGTCGACTGTGGCTCAGGAGGTAAAGCTCGAATCCCGGCTCCTCCTGCCTACATGTTGAACTTCTGCCGCAATTGGTGTATGAATGTGTGAATGGGTGAATGTAATGCACAATCTATGTAAAGCGCCTTGGATAAAGGCGCTATATGAATGCACCATTTACCATTTACAGTCTATATCTAAAATCCTCCTATGGGGATTACAATGCAAATAAAAAGTACATGAACCTGTGGATTTGCGCCCTCTACCGATATTGACGTCAGACTTCGGTGCTCTATAGTCGTCTTCGTGATTAATAATCAAAGTATTCTGTGGCACCGCTGGACTGGTGTCATAACACCCTAGGGTGCCTCAGACCCACTTTGTACATAAAGCTTCTACCTTTAAATAATGTCATATTATAGTGAAGTAAGAAATTAGAATGCAGGGATATAGAGAGTAATTACCAGAGTCACTCTTGCGGGAACCTGCAAAGAAAAGGAAGAGTTAAACCATAGTTTTGCAGTGCTTAAAGGGATTGTGACATAAAAAAAAGTTTTGTAATTTTTCTTAATTTTTTTCTGAACTCAATTGCACCCAAACAACCTGAACTTTTAACATTCAGTAGATTTTCTGCGGTCTGGGGTTTCTGGCTCAAACATGTCCTCTGATTTTCCTGCTGACTGTGATCACACAGCCTGCAAATCCCATAAAAACTCAGTCCATTATTTATTATTTCTCCACTTGAATAATACCAATTGGTATTGTATTTTATATAATTTTGATTGTTGATTAGTCACCTTTACAACAAGGTACAGATTGTAAAGATCAGGCGTTCGTGGAATGAGCAACACAGCTAAACGTGTGGGTAGCGCCTCCAAAAGCAAGTGCTTGGTATTCAACCCTTGCTTTGAGTTGCTTAATGGATTGGATGATTGCACTCTGACACAGTAATAAGGTGGGGAAAAAACATATTGGCCATTTTTACACTTTAGTTAGGTCCCAGATTCTGAAGATATGGGATCGCCACTGGCTCCAGAATCTCATCCCAATATCTCACTGCATTGATATTGCCTTCAATGATGACATCAAGTTCTGTCTTGCCTGTGAGAGATACTGCTCCATACCATGCCAAGTGTTGTGGCTGCGTATGGATCTTCCAGGCTCTACTGAGTTCCCTAACACTGAGAGTAAAGTTAATAAAGCATAAAAATGGCCAATATATGTTTTTTTCCCTATTTTGAAAAGGTAGAGAAGGGCAAATATTATCATACCGTCCAGACTCTTCTTCTCGTCAACATCTTCCACATTGCCAGTTCCTGAAGACAAAGCCAAGAGGACAAATTCAAACACTGAACACATTTGCCTTTCTTTATTGCTTTTGTAAACAAAACTGGATGAATGCACATCTCTAGGTTTTAATGTATGAAAACCTATGTATGAAACCAATTAAGTCTCTTTTATTCTGAATAAAACAATTCAGATTTCGATCCTAAAAGCATATTGTCATACCGTTTTGGTTTAGACTCAGAGTCTTACCTGACTTGTTGGAATTGCTAGAAGTTTCACTCTTGCTCCCTGGAAATGTAGACAGTATTTTATTAGGTCACACAAATGCCAAACCATATTTTTTTCTTTTTGGGATGAACATGGCTTTACATCATTGTCATATGTATTAATTTAAAAGATGCTGCATTAGCATTGCAAATCATTATTTTTTGAACTACAGTAGTATCAACTATCAAGGTATTATCAAGTAAGTAGTTCTGTTGGTGGCAACGTGGTTTCAGGATCATTAGGCATAGGCAACATTGTGGCCTGAAAGTTGAGAGTGACAGACTCATAATAGAAAGTTGGGAAAATTAGTTCCTAAAAATGACAGAGACTGGTTTCCCACACATTATGAATCCTAATAAAATGATAAGACGGTTGTACTCATGGTGCAACAGTGATATGTTTGATATACCAGCTATTACCAGTTTGTGAGAGATACTGCTCCATACCATGCCAAGTGTTGTGGCTGCGTATGGATCTTCCAGGCTCTACTGAGTTCCCTAACACTGAGAGTAAAGTTAATAAAGCATAAAAATGGCCAATATATGTTTTTTTCCCTATTTTGAAAAGGTAGAGAAGGGCAAATATTATCATACCGTCCAGACTCTTCTTCTCGTCAACATCTTCCACATTGCCAGTTCCTGAAGACAAAGCCAAGAGGACAAATTCAAACACTGAACACATTTGCCTTTCTTTATTGCTTTTGTAAACAAAACTGGATGAATGCACATCTCTAGGTTTTAATGTATGAAAACCTATGTATGAAACCAATTAAGTCTCTTTTATTCTGAATAAAACAATTCAGATTTCGATCCTAAAAGCATATTGTCATACCGTTTTGGTTTAGACTCAGAGTCTTACCTGACTTGTTGGAATTGCTAGAAGTTTCACTCTTGCTCCCTGGAAATGTAGACAGTATTTTATTAGGTCACACAAATGCCAAACCATATTTTTTTCTTTTTGGGATGAACATGGCTTTACATCATTGTCATATGTATTAATTTAAAAGATGCTGCATTAGCATTGCAAATCATTATTTTTTGAACTACAGTAGTATCAACTATCAAGGTATTATCAAGTAAGTAGTTCTGTTGGTGGCAACGTGGTTTCAGGATCATTAGGCATAGGCAACATTGTGGCCTGAAAGTTGAGAGTGACAGACTCATAATAGAAAGTTGGGAAAATTAGTTCCTAAAAATGACAGAGACTGGTTTCCCACACATTATGAATCCTAATAAAATGATAAGACGGTTGTACTCATGGTGCAACAGTGATATGTTTGATATACCAGCTATTACCAGTTTGTGAGAGATACTGCTCCATACCATGCCAAGTGTTGTGGCTGCGTATGGATCTTCCAGGCTCTACTGAGTTCCCTAACACTGAGAGTAAAGTTAATAAAGCGTAAAAATGGCCAATATATGTTTTTTTTCCCTGTTTTGAAAAGGTAGAGAAGGGCAAATATTATCATACCGTTCAGACTCTCCGTCTCGGTAACACTGCCAGTTCCTGAAGACAAAGCCAAGAGGACAAATTCAAACACTGAACACTTATTTATTTGCCTTTCTTTATTGCTTTTGTAAACAAAACTGGACGGATGCACATCTCTAGGTTTTAATGTATGAAAACCTATGTATGAAACCAATTAAGTCTCTTTTATTCTGAATAAAACAATTCAGATTTCGATCCTAAAAGCATATTGTCATACCGTTTGGTGCAACAGTGATATGTTTGATATAACAGCTATTACCAGTTTAGAGTATTTTTAATTCTATTGGTTAGTATTACTTTCTGTGTTACATTGCTATAAAGCTTCAGATATATAGATTTAATAGAATTTTAATATTGGCTTTTTAAGCACAGACATCATATATTATTTCATTCAAATTGTGAAGGCATCATCTTTTTGTGAAGCAACACTAACCTTTCAGGACTATCCTTTCAGAACAACTGGCTGAGGTCTTCTGCAATCTCTTTAACCGCTCCTTGTCTGAACACTCCATACCAACCATATGGAAGTCCTCCATCATCTGCCCAGTCCCTAAGAAAACTAACCCCACCTGCAATAACGACTACCGCCCTGTAGCTTTAACATCTCTGGTGATGAAGAGCTTTGAGAGGCTCATTCTACCCCAGCTACAGAGGGAGGTTAGTGGGTTCACAGACCCACTCCAGTTTGCATACAAGCAGCAGAGAGGTACGGATGATGCAGTGATAACCCTGCTGCATCACACCTACGCACAGCTGGAGAAGCCCAAGTCCTTTGTCAGGATGGTATTTGTGGACTTCTCGAGTGCATTTAACACGGTGCAGCCTCACCTGATGGGACAGAAACTCCTCCGGATGAATGTCAACTCCCACCTCATACTGCTCATTCTGTCTTTCCTCACAGACAGACACCAGACCGTTAGATTCAATGGCAACTACAGCTCTAACAGGACTGTGTCCACCGGGGCACCACAAGGATCTGTCATCTCACCAGTCCTGTTCACCCTGTATACAGATGACTGCAGCAGCCCAGACCCTGACATGCTATTCATCAAATATTCAGAAGACACGGTTATTGTCGATACCACCAACACCAATAACCGCATCATTGGGGTAATGGACGGATTTGCTGAGTGGTGCAATAACAATTTCCTGGACCTAAACCCCAGCAAAACTAAGGAGCTGCTGGTGGACTTTAGGCAGGGCCCGCCCACTCCACCTCCGGTCCTAGAGATAAATGGCCAGGCAATAGAACGTGTAGAAGAATACAAATACCTCGGCACCACCATCGACCATAAGCTCACATTCAAGACCAACGCGGAGAACATTCACTCCAAGTGTCAACAAAGGCTGTTCTTCCTCAGGAAGATGAGGAAGCTTCAGGTCCGACCATCGATCCTGCAGGCCTTCTACAAGTCCTTTGTAGAATCAATAATGACCTTCAACATCACATCATGGTTTGGTGTGATGCGTGCCATCAACCGGAACCCTCTCGATAGGGTGGTTAGGATCAGCGGCAAGATCATTGGGAGGGACCAGGAGTCACTCAGCAGCATCCATAAAAAACGGACAATAAAGAAGGCCTCTCAAATAGTTGAGGACAACACACACACCCTCCATAACCACTACGAA
This sequence comes from Electrona antarctica, assembly GCF_951216825.1. Taxonomy (NCBI): domain Eukaryota; kingdom Metazoa; phylum Chordata; class Actinopteri; order Myctophiformes; family Myctophidae; genus Electrona; species Electrona antarctica. Next base: position 22,861,029 of record NC_136796.1, on the reverse strand, counting down.
CTAATGCCCTCAGGCCGGCGATACAGAGCATCAAAACTCACAAAAAGGGGCTCAGCTAGCTTTGTGCCCACCTCCATCACTCTTGAACGCCTAGGCTGAACCCCCCCCCCTCGTTGGAATCTCTAACAAACAACCCCCCCCCCCCCCCCCCTTCCCACCTGATGGACTATACAGTGAACGCACAGGTTGCATACAGTAAATATTTAGATTTTAATTATTAGTACTTAACAGATTTTTTATATATTATGCTTTTAAGTAGTCTCTCTGAAAAATGGTTTTATGATCTTTTATATAGTGACTGTGTTTGTGTGTACTGTGATTTCTGTTGTCTTTACCACTGCTCAAAAGACGTTTGAAGTTGAAGATCCTTCCTGAAAAGTAAAAGAGTGGAGAGAGGGGGGGGTTAATGACCGATCATGTAGCAAAATGCCCCACAGAAAATCCAACTTTCCCCAAACACAAGAGAAAAAGAGAAAGTTGTTCTAAAATGAACATAAACTTTACTTTTCAAGATCACAGCCAGTCCAACCAGCAGTACAACTGCAGCAACAGTACCACCAATAGCTCCGATGATTAGTCCAGAGTTGTTAGATGTGTCTTGTTTTGAGTCGTCTAAAATCCAGAAAGAATAATGTAATGTTGTTAGATGACACGATATACTGATAACATTTGTCAATACTACAATTAAATGTAATTTAATTAGCAAAATGCAAACCACCCTCTTACCCCAAATCCTTGATCATCCTTGACCTTGACACAGGGTGAATCACCTCACAGACCACACACACAATTATTCAACAGCAAAATGCAAACAAGCATCTTACCCCAAAACAGGATCTTGCGAGTGTTGGTCGCAGGGTGGATCACCTCACAGCTGAATTTGGAAGAGTCGCTTCTTAAAATCTCCACTCGATTCATGATCTGGTGAGTGCCGTCACCGTTGGGTCGAACACCTGTGGAATGCATGCCGTCCAGTTGATCCAGCATCCTCCCATTTCTCTTGATTTGCAGGAGAACGTGTTTGGGGTGGAAGCCTGTTGCCAGGCAGTGTAAATTGATGGAGTTCGGATTCTTGCTCTTCACTTCATACACATAGAGCTCTGGTTCCTCTGTAAAGCCATGAATTCTTCATTCAGTTTAATTTCATTTTGTCATTCATTCATCATTATTCATATGTGTCAAAGGTTAATTTGTGTGTGATACTACTTTGTATTTAAAGCGCTTTGAGCTGCATGTACACACAATGTACTGTATGAAAGGTGTTAATAATGTAAACTAATACTCACTGTTCTTAAAACTGCTATCGTCTTCCGCGTAACCAACAAATTTACTTAACCAGTTGACACACTCTCTCTCCAGGTAGCCTTGGGTGTAGTCGTTCAGCATCTTGACTGCATCCCACTTCTGCTTGGTGGGACGTGCAAAGGCAACAGGGGCGATCCAGCGCTTACCTTTATCATCAAAGGACAGGTAGTCGTTACCGTCATAGCTGTATTCATCTTTGCCGCTGATGAACTTTAATGATTTGTCGTGTTGGCTTTCAGCCTTACAGCCATGCCTCCACTGAAGAATGTGTAAATCTGGCGAAAAAGGAAAGAAAAAGACAGAGGAAGGATGTAAAAGATATGAGGCATCATACCAGAGCAAACAGTCTGGATGGTCGTCACATAAAGTTTAAATTGTCTGCATGACTTTCCCAGGGTTAATGCAGTAAGTGGCATTAGCAGTGATTACCACTCAGTCAATCTCAATTATAACCCTTATAATAACTAAACTGTACAGTATAACAACAACTTGGATGTCTAACCGGTGTCATTGCTGTGTCTCATTCGATCCCTGAGGATCCCCAGGTTGACTTTGAACCACTGCTCCTTGCTCTGGCGTGACTGCGTGCCTTTATCCCAGTAGTCCTTGTCCAGCTTCTCCTCCATCCACGTCTGCTTGGGGATCTTTTTCTTAAGCGAGCTGTCATAGTAGTCAATCATTCTGCCATCCAGCAGGCCCATGGCTGTGAACACATGGATCCCTGGGAGGTCGATAGGCTTGGAGAAAGCTGTGTAGATGTAGGTGAGTGAGTGGATCTCTGGAAGACAAAAGGTCAAATATAGGCAAAAGCACATTAAATGTTGGGTTGCCTCAGCAGTAGCTCAGACAACTTTTACAGTAAGACGTTTCCATAACATGCAGTTAAGCAGACAGGCACAAACAAGCAGAGTTTGTGATACATTCAGAATACCATCTATGTCCCGATTTAGCAACATTATATAAATCTGCACAAATCTAAACATTTCTCAGTCAGAGATACATATACATCACACACAATCCGTTTTATCAACTGGGGGGAAAAAAACACTTTCACTTTCACATACGGCCACAATTCTCCATGTAAGGTCCATATACTGTAACCACACAAGACTAACGGTACGATTATGTAAGTTATCATGTAACGTCAATTGGGGCTTTAAAATCCCTCCTCAAAACTCATCTGTTCTCCCTCGCCTTTAACTGCACCTGATTTACCTGTATTCTGATTTCCTGCTCTGTGTTATTGTATGCTCTGTTTTATATTTTATTGTCTCTTTTTCCACTGTTTTATATTGCAATGCTCTGTTGTTTTGTTTTGACCATGTTCAGCACTTTGGTTAGCCTTGGCTGTTGTAAATGTGCTATACAAATAAAGTTTGATTTGTTGTGATTTAGCCCCATATGTGCCCTCTCCCTACGCTCATTCTGTAGCTCCGAGATGAGGTCACACACAGGGCCCCTCCCACCCCGTTCAGAAACGGCGCATGTTTCCACAATTCCACGATTCTTACCTTTTCTAAACAATTAATCAAAAACGTGAAGGGTTTACACTAATTCAACGTCAACAACGGTAAATAAAATCCAACTTTAAACGGTTACGAGCGTTACAGCGGTTGGTTTAGTCAGCCGCTTCCATGTTTATCAAGGGATTTGTGCGTGTGCGCGTGCATGTCGAGTGAACTGAAGTCAGTTGGAAAATTTCGACCAGGGGAGGCGCCGGGGAGGCGCTAAAGCTTTTCAACTTCCTTGAAAAACATGCTAAACAACCGCTAGACGCTCGTGTAACCGTTTAAAGTTGGGTTTTCTTTGCCGTTGTTGACGTTGAATTAGTGTAAACCCTTCACACCACTTCACGTTTTTGATTAATTGTTTAGAAAAGGTAAGAATCGTGGAATTGTGGAAACATGCGCCGTTTCTGAACGGGTGGGAGGGGCCCTGTGTGTGACCTCATCTCGGAGCTACAGAATGAGCGTAGGGAGAGGGCACATATGGGGCTAGGCTAGATATAGCCCAAACATTTAGAGATTCGTCAGAATCGAAAAAAAACCTCTACGAGAGTCTAAATGTTTGGGCTAATGAAGATAAGTAGAAAAGTGGTCCCTTTAACAACTTAACTATTGTATCAAATAACGACTGTTATTTTCTTGCCAACATTAGATAGTGATTTACTATGCTGACTGCGTTACTACTAATTCAGGAAGTAGCCATAGCCCATATTCCATTGGTCTCTGTTTTACTTTACCAAGTAACCTACAAAAAAAACAATAAGTTCAGGCTATCCATCAAACGTAAGGCGACTTTTATGGCAAGGGAAAGTGTATTACTAGACACGGTGTATTAGCTTGTAACGGGAGATAAAACGTTATTACGCCCTATGGCGTATTAACAAAAACAATTTACTTTCATTTTCGATATTGCAACATTGTACTCACCACCCCCAGTCACCGCAGGATAAAACCATATATGTGTCAAAAACACAAAAAGGCAGGTGGTAGGCTGAATCATATTGTAAAACTGATATGTCTTAAAATAATGGAAGAAAAGACAATAGCGTCGTCAAAGTCCTCTATGATAGTGGACGGAAATATCCGAGATAGTCTGGGAGACGGGAGTTGTTGACTGTTCAACTTCTAAAACATTGTAGTCCCAATATGATTCTGATTGGCTGGTTACCGTCACGTGACCGGTGTAAATTTCACCGATAACCCAAAATACAACCCGAGACCTTAGGTGGCCTTAACTGGGCAAGACCTACGCTGAAAAGACTATCAGCGGAAGTGGCGGAAGTGTTGCGTGTAAAATAACTACGTCACGCGGTGCGGCTGTGTTTACTAGTCCCCACCCAATGATCATTTCAGCGGGAATACATTTTCGGGAACACAACGCTGCGATTGGTCAAAAAACGTTAACTTCCGGGGGGGGGGGGGGGGGGGGGGGTTACACGGCGGAAGTCCCGCATTTCGATAGCTTCTCTGCCTTAGGTTGTGACCAGGCTCTTCTTTTTCGCAGTTAAGTGAGCCTGGGACCGAGGCTACCTTAACTGGCATTTTTGACGATCGGGGGGTGCCCGACCGCTCAAAGCGCGATCGGGATCGGCCCGATCAACATCAAGAATATTTGATATTTGCTCTGCCCGCTCCGATTATCCTGTAGTGTGTGGTGCTATCAGATTTCAGATTGAAAAAAATCGGCTAGTGTAAGGCCACCTTAACTCTATGGAGACCTCTCGTGGTTTATTGCTTTATTGTCAACCCCCAAGAGTCAAGACTGGGGTCAATCTAGTCTCGCGTTACTAGACTGTTGCCTCCGCGATTTCCAAACGCTCATAGATTGATTGATTGATTGATTGATTGAAGAATTTATTAACAGTTTGCAGAATTACAGTACATTTCAAGCACAAACTCAATACAAAGGCTGTTAACTGTGAGTGGACGACCCAATTAAGCATTACACTTGTTTCCAATAGGGTCCACCATGTTCAAATCATCAAAACATTTAGAGACGTACAAATAGACACTTCTATAGACAGAACAGGAATTCATCATAAAGGAGGTAAAAAGGGAAAAGAAACATATACAGTGAGGGGAAAAAAGGGGGTGGGCGGTGGGGGGGATTCACGTTCAGCTCCGTTAATTTGTTTGTTTTCCTTGGAGGAGCTGCGTTGGGTCCCCAAGTCGGCTCCGTGGCCGTACCTTGAGTTGGCTGTGTGGCCGTGACCGTCTCTTGTGTTGTCCTTGCGTTGGGTCCCCAAGTCGGCTCAGTGGCCATACCTTGAGTTGGCTGTGTGGCCGCGACCATCTCTTGTGTTGTCCTTGCGTTCGTGTTTGAGGGATTCCGATTCAGAGCTTCTATGATTCAGAGATTGTGGATCCTGTCTAGAGCGCATACGGAAACAATCTTTGTAAATTATTGTGGATGCAGATCACTATGATGTAGATTGGATGCGATTAGATTTTAGAGTATGGTATATATGAATAGAGACGGCACCGGATATCTCCTCCCATCCACTTGCATTAAATTGCTCAAAAGCGCGAGGCGATTTCACCAGGCTACAAATAACAACAGCTCCTACTGAGTGTAGTCTGCATTTGTTTCACTTTGAAAATCCGAATTCAAGTTCAACTTGAATTACTTTCTTTTCGCAAGCTATCAAAAAAACAAATATTATCTCTCAAGTGCGCAAGGTGCAGGTGAGCTAAACAAAATGAATAGTTAATCTCGATTCATCCAGAATAGTAGGCTAATCAGCACCTCATCATTCAGAAAAAAATACAACCAAAAGGAAGTAAGCGTTTAGCCTACTTCCATTTAAAATATACTCTAGTAGTGTACTAATTCCTTTAATGGCATTCAATGTAAGCATTAGGCATAGTGCGCATAATTATCATACATATAACCTTAAACTAGTTATAGCTATAACCACGGTTATTGCAAAAAACTAAACAAAAAAATTACTTTGACCACAAACCCAAATTTACCATCTTCTGTTGATCTTCTAAATAATCTAGGCTACTTGAAGTTGACGTTTTTAGACAACTCTGCCACTCAGTGGTAAAGGAGCAGAACTGCGTCTACCGGTATATCCCTTATCCCGACAGTCGACATAAATAAAGCCTCTATCACAACATAATCACACCTACATGATTTGACAAACAGGAGAATACGTCGTGTTGTAGTTTTCGGTGGTCACTGGTCAGTCACCTCTTCACCGAAAACTGAACTAGGAATAGGCCTTTAGCTTAGGCTGCCATCATCACTTTTGAGTTCCGTCGGACTGTAAATACTGTAGCACCTTACTGTATTCAATGGCTGCCACCACTAGACTCATCTCGAGGTTGACACTTGTGACGGGTTAGTTTACTTTCGCTTTCCGTGCATTAATTACCCAATATATGTAATGATAATAATAACTAGTTTAGTTTACATTGCAAGGTAAGCTAACGTTACCCTGCTCGCTCCTAAACTCGCGTCGGTGGTTTGACTTGGCTTTTATCAGGGTTCCCCAATTAATTTTCCTCAAAGGTGAAATGAAATGAAATCTATATTTACCCAGGGTATCTGGGCTAAGCTCAAGAACTTGTTTGGACCAGGCTGGGGGCAGAGTCTGTGCGCGCGAAAAGACGTTTTTTTCCATTAATGAATTAAGTTTAGAATAGATGTAGAACAGTGGTTCTCAACCAGTGGTTCGGGGACCACCAGTGGTCCTTGAGGGGGTTCCAGGTGATCCCCAGCTAAATGATGGAGACTTGGTGCCAAATGGTGTTGGGTGAAACCCTCAAGGCTTTCTGACAGACATATGGGAGATCCCGCCTCTAGCTGCCGCTGATTGGCCAGGCCGTTTTATGGCCGGAGCATCTAGTCTGCCTGAGAGTTCCCAGATGGGAGCAGCAGGGGGGAACCCAGTGTACTCTCTGCTGCCCCATCTGGCAGAGTCAGGTTACTAGTGACCTAGCCTGGCGCAGCCACACTAAACCCGCCCCTATTGCATAGCGCAGTGGTATATTAGTATCGCAACGCGAGGCTACTAGTGACCCCCATTTAATGCCAATGGAACCCCCAATGGAACATGTTATGGTCCATTTGGTTCCATTTGTAAACTCTCCATTTGTACACTATGTGCCAAACCCCTTGAATATGATTAAGGATTACTGTCATTATGGTAATCTCACACTTCATATCACACACACCATACCAGGCCACAAGGGGGCGCCTCACGGACCGCAAATGGCCCGCTGGCCGCCTATTGAGGAACCCGATAACTCTACGTCTCATACTCGTATCTACTGTATCCTGTCATTTCCACACACATCTATGACACAAATGCACGCAGACAGACAGTTTCCGTATCCGCAGTAAACAGGATATTCAAGTTGCAAAGCAAAATAATCCCAGTAAATCTAGTCTCCAGTGGCAGAGAGGTTAGGCAGAATATTAGGCAGAAAATTCCACATTAGAATTATAGAATAATAAATAATAGGATATTTTGGCATGTAGAATAGGCTACTATCCTGGAAATGAGTCTCGGCCTTTCGATAGATGGTTGAATAGTGTATAGTATACTATATTTGTACATATTTGTGTATATTTGTAAGTCTCTAAATGTTCTGATGAATTGAAAATGGTGGACCCTATTGTAAACAATAGTCCACAGTTAACAGTTTTTGTATTGAGTTGTGCTTGAAATGTACCTATTTACTGTTAATAAATACTGCAATCAATCAATCAAATCGAATGCCAACGCAAGAGAAAAGTTTGACTAAACTTGTCAAAGCCACTGCTGACAATTTCAAAGGGTTTAAGATCTTGATGTGAGTTATAAAATTGGATGAAGAATCAATATAATGATGAGTGGCGGGCCCACACGTTTTGTTTTTGTTTTCTAACTAGGCAGTTATGACAGCTCAGTTCAGTTGGAGTAAAGAGAGATGCAGAAGGAAGATACTGGTGGGATTTGAGCAAAGGCATTATTATGGGTTTATGGAGACTAAATAAGCTTACCTCTCCTCCACCAGTTTACAGTTACATTGAATTAATTGCATTTCTTAGATTCTCTATAACTCAAGTTGTGTTAATTTTGTGAGATCAGCCAGCTGCTTAATTGTAGTGAAGACCTGGCTGACAGGTCCAAAACATTTTGTGTATACTGAAACTTATGAAACAAGAAACTGAACGAAAGGCAAACGGCAACTACTCCTACACTGACTGACTGACTTGGTAGCTGATACACACCTGTCATAAATCAACTGATAATAAGGTTACACCATGAATCAATCAATTATGGCAATCAAAACAACACTTGAGAAGCAAAACAATATATATATATATTTTTTTTTCCCTCCAGTCCTCGTTCTCAAACCTTTTTCATGTCAAGGATCCCCAAATTAATATGTATGTTGCCTGGACCCCTTCTGATTTCATTTGTGTGTGCCAGGGACCCTCCCACCCCATACAAGATTTGTGTTTCAACAATGTTAAACATTTTGTCATATCTTTTCACGATTTGTTTGAAAATAGCAGATCTACAAGCTTGTAACGTGTCCACATTATCAGCTTATACATCGGCTATTTTCAAATGTATATAGGGGTAAAGTGGTTAAACCAATTTTGATGCTGTATTCACTTAATTTGTGGGTGACTGCTCTAGTGCATTGCACCTTTAATTAATGGACAAGTTTGTTTGTGGTGCTCCCTTCCATCCAGGAGGGGGCAGTGGTATTGGCCGTGCGGTGTGCCAGCGCCTTGCCTCCGAGGGCGCCTCGGTCGTGGTGGCAGACATCAGCGAGGGGTCTGCCAGCGATACGCTGAGAAGCCTGCCTCACGATGTCAGAGGGCAGGAGCACATGTCTGCAGTGGTGGATGTGTCATCCAAAGAGAGTGTTGAGAACTTGCTCACCAGCATACAGGTATGTTATGTACTGTAATATGTAGGTGTGACACTGTGACAGTGACACTTCTAGCATGGTTCCTTTTTTCTCTCGCCCTCTGTCCTTACCCTCTGAGGGTCTCACCACCACCAAGCAGCTAGTGTTAAAGTCCCCTCTCACTCACTCTGTCACTGTCTCCTCCTGTCTGCATCTCCCCAGTGTCGTTACTTCCAGCCGGCTTCAGTTTGTGTGAACGCGGCAGGCATCACCCAGGATGACTTCTTGTTGAGAATGAAGGAGGAGGACTTTGATAGAGTCCTTCAGGTTAACCTCAAGGTATCTGGACATTATTATTATTAGAATATATTGATTGATTGATTCTAACCCTTGAAGTAATTATTAACAGTTTGGAGAATTACAGTACATTTCAAGCACAACTCAATACAACTGTTGTGATGACACCATAAAGCATTACACTTGTTTACAATAGGGTCCACCATGTTCAATTCATCATAACATTTAGAGACGTACAAATATACACTTCTATGTAGCCAAAAACAGGAAATCATCATAGAGGACGTAAAAAGGGAAAAGAAACATATACAGTGAGGGGAAAAAGGGGGTGGGTGGGGATTCAGATTTTACGGGGGCCAGTTTCGAATTGCAGCCGTCCGTAGGTGCCCTTTGAGAGCGGTTTTTAAATATGGAAACATTATAATCTTTGTGGATACCTACCGTTGGCTTTACTGTAGTAGAATTAAAGCTTTAATGAATAAAACATTATACTGTAACCAGTCTGTAAGTAAAACATGTTCCTTTGCCCCTGTCTTCCCTTTGTTCTATCTGAGCGATGTTAGCTATCAAATATCAAAAACACAATATCAGATTCTCTGGCTATTCCTTTTCATCTTCACCCAAAATCTGTTCACATTCTTCAGTACTTATCTATACAGTACATAAACAATACTGCACAGATTTGAATACAGATTTGACTGTATGTCTATCTCTCATATGATACTTTGTTGCCGTTTGTCTTTATTGTTTTGTATTTTCATTGACATCTGCTCCTGCAATGACACCATTTTGCTCTCTTATTTTAAGGGGACATTTCTGGTCACCCAATCTTTTGCCAAGGCTCTAGCAGCCTGTGGAGCTCCCAAGGGTTCTATTGTTACTCTGGGCAGCATCGTGGGCAAGGTGAGACCTCTGGCTCTTTAGATGAAAACTGTGCTCTTTTACAACCATTTGCTTCTGGTTGCATCATGCGTGTCCAGGGCCGTGCAGGCAGCCATACATTTGAATAAACATGAATGTTACTCTTCAATCAAAGAGTTAAAATATAATTAATCTCGGCTCTAGTTCTATACTCTCAATTATGTTTTCAGGGACATCTGACTTGAGGTGACCATAATGACTTTGTGACATGTGCTGTGACTGTCTGTCTGTCTCCAGGTGGGCAACATTGGGCAGATCAACTATGCCTCATCTAAATCTGGTGTAGAAGGGCTAACCAGGACAGCTGCCAAAGAACTCAGCAGGTGGACACACGCACGCACGCACGCACGCACGCACGCACACACACACACACACACACACACACACACACACACACACACACACACACACACACACGTAAATATGGTCATGTTATGCAGTCAGATATCCCTGAAAATTCATTAATTCGTTCACCTACAGGGGAGTCAGTAGCTTAGACTCCCTTATGAACTCCAGTGTCTTTTTGTCTCTTGTGTGTTGAAGAGTTTGACTTTTGAGTTCTCGTAGAAGATGGGAAAAGATTGTGGACAGAAAAAACGAAATATTCTTCTCCTCTTCCTTCCACACAGGTTTGGGATTCGATGCAACTGTGTTCTCCCAGGGTTCATACTCACTCCCATGACAGCAAAAGTGCCAGAGAAAGTTATCAGTAAGGTAAATAACAATTATGATAAAACATACATTCTCATGGTTGGCTGGAGGGTGGTTAATTCATCTTCTTTCTTTAAGTGCTTGTGCTTAATCAAAACCTTTTGCCATTCACCAATATCATATTTGCAGTACTCAACGTGCAAATAAATGAACAATAAATCTGATTTGTTTAGATAAGGCTGTTGATTTTACCGATAGACATTCATGAAAACAAAGATGCATGACATAAGTATGGATTCTCTCTACATACTTACACACAGTAAGCCAGAATCACCTTTAATTATTTCATATGTGTTTCAGATGACCGCCATGGTGCCTATGGGAAGAATGGGTGAGCCAGCAGGTGAGTTTTTAATCCCACGATTTTGGAACCTTTTTTGGAAATTTTTTCAACCGGTGCCAATTTCCTAAAATGTAATCCTCTGCCAACCTGGGAAGAGCCCCAAACTGAGCTCATGCTTCCATCAATGCATGAGGACAATGCAGGCCGCTTCTTAACACCTGACAGGGGTGAGTTTCCCCGGTAGTACGTAACACGTGGAAGGAACACGTTATTCCAACCAGTTCCTTTCGCCTCAATCAGATCAGGGGGAGCCAGTATAAAAAACAGGATTACTGCATGTTTTTTGTGAGGGTATCGATCGACACAGAAAGGCCCTTTCGCCAACCTCACCTAGGGTATGGGCGCTTATGACGGTGAGGAGAGAACACCAGCGCCCACAGCATCCCTGGCGGAAATCAAACCCAGGACTTTCTATAGCTGTGCGGCGACAGCACTACCGACTACGTCACCGTGCCCCCTGCCCCCCCCGTGTTTATCAGTGGATCAGAAGAACCCCAAAAGTGTCATGATAGAGTCTTAACGTGTCAAAAAGCAAATAAACTTCCATCCATGACTTGAGAACAACCGCAAAATCAAAAGAATCACTGGGATATTCTGACACTTGTGTATATACAAGTGTATATATATCGTCCATCAAAAGAGCATTCCAACAGAGATCATGGGTTGTAGAAACTCATCATATTAAAGGTACTTTCGAGCATAGAGGAAATTGCATTAAGTAGGAAGTAACTAAAACGCAGGACACAGCATTTGATTTGAGTTGATTTAGCACCTGAGAGTTGTCATATGTCTCAAAGAAGAAGACAGGAACAAATCCTAATCACCTGATTGCTTGTGGTAGAGCAGGTCAAAGATTCAAACTTTTAAGCGAAACGACATCGAATCTGAGAAAATGATTGAAGAAATCCAGAAACTGCAGGATCATCACAACACATCTTCTATCTACTCCAATGACCCTTAATTCCATCCCATCAATTAACTACCTTGTTAACCAGGTCCTTCCACCCCCTCCCCCCTCTCTCTGTCCTCTGGTAGAGGTGGCTGATGTTTGTGCGTTCCTAGCCTCAGATGACTCTTGTTACATCACAGGAGCTAGCATCGAAGTGACAGGTATTGTACACTGACATGTCTTTTTGTGGTGAAGTAGTGGGAGTTAAGTGAACAGTACAATGTGTGAAATGTATCTGTAGCTTATGCAAATACAATTCTCAAGTCAGCGATAGTATGCGTCTCTAATAAGGACCATTGGGTTACTAGTTCGTAGTTCTTGTTGTGTCTTAAATGACTGTTCATTCTTAACCCATTTTGGGCGGGAACCTCTTTTGGTGTTAGCATTATGTTATGCTTTAGCTATTGAAAAATATCAGATCTACAAGCTCGTAGCGCGCCACTCGGTGGCGCGCTACGAGCTTGTAGATCTGATATTTTTTTTAAACTGTCAGGATGTAGAAGACATTTTTAGAATCTGATCTCAGGTCAAAATGGGTTAATGTGATATGTAAATCAATATATATACGAACAACATATCTCAAGTTCAAATGTTAACTGCCTTTTAATGTTAAAAGAAAAATAAGCACGAAAAAAATGCTCCACCACCCATATTTTTCATCCTCAGGAGGACTTTTCATTGGCTAAGTCAGCTGTCCCTCATGCTGAAGCAGACCAATTGAAGGCCATTTTTGTTTTGCCACACCTTGAACAGTTAATTTGTGCTTGTTATAATATGATGCTATGGCCATGATGATTTACCGTTGATCATGTTTTTTGTGATCTGACTGTGAATTTGTACAGTATAAGAGTTCTATGTTATATTATGTAGTATGTACTTGTGTAGTGCAAATAAACAATGCTTAAGTTGTAATATTGTTGGTTTACTGCTTGTCTGAATCATCACATTTCACCACATTTGTTTACCTTGGAGATTTATGATGTATGTCAAACACAGAACTCTTGTTTGAATTAGTTTGAATATAGACACCTCTTCATACAGAGAACACAGTCTGTATATACAGTTGAAATGAGAAGTATTCCAGTAACTCCAACTCCAGTAGGTGGTGGCTAAAACAATGATGTGATATGTTGGGACAACATAGGAGTAAAAATTATTTGGACACAAAAAAAAGGAAAACAAATGAGGAGTCAAGTGGCACTTAAAAAAAAGATATATTACCGTATAGAAACAATAATTAAAAAAATACTTAGACACATAATACTTTTTTTCTCTTTCCAGCACCAATTTATTTTGTTGAAATGTTTGTCTTTAACACAATAAAAACAATATTCTCTCTGTTCAACTAAAGTGACAGTTTATTTTTCCCTTCATAATTTTGAGCGGTGCTAGCTGCTCCCAACAGTGACTTTGTGTGTGTGTGTGTGTGTGTGTGTGTGTGTGTGTGTCTGAGCATGACCTAGTATTTACTCCTAGTGAGTAGTACGTTTAACCATGCTCCAGATCGGGACACACACACACACACACACACAGGGAGGAGGGCTTTCACAATCTTGAGTGGGGGTGTCTTCTCTCACCCGTACAGTACAGTACGAATAGTACCAGTATTACGGTACAGTACGTATAGTTGCACCGCTCAGTTCATTTTCTTTGTTTGGTTGCTTCCACCCTTCCCCAACTATATAAATATATTTTAATCAAACCTAAACCCCATGTAGTCTTTACTTTACATATTTTCTTCTTTATCTGACTACCCTATTGGTGTTTGAGAGAAATGTCCCCTCCCCTCCCAGCAACTGTTGACTACCCATTGTGGTCTCTCAAACAGAAGGTTATTTTGCTGCCTCTTCTGATGGTCTGGTAAATGACGTGAATGATGAGCACAGGTTGGGTTTCAGCAATGAGTCAAACAGGATACAATGTGATTGACTGGAAACACTGAGACGTAATGGGAATCAAACGCATTACCTTCCAGTTACAGAAAAGCATCTTCAACCACTTGTCCAGCTTGCCTCGATCCTTACAGAAGACCAAAGAACAGAACTGTGACTGCACTAGTTTAGATTGTGGCAAGCGGGTTGGCATGCAAAACAATACCAAAAAAGAAAGAAATATTAAAGTATATTATGCTTTGAATTGAAACAGTTGGCCTTAGATCCCAATCGTAGGCCCAAGCAGACTCGGGTGCAACCACCACCTACATGTAGGCACTGGTCACAGCTAGGGTTGGGCTTCTTTAGGATTTTAACTTCCTTCCTTAAGGATTCCCTCAAACTGTTTCCTTTAACGATTCCCTATGGGCGTTCCAAATGGACCCTTACAGGTCTGTAACTCAGAGTACAAATGGAACCAAATGGACCCTAACAAGTCCATTTGGTTCCATTTGTACACTAAGTTATGGTGGTCTTTGAATTTTTTTTAAAGTTTGAGATCATCAGTATTCTATAGCAGAAGTTAAGTCAGTCGACATACCAGCTCTGACAGTGATAAAACCGGCTCCAACCCTAGTCACAGCCAAATCAAAACAGTATCAAACAGCAAATGAACATGTGACAGCACTGGAGAGTCAACATTTAATCATTACAAAGGAAGCAATTTTTTGTAACAGTACAATTGATGGAAAAACAAAAACAAAACATTAAACCACTAAAAGGGAAATTACAATAAATGGCCACAAAACAGACTCTTTGGTTGTACAAAAAGGTGTTGTCTTTTGTGACATCATGCATGGACCTGTAGGGTGCGCACAGAATTACTGTCAACTCCAAGTCATCAGTGAGTTTAAAAATGTATGTTTAATTGTTTCAAATGAACCTTAGACTGAGAGCTACAGGAAATAAATACAAATGAAATCATACCACATTCAACTGGAATATTTGGTGGTTGTATTATTTTTCTTTTAAATCTCATAGCACCCTGTTTTAAATAAATACAATAGAATATCACTATTTCTGTACAAATGGAAGGTAATGCACATTTTCCCCGGTAAAACCTAGTGACAGCTTCTGGAGGTGGTTAAAAAAAAACACATTAAGAAAAATGGAGTTTCAAAATGAATAATACAAAATGTTTTTGCTTTGGTATAATTAGCACCTGGTCACATGTTTTTTTGTCTTTTATAAAGCATGCATTTATTCACGGTTGTAAAGAGAGAGCGAGAGAGAGAAACAACTTTGAAACTCATATACATATTTAAACCCTGATAGCGTTCTGCGCTGGCTGAACACGATGGAATGTCAGAAAAGGTTCTGGAATGTAGACAGTAAAGCCCAATTCATGCTCCGTCACACGACGGTGTCACTCTGTGAAAATAGCTGACCTACAAGCCCACAACGTGCCACTAATGCACCACATTGTGGGCTTGTACGTTGGCTATTTTCAATGAGCCACATCAGTCGACGAAGTATGAATGGGGCTTAAAAGAACCCAGGAGGCAATGAATCTGTCAGCACTGGGTCAGTTGGTGATGCCACAACCCTCTGGCCTACTTGGTTTGTGTGATAAAAAAACAAAAAAAATAACAAACATGTGGGCCTTTCAGTGGCAGCTGTGACAGGTATAAAATACATGTACAAGAACATCAAGCACAGCACAATTTACAAAGTGGATGGCTTTTGGTTTCGTCGTTTATCTAGACTATGAGATCGGGCAAACATCCCTTCTATATTGCCCCACCACACGCAACATAATTTGGACTGCCTTAATAATTGTCAGGCTTGTCTCTCATTGCTCATAGCATTTGTACATTTTTATTCATACGGTACTGAATCAACGGCTGCTCATGGCCACACCTGCATACAGCTCACACTCTCCCCAAACTGAGCTGTGATGCCACAGACTGCATTGAGATGCCACATCGCGTCTGGTTATGTCAGAACTGCACCAAGGTTACAAAGGAGAGCCTGACAATGAACAGCACATTCGTGTGGCTGCTTGGCTAGACTAGACAAATGCAGATGTTCACAAGCAGAGCCCAAGTTGGGAATCGGGCTCGCCGCTTTGGTCCGTCCCTCTATTTGCTCCTCGTTCGGCTCCTCTTGTATGTGATTTGGCAGGAGCTGAGACTAGTGGGTGACAGAGCGGGGGCTCTGGAAGATGAGGTGAGAGGTAGAGCAAATGAGAAAAGTGGAGCAAAAAAGAAAAGGGGGAGAGAGAGACAGTGGGGAGGAGACAGGAGTGAGAGGGGGGTCGGAGGCTAGGCATTCTGGCATTGAAGTCGCCAGCTTTTTCACTTACACTGGCGGTTCTGTATTCCCAAGAACGCCATCCATCCATCCATCTAACTATCTTTATCTTGCTGGTTCTCTTGATGTCCGTTTCAATCGATCAGCCGATGGCCTCCTCTTCGTGAGAGTGTTTTTATTCTGATTTGTCTTGACGTCCATTACTTGTTGGGACGATGGCGCATGATGTCCCACGGGCAGTGTGAGTGTCTATCTCACATCGAGACTTCTTTGTGTGTGTGTGTATGTGTAAATGTGTGTGCGGTATGTGTGTGAGCGGATGTTTGTGCGTGTGTGTGTGTGTTTATTCATATCATTTACAAGTAAATTTACAAATTGCTGGGCATGTATCGTCATTGTGTGTGTGTGTGTGTGTGTGTGTGTGTGTGTGTGTGTGTGTGTGTGTGTCATTAAGTGCATGTGTGTGTGTGTGTGTGTGTGTGTGTGTGTGTGTGTGTGTGTGTGTGTGTGTGTGTGTGTGTGTGTGTGTGTGTTACGTGTGGTTCTTGGCATGGTGTGTGTTCATGTTCTGTGTGTGTGCGTGTATGCTTTTAGCCTTGGAAACAGACAGGTCCCACTTCAAAGCCAAACTGCTGGTTGCTCTCCCCAAAGTCTGACACCTTGATGTCCAGTAGAGGAAGATGCTCCACTTGTGGTGTGTTCACCTCCAGGACTGTCCTGTCAAAGCCCTTACGATACTGCAGGAGACACAGAGAAAGGACGAGAGATAACAGAGTGAGTGACCAAGTTCCACAGTCAAAGGGTAAAAACACACTATGAGGTAGTAATTTAATATGAAGTCTTTTGGAGTATGACCCAGTGTGCTGACTCTATTTTTCTTTGATCTGTGCATCTGCCCTGCACCTGGCATTTAACGCGTTATCTCCCGGCCCTCCAGGCCAGTGTGGCGCTAGTGCCAGAGAAATCTGCGTTAAAAGCTTACAAGACGGGTCACTTCCGTCCGCCCCGAAAGTGATAGCCCTCCATATTTGAGCCACAACCTCATTCTCATAGATATTACAAAATATAGATGCCTCATTGGTCGCTGCAGTTCGTTGGAGAGACCTGTCTGCAACGGGAGGAGGAAGTCAAGCGGAATCTTGAAGGCAAGTGCTGCTGGGAAAGAGGGAGTCGCACCTCTGATTGGCCTACCGAACGTCCCAACGCCCCCTTCCGTTCTTCCGTTTTGCTTCCGCTATGCTTCGGGAAAGCTTGCCAATGCAATCACGCATTGCCTCCCGTTGCCTCCATGTTGCCTTCCGTTGAGAATTGAGATACAGTCTCGCGCCAGAGCCGGAAGAGGTGTCTACGTTTATATGTCTATGCTCATTCTAGAGCCGGAAGAGGTGTCTACGTTTATATGTCTATGCTCATTCTAGAGCCGGAAGAGGTGTCTACGTTTATATGTCTATGCTCATTCTAGAGCCGGAAGAGGTGTCTACGTTTATATGTCTATGCTCATTCTAGGCGCACGTGATGGATTCACTTTCTTAGCGTGATCAAAGTTTAGACTGTTTTAAGGTCTCATTCTTGGCAGGTCGCATTCTTGGCATACTTTTTGTTAAGAATTTGGATGTGCGTGCTTTTTTACTTGTCCACAGTGAAAATGTGTCACAATGAATGAATGGATGGATCATTAAATAAATCTGTCTGTGTGTGCGTACTGCGTACAGTATGTGCGTGCATCAATCACTCACAGAGCAGCCGTCGATCAGCGCTTTGATGTAGGGGCTGGTCTCGTAGCTCAGCGCCTCGTCGTTGGCCCCCTGCAGGTGCAGCGCCCTCTTGTGGTTGCCCTTGGCTGTGCGGTCGGCCCAGGCCACAGAGCGGTGGCAGTGGTATGTCAGGTTCTGACGGGCCTGAACGCTCAGCAGCCGCAGGAAGCCCAGCTGGACCACACCCACCGGCTCCCCGCTGGAGTCCACGTAGGAGAACTGGATGGAGGCAGTGGTGGGAAATGTACTCACAATGTTTACTTGAGTGAAAGTATCAATACTGCAATGTAGAAGTACTCCATTACAAGTGAAGGTCCGGACTTCAAAATGTAGTTGAGTAAAAGTACAAAGGTATTGTTAGTATCAAAATGTACTTAAAGTACCAAAAGTAGAAAGTACTCATTATGCAGAATGTCCCATTTCATTGTAGATCGGCTATTTTCAAATGGCCAAAATGAAGTGGTTAATACCTGGCACTCAAAGATGTATGTTTTCGTAATAATTATCAATCTACAAAGTAACTAGTAACTAAAGTTTTCAAATAAATGTAGTGGCGTAAGAGTACAAGTTTTGGATCCGAGATGTAGTGGAGTAGCAGTGACAGTATCTGGAAATTGGAAATACTCCAGTATTAAAAAGTTTTAAAAGCTGCCTGTTATGCCATGAATAGAAGGGCTACCCACCTTGCTGCCTGTGGAGAACTGGCTGTACCAGGATCCTGGAGTCTCATTCTCCCAAGAGCTCATCCTCACCTGCCATAAACACATGTAACTTTAACATACCTCATACCGTCCTGCTATGAACAGACATACCGTAGCTTTGCTACCAGCATGAGCAGCCAACGTGTGTAGTATTTGCAATTGAGTTACAACATGAGGTGATACAACTCTAATGAAATGTTTGTGTCACTGTGTGTCATGTCACTGCCATTAAATGCCATATATTACATCTCTAACTCATATCAACATCTGACAGGTAGGTCAAAGGTAAAGAAGACAAAAGTAATTATTGTGATTGTGAAACACATTGTGTTACTTCATAACTAGTCATCATAGATGGATGAGACTGATCACATTTCACATCTTGTCTCAAGACATTTAACCTTCCTAGTTGAGGTTAGACAATCCTATTCCACATGATGTTGAAACTTGGCGTTTCACGGCTCAACTATGCACACCGCAATGTTATTTACCGTGTCAATAGTCTTGCTGGGATATAGGCAAGTCTCAGCTCCATTGGTGAAGTTACAGAAGACCTTGAAGGAATCTCTGGAACAGCCCTGGTTGGGGTCGATCCAGTACTCGCCTGGAGGAGGAGCCAGATTGGAGAGGAGGCATAAAAATATGGAACTGAGATGCAGATACTGAGATGGAGGCACAGGAAGAAAACAACATTTAATCATAGACTTGTGAAGGGTGCCAAGCTACATGTACAATACACTACTTAGCATCGGAAGTGTAAAGATTAAGACCGGCGCTTGAGATCACCAGGCCTCTCGATTAACCATTCACATGGCTTCTAGATTTTAAAGTTACTACAAGCCAATCAGAATTTACACAATTTTATTTTGCTTTATTGTCTTATCCCAAATATCTCCTCACAGCCTAATTCCCCTACCTTGGCATACTAATGATAGAGAACAAATAGCAGTCATGCACAGCAGCACAGTCATGTCCACCGGTTGGTTCCCAATGGGAACCGGTTCAGTTCTATGTGATTCTTAGTCCATGAGCATGAGCCAGAGCTCCAAAATTGGAACGTTAATTATGAATTGAGTGGGAAAAACTATACCTATATTAAATTGTTTATAGGATCAATATAAGTAAATTAATATATGATAACCCTTCCACAGTTTTCATATTTTCTATTTTTGCATATTTTCCTATAATGCTTCATTTGCATATTTAATTTTTTTTTTTTTATAATACAATAAATCAATGTCTTCATGTAAGTAATCAACTGGGGAAGTTTCATGGTGGTAACAATTTAATATAGGTATGGTTTTGCCCACTCAATTAATAAAATAACGTTCCAATGTTGGAGCTTTGGACTAAGAAGCACAAAGAACTTAACCCATTGGGAACCAAGCGGTGGAAAAGGGGTCGCAGTGTTGGAATAATTGTTATTGTAGGGTTAGGACTAGCAGAATTGTGGCTTCAGACAAATGCAGTGATTTGTCATGGGCCGAGCTGGTAATTTCACAGCATTGTCCATCATACAGTAGTTTGATACTTTTTGTGTTGTTTTTTCTCCCCTGCATTTGGTATGTTGGTGGGGATTCATTTCAAGCCCTGGGTAAGACCTCTCCAGGACAACAATGACCTCTGCTGGCCTATGATTGAATCATAGGAACCTTCTATTAGGCCAGTCAATCTAAGATTTGACCCAAAAGAAATTGCAATAGTAATAGTTCAAACTTTTTTATGATCCTTAGGGTCATCCAAATAACATGTTAAAAATAGATTATTATATAAATTGTGGATCATGGTAAATTCAGGGGTTGAAAGTTGGGGTACCAGGCAAAAAAAAAATCTAATTTGAATTATGCTTAAATTAAGTAGCATGTGACATGTCAAAATCAAGCATATGCGATAGTTCATTGAGGCACGGAAAGCAGAAGGATATATATAGTTCCCCTCATGCTTCTTTAAGTCAGCTGCCTCTCCAGGCTATCCCCCTTCTCACTCATTCGCTACGAGCTATCTCATCCACGCCCTCATTCCCACAGTGCAATTCAGGTGGCCTCCTTAAGCAGCCGCAGCTCACTTCTCATTCTTCATGCTGAGCTGTCAAAGCAGCTCACCACCTCACCTCACCTCACCTCAGCCCCCACCTCCCAGGCCTCCTCCCTGTAGTTCAGGGGTTATGGGATATTATTATATTGTTTGTGATTGTGTTGATTCATTGTGTTGAATCATGTGTTGATGTGTTATTACTGTGTATTGTTGTTCATGTATTATTGTATCTTTGGCTCTGCTCTGGGAGGTCGTTGATATCAGAGCTGTGTCTTGGTGCACAGATAATCGGAGATATCAAATGTGATCAGACCTGTGTCTCGGTATGCAGATTATCTGATATCACATGAGCAGAGCCACATCGCCATACTAACATGCAATAGCTTTGCAATAAAATGGTTTATGGTCAATCTGAGCTGAAGTGTGTCAATGAACTAGGGGTTATTCATGATTCTGAATGAGGTCATCACATTTGGGCAAGTGGCTATGGCTGACTGGCCTATATCTTGCATGTTCACTAAACTGCCTTTCATATCCTTCCTATTCTCTGACTGATTTAGATACACTTTGGATGTTCATGACTTTTGTCTATGTGTTCCTGCCCTGACTAAGTTCTCATCACATATGGAGTCTTGGGGTGATGGAGTTTTAAAACTATGAACCTTCATTTACAATACGAACCCCTGACCCACACCTCGGCCTCACCCCTTACCGTCTTTGTAGTCGGGCTGGCTGAGGTGCAGGTCTTGGCAGGTGCGTGCGGGACTGTCCTGGGTGCCCAGGGGGAAGCGCATGCTCTCCACGTCCTGCCGCAAGGAGTTCAGCGAGCCAAAGATCTCCTCCATGCCCTCAGTGCCCATCGCCAGGAACTCTGCCCCCGTGGCGTCTGCCACGGGCTTGTCTGTGTCGATGTCCGAGTGCATCTGGCTGGCATCGATGGAGCGCTTGGACTTGGGACTCCTCTGGATGGGCAGGGGCTGGATCACATCACCTGGAGGACCCTGTAGGCAAAGAAGGGGGAGGGGATGGAGTGGCATGAGTAAAAGACAGTGTCTGTGATGTTGAGGTATCAATGATGCTATTTTGAAGTGAAATTACTATAAACCATTAGGTTTTCTCTTCATTTTTTTGGTAAAAATTTGTTCAATCTTAATCACCTTGCTTCTATGTTCATGAACATGGAAAAGAGGAAACATCATCTGTGACAGATATCCCAGAGAGGCATGGTATTTGTCTTTTTAAATTATGGTTGTGTTTTCTCTTAAATTCCTCTTGAGAATTTGATTGCGACCACAGGTCGCATTTACTATGAAATTGTGCATTTCCACCCCCATGTCATGCCTCGTGACATCACGTGACATCATCAGGGATTGTGATCCCTTGGCCAGCAACTCTACATCTGACCTCAAACCCGTATATCTCCATATATGGAGCTGACCTGTTCTGACATTCCATATGTTGATCCTTCCCCATCCATCCTTCCTCTTCGATGTCTCCCTTTTGACTGATACCTGTCCATTTAAACTCTAGACTGGCCTGCCCCAAAGTCATTAGTGCAGCCGTGCCCGGCAGCCGGCGAAAACTAGAGTTCTCAACAGGCCCTCATCAAACCCTGTACACTCAAGACATGCTCCATATATGGCCAGTACAGAATTCATTCCATATGTTGATCTGACCCCCCATGCCAAAGTGCCAGCGCTCGCCCAGCAGTATGCCGTCACCCAGGTGGATATGTTGATCTGACCCCCCATTCCAAAGTGCCAGCGCTCGCCCAGCAGTATGCCGTCACCCAGGTGGATATGTTGATCTGACCCCCCATTCCAAAGTGCCAGCGCTCGCCCAGCAGTATGCCGTCACCCAGGTGGATATGTTGATCTGACCCCCCATGCCAAAGTGCCAGCGCTCGCCCAGCAGTATGCCGTCACCCAGGTGGATATGTTGATCTGACCCCCCATTCCAAAGCGCCAGCGCTCGCCCAGCAGTATGCCGTCACCCAGGTGGATATGTTGATCTGACCCCCCATTCCAAAGCGCCAGCGCTCGCCCAGCAGTATGCCGTCACCCAGGTGGATATGTTGATCTGACCCCCCATGCCAAAGCGCCAGCACTCGCCCAGCAGTATGCCGTCACCCAGGTGGATATGTTGATCTGACCCCCCATTCTAAAGTGCCAGCGCTCGCCCAGCAGTATGCCGTCACCCAGATGGATATGTTGATCTGACCCCCCATTCCAAAGTGCCAGCACTCGCCCAGCAGTATGCCGTCACCCAGGTGGATATGTTGATCTGACCCCCCATTCCAAAGTGCCAGCGCTCGCCCAGCAGTATGCCGTCACCCAGGTGGATATGTTGATCTGACCCCCCATTCCAAAGCGCCAGCACTCGCCCAGCAGTATGCCGTCACCCAGGTGGATATGTTGATCTGACCCCCCATTCCAAAGCGCCAGCGCTCGCCCAGCAGTATGCCGTCACCCAGGTGGATATGTTGATCTGACCCCCCATTCCAAAGCGCCAGCACTCGCCCAGCAGTATGCCGTCACCCAGGTGGATATGTTGATCTGACCCCCATTCCAAAGTGCCAGCGCTCGCCCAGCAGTATGCCGTCACCCAGGTGGATATGTTGATCTGACCCCCCATTCCAAAGTGCCAGCGCTCGCCCAGCAGTATGCCGTCACCCAGGTGGATATGTTGATCTGACCCCCCATGCCAAAGCGCCAGCACTCGCTGTGACATTGATTATATGTGTATGCTTTATTCTACATTTTGTGCCTGCCATCTTATTTACTGATATCTTGTTGTAGTTTATCTCAAATGTTTTTATTATGTTGCTGTCTTTTACCCTGTTCTATAAAGACATTTTTGACTATGTCTGTAATTGTGCTATATAAATAAACGCATTATCATTACATACAAATGGATACAATCTGTGTCTGTATACAATATTATGTTTTCATTCTTTAATCTTTCAAGTGATTTTTTGTCTTTGAAATAATTAAAATAATAAAGCACTCTACAAATATAGACCAGTGGTTCTCATGTTCAACCCCTTGGGAGTCATACTGCCCCTCAAAGGGACTATACTTAAAGTTTAGACATACATTACAGGAATTACATTACAGGCAAGTGTTTAGAACCACTCTTATGTTATGTTGCATCAAACTGTGTACAGTAAATAACATAAGTAAATCCTAGATTGTGGAAATGTTCTCAAAGATAAGTCGAGAGTACTCACTGGGGGTCCGGGGGGACCTGATACACCCTTCTCTCCCTTAGGTCCAGATCCTCCCTAAACACAAACAAACACACACACACACACACACACACACACACACGAGTTGACATTCTGTACAGTACTTAACATGGGTCACAAGCATTGTACTATACAACATATAGTCATATACTTTACAAGTATCAAAGGGTCGCAGCAGCTGTCTGCAGGGACCTTAACTCTATTGAACAACTGCCAGATGGTGTACTTACTGAAGATCCCTTAGCTCCCTTGACACCTTGAGGGCCCTGTGGAAGATATTAAGCTTCAGTATTGTGATGATTCACCAATGTCACCATTGTACTTCTGTCACTAAAGTCACTGGAAACTTTGCTTGTTTGAAAGTTCAACATTCGGCTTACAAATATTCTGTCACCTATTCAGGTTCACAAAGGAGGTTTTTATTCAGAGGTAAAGATACTCACAGGCAAACCAGCAGGACCAGCAGGGCCAAGGGGTCCAGTGGCTCCTTGCATACCCTACAACAGAAGACATGAGATGATTCAAAACAAATCCATATCCCCATACAGTGGTTCAAAGGGCTCATACAATTAGATAATATTGCTTGCCTATACTATGTATTGCGTCTTATTTTCCATGTTGTAAGTATCTTGGGATGGCATAGCAGCTAAAATGGCCAAGATGTAAACGGTGGGTTTGGACGTTCACATTCGTTTGTAAGAAGGTTGATATAGATCAAGGTAGAGCCTCTTGTTGGAACCTCTGCTTTATACTTGGTTGCACACCGTGTTGTGCACAGCTGATCTACAAGCTTGTAGATAATGAATACGTTTTCCACCACAGCATGTGACCAGAATTGAGTGACAATTACAACATAGTTGTTTGGAAACACACATCGTATCAGCACGGTTGTGGAACATTTATCTGAAAATAATGTTTCAAAATGAACTCACATTCTCTCCCTTGGATCCACCCGATCCGTTAGGTCCAGACATACCCCTGTCTCCCTTCTCTCCCTGCTCTCCGGGGGGTCCGATGAGACCGATGAGACCTGGGTGACCCTTCTCTCCTTTGGCTCCTGGGTCTCCACGCAGGCCTGGCAAGCCGGGTGGACCCTGCAGGATGGAGGAGGAGGACGAAGGGCAGAAACAGAGAATGATGGTGGAAGAGACAGGATGAAGAGGAGAGGAAGAGAGCCAGGTTGAAAGAAAAAGGGAAGCAGGATAGTAGAAGATATAGGTAAATGGATTCTGGCATTGACACCTCTACTGTAGGCTCCCTGTATTGTTATTGCTCCATCGGTGCTTATATTGTACGCTACTAGTACTTGGTAGGAACGGTGTCAAAATGGTCCCCAAAATGAACACAGAATCTTTTATGTCACAACATTGTGCGTCAAAGTATTCTTTAACTGTATATCATAATGTATGTATGAAAATAACAGGATTCCAGTCTCACAAGAGGTCCGGGTGGTCCTTTCTGTCCGGTAGCGCCTGGAGATCCTTGTTCACCCTGAAACATACAGTAGCAACAATCAAATCCAACACCTACAGTATTGTCAGTACTACTCATATTATTTGCATCCATCGTTTCTCTTTTGCAGTGTGTTTACTGACCACTGATCCTGGAAGACCTCTGAGACCCTCTGTTCCTGGTTTTCCTGGCTGGCCCTGGGGACCAACTGGGCCGGTCTTTCCTGGGGCTCCGATGGCACCTGAGTCTCCCTGGGAAGAAAAATAAATGTACATTTAGCCAACGATCTTATCATGAGTGACTTATGCCTTGAACGCACTAGAAGGATCGGCATCACACAGCGCAAGTGCCTGCACGAGTTCGGATCCCATAACCCGAGGGCAGGGGTCTTTACCCGTACCCTGCCCCAACGCCCCCAACGCTGTGATTTGGAGTCCAGCCTGTTTCACATCACGATATGATCGCGAAAAGCAGAGGAAAATACAAATAAAGAATAGCGTTACATTGTACGACCTCAGAACTCTTACCTTGGTTCCCTTCTCTCCCTGACGTCCCTCTGGTCCTCTCGTTCCTGCTGGCCCCTGCAAAAATACACCACAACGTACGGTTTCAACACCTTTGTATCAAATTCAACTGTGGCTTCCATAATGATCTGTGTCAAAATGTCACAGGTACTAAAGAAGGTCAGAGGAACTAGGTGACGTTACCCTCTTTCCAGTTGGCCCAGGACCTCCATTTTCACCGGTGGGTCCAGGGGAGCCCTGCGGAGGGAGGGAGAGTTCAAAACAAGCAGACATGCAGATGTCTGCAGACACACTGACATCATCTATTGACAACAGTTGTCACTCAAGCCTATTTAATAACAAATAACTTAATGTTATAATAAAGTATATAATGTCATATTATAATTCTTGGGTGTTTTGTAAAAAAAACAAAAAAAACAAACAGTAGGCCTATCAGCTTTCCGGTATAGCATTTGTAAATATTAATTTCTATAGCAAATACAAGTTTGAAAATGCAGGATGGTGTGCTATCAGAGAACGGTTCAGGGGGGAACAGGCCAACGGCTACATTTTATGCTACATTGTAACTGGTACACTTTACACTCTCTCACTGCTACTCACAGCTTCTCCTTGTTCGCCATCCTCTCCTCTCTCTCCCTTGGCTCCATCTTGTCCCTGAAAGACAACGTTAAACAGGTCAACCGGATTTGTTGTCGGATGCGATTATAGTCTACGGTTGATAGAAATGTAATAAACAGGATGACGGGCAGGATGTGTCAGGATACTCACTCTGGGTCCAAGCTCACCGGGGGGACCGGGGTCGCCAGGGAAACCAACCGGACCCTGCGGACAAGGGGGAACACATAGCTCAAGCCCGATTCATAATTGTGCGACAGAGCATGAATTAGCACCAGACGTTGAAGTCAAATGTCATATACAGTGGTATGTGTCTGTGTGTCTGTGTGTGAGAGGGAATGAGAGAGAATCATACAGGGTTTCCTTTAGGTCCGTCGTCTCCAGGCCTTCCTCTTCCTCCGGCGGGTCCAGAGGTACCTGGTTGTCCCCCCTCTCCCTTCTCTCCGCGCTCTCCACGAGGTCCCTGCATTTTGACCACAAATGTCACTCATCAAAGAGTAGAGCGATGGGAGAACACCAACTTCTTGAATAATGCAGACGTTAAAGGTCTCTACTCCAGGGTTTCTCAAGGGGTGCCTCAGAATACTTATGGTAATATTTGGAATATTACTTCAGTTTAGCCACTTAGACCCTATAAACAGATCTGAGTTTCACTGAACTTGGTGCACTGCAAAAGTATTGTTTTACTCATCTCTAAAAAGTATATATAAAGGTATTTTGAATCTGTCCTAATGGAAACAAAGCTTTCCTCGTGATATAGGCATTCACATACCGTA
This sequence comes from Electrona antarctica, assembly GCF_951216825.1. NCBI lineage: Eukaryota > Metazoa > Chordata > Actinopteri > Myctophiformes > Myctophidae > Electrona > Electrona antarctica. The sequence goes on along the minus strand of NC_136796.1, from coordinate 22,833,855 downwards.
ATATGACATAAATATAAGGTGCTGTAAAGTAACAATGTCATTCAGGGGTGCCACGGATGAAAACGTTATTTACAGGGGTGACCTGAGTCAAAAACCATTGAGAACCACTGCTCTACTCAGCCACCCACCTTCTTTCCAGGCTCTCCTCCAATTCCAGGCGGTCCAGACTCACCAGGCTCTCCCTGTCAACACAAAGTGTCTGTCAGTCATCGGGAGACACTGGTCACTTATCCGCTTCAGTACTTTATAATTTATATCATGCAGGGGAAATGTTTCAATAAAAACATGATAAATATCAGTGAATCGCTTTACCTTCTCTCCGAGAGGACCAGGGTTACCAATACCACCGGGAGGACCTTGAGGACCCTGAATAGGTAAAAACATTTATTAGGGTCTCACCAAACAATGTACAGTACGGTTCAATTAGTGTCAGCGTATAAAGTAAAATCCCATAATAGTATTACATCTACATTGTTTCTATTAAATGAGGATTTTGAAGGCAGGGTTTAAAGCTATATGGTACTCACATCAGCGCCGCTGGAACCAGCAGGGCCACGTGGTCCTGGGGGACCAGGAGGACCCTAGAAAAGAGAGAATTTACAAATTACATTTGTATAAAACAAAAATCCCTGAGGCTATGGCCTATATTTAACCATAACACGTTATGATCTGATGAAGTTTAGGTCAATGCTAAGTCAATGAAGTCTCGAGTCATTCAATAAAACTAAATTAAGTCTCACGTCATTTAATACAAGTCTAGGTCAAGTTCAAATAAATTTGAGGCAAGTGTAGGTCAAGTCTCAAGGCATGTGAGACAAGTCCAAGTCAAGTCTTCATTCAAGTCTATGTCAAATCTCTAGTCTAGCTCAAGTCTCAAGTAATTCAATACAAGTCTAGGTCAAGTAAAATGGTGCTTTTTTATCCAAAGAGCTTTACAATGTAGGCTGCATTACATTCACTCATGGTTCATTCACAACCTGCTCATCGGGAGCAGTTAGGGGTTCTCAATTACACTTTGACAGAAACACAGGGGGAGTCCAGGATCGAATTGGGAACCTTCCGGTTCCCGGGAACCTTCCAGAGCAGCTGCTCTGAATCAGTGAAATTGCGAGATAATAATGTTCTCCTACAGAGTTCAGATGCAGAACGCAGAAAGGGGGCGGATGCCAAATCCAAGATGGCATGCACATCGTATTCAAGAGTGGCAGATTGTCTTGCAGGCAGTGGAGCAGTTACAATGAATGATCTTCAAGAGTAAGACAATACTGATTCATTGAATCATCTGCAGGTTCCATCCCTAGGTCATGGCATATCCTATTCTTTTCTCATCCCTGCTCAGGGGTAGCAGATAGGGGCTCGCTCATAGCCCCTACTGTTTCCTAGGCGACCTCTCTATGAGCAGTGAGCACCCACAATAGTGAAGGAAAGGGTACTTCTTACAAGCATAATGGAGACCATTGCCAACACCAAAAATCTGAGAAGTCATGTCCAGAGTGCAAAGTTGAAATTTTAAACCATTTAAAAGACTCAGATATGTTATATGTTGGCATATTGGCAAAAAGACTGTCTTCCACAAGCTTGTAAGAGGAGACCCTGCCCTTCGGTCTTGAGGGGAGACATACTGTAGTTGAATGGTAAGAGAGGTTGCCTGAAAAACAGAAGGTCCCAGGTTCAGTTCCGAGCCCAGGCTATGTGTCGAGTTGTCCATGAGCAGGACACTTAAACCCTAACTGCTCCCCTCTGAGCACTCATTAGAACCATCTGAGGGGTAGGGGTGGAATCTGCAAGATAATCGATTCGTCCGACTTCATGCATGTCAAGAATGAATGCTGCTGCAGACAGTCTCTTTAAGGTCATTCATTGTAACTGTTGCTCTTACACCCACAGACCGTTTGTACATTCTGGCAGGCATAGCACCACCAGAGATACGGCGGAATGCAGCAAGCAGAAAAGAGTGGCAACAACAGTCCATCGACGAAAGACACCCTCTCTTCGGCCATGTGCTAGCCAAAAGCACAGGAAATGTTTCCTGAATAGCGTCCCGCCGCTCGGGTGGGAAGAAAGAACTGGCAACCTCCCACCAGTTACAACGATGGAGTTAAAGGCTAGCGAGGCACTATACCCCCTGGAGCAGACTCAACCTACGCAGTGTGGAAATTAAGATCTGGTGTTGGGCGAGCAAAAGCCACTCTCGCAAAATGGGGATATTCAAATGACGAGGACATTGTGTGTGACTGTGGCACAGAGCCGCAGACCATGCAGCACCTCCTCACATGTCCCCTGCTGGAACATCCCTGCACAGCATCGGACTTGGCAGAGTTCAATGAGAAGGGACAGAAATGTGTTCAGCTGTGGCTGAACCACATCTAGCCAAGTGTTGTAACGACTGTCTTGTGGACACGACAAGAAGAAGAAGCCTGTAAGGCAATCCGCTGCTCTTGTAGAAAATATGGACGACCATTTCTGTGGACTGTGTCACACTGTCACACATTTCTTCCAGAGAACTCAGAAGATGACGATGAATAGCGACTGTATAACACAAGGGCCTATAATGGGATAGCCGGGGAAGCATTCCTTTTCGGGTTTATGATCCGGTCGGGAGCGGATGGTAACTTACGTCATGTTGTAGTCACTGATTTGTAGTCATGGGCAGGCAGGAAAGTACCGAAAAGTACCCAAGGACATCCAAATTTGAGGGCCCACACAATAAAGCCTTGATGCAGCGTATGAATCCGACACATTTCTTCAAGTACGTCTTGGAATTGTTTGTTTGGTATATGCATATTTTATTCCAACTCGTAGCGACTGGCGAGGGGGGGGGGACACACCAAAACAAAGCTACGACGAAAAAGCCAGAAACCACATGGGAATAAGAGGTTTTTGTTTTCCTCCGAGGTGGAAAGCCTGGTGAAGTGAGGTTAATAATGGGCTGGTAAGCCTGGCTTACTGGATTACTTGATGATTTTGTGGTTATTTACGTAATTTTAAGTAAGTAAGTAATATATTATATGCTTCCAAAATGTTTTACCATTTTAATACTCGACTACCTTAAATGTGAACTATTGTGTTCATTTTCAATAAAACATAATAAATAACATAATTTAGTAGAATGGGACACCACCTTGGGGCACCATCTTGAATTTGGCAATATGCCAACTCTACAGCGTTTTCAATCACTGTTGTGTCTCTCTGTAAACGTAAAATAAAAAGTGAGAACGCAACGGCAGCCATTGCAGACGCTATCTTGAAAATTACGCCTTTCCAGAAGTTAGATTTTCCTATATTTTTGTATTATATTTAGCATATCCAAGTAACTGACTTCTAATATTGGAGTTTCTGCAAACAGCTCACTAGGGGGCCAGCCAAACTTGTTTGCAATGTTTTTTGTAAACCATATGCCCATACCAAAACCATGCCAAAAATCGAAAACGTCACCAAGTGCAGAATATTTATGAATTCCGTCCGAGTTATGATGTGTCAGCAATTTTACACTGACAACGTGTAAGTTTGACAAACACATCACGCCTCCCTTTTATTTGGAGAACCATGCAGATTGGATAGAGTGCACAGACCAAGTTGGCAAAATAAAATGCAGTGCTTCCAATTAGCACTGCGATACACATTAACGTTTACTCAGCATGGTTTTAAACAATCACAATGGAACTCAGTGAACATTTTGAAATATTCCTACCAAATGCCATTCAACCAACCAACAAATGGCTAAATGGCTTGATTTTAACACCATTCAAATTCACAGTCAAAGGTCAAGGACATTCTGGTCTGACAGTGAGTCAAGTGGCTCAACTATGCACACCTCTAACTACCCTTGTTTTAATTGTTTTCAAGTCAAAGCAATAGCTTTCTAAATGGGCTTGAACTCACAACGGCCAAATGTAGTGCTGTGTAAAATACTAAAATATCTAAAAACATATATTACCCACATAAAAACCCCAGGAAAGTGTTTCTTGTCCACCGCACCACAGGAGGTGCAGTACCCGGTGTCGAGTCGGTCAGACCCACGGTTGTCCAGAACCGCCCCCAAAAGGCCTCTGCCCTTGCTCTGGACCCTGGACCCTGCCCAGTGTCCAGGGTCATGCCTGACAAAGAACTCCATATATGGGTATAAAAGGGATACAGACATAATATCTGTGTGGGGGGCATGCATTTCCAACTTGCAAGTTCCAAGTAGGCCAGTGCCCAACGGGCACCGCTGTAGAGGCTCCAATCTTAGAGTATATAACAGCACCCGGAGGAAACCCTGAGGCGAAATGGACATAGTGGCCGGATTTGTCATTGCAGCTCGAGCCAGCGCTGGTCCATTGACTATCATTGCGCACATTCATGTTATTGGGCCCAGACACATGAACGAATGTTTCATACGTGAAAGTGCGCAAACGGCGCAATGATAGTCAACGGCCAGCGCGTTCATGTTATTGGGGCAATCAATCCCAGAATGCACTCTGTTCCTACCCGGAAGGAGGAGTGAAATCGCCTCATGCGCTTTTGAGCAACTTAATGCAAGTGGATGGGAGGAGAAATCCGGTGCCGTCTCTATTAATATATACTCTAAGGCTCCAATGGGCACCGCTCTAGTCATTTTAATTAGTTGCTGTCTGACATAATGATCAGCACAAACATCGCTCTGTTAAACCAATTGAAAGCCACTGGAATGGAAAACATAGATTGATCCCAGTCCCAGAGCAGCAGTGGCCTGTGTGTTCCCAGACAGCATCCCACGGTCCGCCCACCGCAGTAGGGCCAGCAACAAAAAACCCATAGCCTGAAGTGATGGTCAGCCTGGCTCATCCAATAGAATCAAGGTACAGTACATCACGTGGTGTTCCGCTGTTGAGTAGTATGGAACGTGAAGGACTTGACTCGAGTGACTGCTGACTGGGTCTATATGCAGGGGGAGATCCCTTGCTTCCGGGAGTACCGAACGACCAAAATTAACTAAATGAATGGGTCTTTTTACTGAGCGATCTTGAATGATCCGGTCCACTGAAATGTATGATATTTCCCATCACTACAGCGCACCATCGGTGGGCAACACTCTCAGAATGTTATCAACCAGGCGGTGTCTATACTGTACATGTGCTTTTCAAAGCACAAAACTCACCATCGGTCCAACGTCTCCAGTCTCGCCTTTCTCTCCTGATGGTCCTGGCAATCCCTGTAGGGTACAGGATGAAAAACACAATTAAAGACAGAACTAATCTCTTACAATCAAAGTGATTCCCAAGCAGTGTGTCCGAACCGACAGGTTTGCAGAAAGAGAATAGCTTGAAGAGGTAAATTCTGTTCATCATCTGTGAATTAATCTGCAGACTTCAGATCACAGCAGAAATGTGTCCCATTGTAGGAATGACATTATTTATACAATCATGTACTCACTGATCAGTACGATAATCCCAGCTCAGTACAATTCGGTTTTATATGACTGAATAGGCTATAACACAGACCACACCACAGTGGTTGACTTGGAAAATAACCCTTGGCTTTAACAATAGTCATATATTCTAAATTCTAAAGTTGATATCCTACTGTAGCTTAAGTCTTTGAGAGTCATATGATGTTTGGGAAATACCATCTCACAGTATCCCTGTCCTTTCTCAAACCCCATCGGATCTACTAAGAGTAAACCATGGTGTCTGTTAAAGACACCATGGTACAGGAACGAGCACTGTCTAGTGCAATACTTACTACTGGACATCTGAATGTATATGTGGGTATGTTGGTATGCTTTTAGTCTTACATTGTCATTGCCTCATGTGCCTCATATTTGGCTATAAAGCGTTACCTGATATATTAGTTACAGAATGTCGTTGTGGTTCTTCATACCTGCAGTCCGATGGGACCTGGGGCCCCTGGGAATCCTCTGGATCCTTCATCTCCTTTGGCTCCAAAATGCCCCTGCTGACCCCTGGGTCCAAGCTCTCCATCAGCTCCCTGGACAACAAGAATTTAATTTGTATTGTAGTGTAGACTAAATTATGGTTGTTTATGTTTATTTTTTTTAGCTTAAGTTTGTTCTATGTTATTCCTATTTTGATTATTTGTATTACATTTCTGATTTTCGACACATACACTTGCTCTGCAAGCTAACAACGTGTTGCATTGTTCTAGATTATTTTCACTGTGCTACGATAGCATTGAAATAAGTGAAGTTTGTACTTACATGAGCACCAGGTTGACCAAGTGGACCCATTGATCCAGGTGGCCCAGGCGGACCCTACAAACAAACCAAAACAATCAGATGAGCAGATGAGCAATAAATACAAACGTAATGTTAGCAATTCAGTTTGGACAGTAATATTCAAGAACAAGACTGGATGTGCAAAAAAATTACAAAATCACTCTACAAATAACAAATCTACTACGCTACGAAGCATCAATTCGCTCTACGGAAGTTTGATAACAAGCAAACAAAGAAACACAATAGAGCAAAAAAAACTGACAGAAATTCCAACTTGATTTCAAAGTATCATGCAACATCACTCACATGTTCGCCTTTGTCTCCCTTACCGCCCTTCTGACCGTGCTCTCCCACCTCACCCTGTGGAAAGACACAATTTAAAGTAGAGAAATGTCAAGCAAGGTTTGGAAAGGCCTGAAATCCTGGAAGGATATAATATGAGGCAATGGATTGCAGCGTCAAATCAACGCATGTTTTACTTTTAATCGCATCGTGTGTGTGTGTGTGTGTGTGTGTGTGTGTGTGTGTGTGTGTGTGTGTGTGTGTGTGTGTGTGTCCAAGTATGTGTGTGCAGATGCATATGTTATTGTGTCTGTGTGTTGCTGCGTGTTCTTGTGTCTGTGTGTTTCACAGTGTAATATATTTTGTCTGTGTGAGTGAGAGTGCGCATGTGCATCACTCGCCTTGTCTCCATCCTCTCCAGGAACTCCAGGGGGTCCAGCAGGGCCCGGCAGACCCACAGGCCCCTGAACTCCATCACGACCTGCTCCTCCAATGGGACCTTTTTCACCCTAGGGGATACAATTAAGAAGAAGGGGAAAAACACACAAAGAGACGTGTTGAGTCTCTGATGCAATAAAAATAATATGACGATGACTACTACTAATAATCATGATTATACATAGTGTAATAATAGACTCTCACAGGAACTCCCTTCTCTCCAGCGGGTCCAGGAGGGCCTTGAGGGCCTGGTCTTCCAGGAGGTCCAACGGGTCCAGCGGTACCAGCTCCTCCCCTCTCACCAGGAGAACCCTAGAAAGGTACAGTCAAATAACACACACTCATTAAAGCTCCCTTTATTCCATGGGATTCCTGCACATAAACGTTTAACCTTGCCCATGATTTTTATCACTGCAAAATATTTAAAAAATATATATATTTAGCATTTCTTCCAGGAATGCAGCTTGGGATTTTCTGGCGGTTCTGACTCAAAAACGTTTGATCCACTATACAGTAGACATGTGCATATAAGAAATGGCGTTTAATCAACGCGATACAAACATGTGTTTTCACATGCAGGCTGATTCATTTCATACGGATACTGCAGTGTATCCAATATGATATACACAGTATCTGTGTGAGAGATGAACGCATTAAGCCCCAATGAAATGCATCAGTGTCATTTTAGATTCTTGCCTTGGCTATTCAAAATGAGCAGATATACTACTATTTTCCAAAACGTCTTTAAAGTGTGAGAACTACTGATTTAGAAGGCATTTTGTAGAATCGGCCTCAGGTTTGAATGAGTCAAGAGTTTGAAACCTACAGCAGGTCCAGGAGGTCCGGCAGGTCCTTCACTTCCCTTCAGTCCTCCTCCTCCCTGACAGAAGGAACAAGACAAGACCAGAATCATTAAAAAGTACAAGTTGAAAAATGCAAAGTTTCGCCATGACCAAACACCATACTCACAGGGGTACCGGGCAGCCCTCTCTCCCCAGGGAAGCCTCTCAGTCCCGGGGGTCCGTCCTTGCCGGGGCCGCCTGGGGGACCTGGGTCTCCCTTGGTGCCCTCCTTCCCTGAGGGGCCGGACAGTCCCTGCTCACCGGGGGGCCCTGGGGGTCCAGGGTGGCCACGCTCTCCCAAGGGGCCGGTCTCTCCCGATGGACCCTGGGAGGAGAAAGATGGAGACAGAGGAGATGGAGTAAGAGTAAAGATGAAGACAGAAGAGATGGAGTTAGAGTAAAGATGGAGAGGAGGAAAGAGAATGAACGGAAAGAACATAGAGAGAAGAAATGATGGATAAGAAAGATGAGAGAATTATATATTAAAATAAATTGTTAAACACTTTCAGAAAAACAACTTTCCTTTACATCGTGCCTGATAAAGATTTGAAAGTGGGCTAAAGGTTTGTATTCAGCCCAACTTTTTGCTAGTGGCTGGACTTACTGGCTGGCATAGCTTAGCTTAGTTTAGCGTAGTTTAGCTTCCCGACCCTTAGCTTAGCTAAGATATGTGTCTGTATAATAAATTATTCAAAAGCATGGGACAAAATGTCATAGATATAGAAACGTAGATGCCCCATTGGCCACTGCAGTTCGTTGGATCAATGTGTCAGTGGAGCCGCAATATTGGGGAGGGGGAGCCGTGCGCCCAATAGTGTCAAGGCCAATCACAGCACACCCTTGCCGGGTCTTCGCTGAATAGAGTTGCATACAATATAACACGAGGCAAGTTCCAAGCTGCTGCGCATGCATGCCCATGCCCATTATGAGTTCCCCTCCACAATATGGCGCCCAGGGTGATATACAGCCCAAGAATCCAATGCAGCATCTACCTTTTTATGTCTTTGCAAAATGCTGTTCAGATGGCCTTTGAAATTCCATTTCAAGTTCACCACTAACCTGAGGGCCAACAACTCCAGGACCGCCAGGTGGACCCATCTTTCCTTGGAAACCCTGGAGAAAGAAAGGAAATTATGTTAGCAAAAAGTAAAATGGAAGACAGAATCTGATGTACCAACAACACACCCCAAACTCGGATGAACAACATGGATTAATGCTACCACAGCAGTTTTGATGAATTAAGGTAGGTTATATTATAGCACCTTTTATGAAGGAAAAACGCTGCCTACAAAAAATGAAAAAAAATAAAAGAAAGAAGGGGGGCAGGTGAGTGTCAATCAATCAATCAATCAATCCTTTCTTGATCACCGAGTGTAGGTACAAATGGAGAGACTTCGATCCCACGTGGATTTCATGGAAAAATGTGCATTTCCATTGACATCAACGCATGCCGATTCTACTTTCCCAATCAAATTCCATCATGGCTACACCAGTAATATGCCACCACGAGAACGTTTCTGCAGTTGTCTGCTACAATACAAACATGGACATACAGAGGCAGTAACGCTCCTCAGGGTTCATGCTCCAATCTGCCGACTAGATAATGGCAAGATGTGTGTGCAAAGTTGCCATTTTAGCCTGAGAGTGGCAGTGTGGCACTATAGGAAATCTTGCAGTGTCACCAAAATATGTATATACCCCTAAGGCTCCAGGGAGTATGAATGCACTCAGCATTTTGTTTTAGTGATGGAAAGGAGCGACGGTTCCAGAAAATTGTAACTGGGGGTGCTATGGGGGTGCTGGCTATTTAGAGGGGGGGGGTAATGCATTTTGGTTTACATAGAAGTCAGTCAAAAATTGGGCTTGTTTGGTGGGGGGGGGGGGGGGGGGGGGGGTTGTCAGGGGCCGTAGCTGATGGAAAGAACGTGGCATCACCAAAATCAGTATAGGGTTCTTCCACTGGAGAGCATGAAGGTACAAAGCTAATTCCAGAGCCATTCAGCACGTATCTTCTTTGGAACCAAAGTGCTGGATGGAAGTTTTTGTCCCATCGCTAGTGGTGGGACTAAAATATAAATAGGATGTGACATCGCCCTCTCCATCTCCAGTTAGTCTTTTGATACAGCGGACATGTGTATTAGGGAGGAATTTCTCTTCTCATAAAACATCACTAAAGAGAAACAAAATGAGCACCAGAATTGATAAACAAAATGGGGAAATGAAAACAATACTTACGACTTCTCCTCTCTGCCCAGGGTGTCCAGGCAGTCCATCCTTTCCTGGAGGTCCCTGGGTGGAAAACATCAACCAAGTTTTACAACGGAAACGGAAACGACTCCTGAACTAGATATGCTGGCCTAATAATAGCTAATTCACATTTCAAAGTGATCCAGTGTTAGCATTCAGTTCACCTTCATCATTCTTCTAATCAATGTCATGCAGCCGAATACATATAAAAAGATTTAAAAAATCTCCTTACGGGAGGTCCCTTTGGTCCGGGGAAACCATTAGCTCCCTGAGGTCCAGGCAGCCCCTGAAGACAGCAGAACACAATGTATTGATCAGTACACAGAACACAATGTATTGATCAGTACACAGAACACAATGTATTGGTCAGTACACACAGGTTATTAATAACAACTGATACAACCAGCCTAAAATATAAAATAATGGAGTTAGAAAGTGTCTCAAAACTGTAAAACTCTGAAACTGGTAATAAATCAGCAACATAGTGTTATTCAGTAGCAATGTGAATCCAAAATACAGTACATACATTTGCACGTTATGCATAAAAGTGTGACCATGAGTACAATTTAAATACAGTAGAGCAGAAATAAATCAATACAGCTGCAGCAAAATGTAAACATAATTACTAGGGATGTCCCAATACACTTTTTTCGTTCCCGATCCGATCCCGATACCACAATTTCTGTGTTAGCCAATACCGATACTGAATACCGATACCAGTGTTGTGATCTCGTGTTGTGTTTATAGCTATCTAGCTATATATCTTGTGTTGTGTTTATAGCAGACTCCTCACTCATATAGTGCACTTGCAGTTTGGGCAACTCGAAAGCAAACTCCACATGCCCCAACATTTTATTTACCTGCCATAGTGTCAACCCCTTACCCCTGTGTCGGATCGGTGGTTAGATTGGCATATGACAAATAAGGGCCGATATATCTCTAATAATTAACTATTAATAGATGATTAAAAACAAAGAGCTTACTCTCTCTCCTGGTGGTCCGGGAGGGCCGTCACTTCCTGATGTTCCCTGGAAACAACAACAACAAAAACAAGACAATAAGTAGCCATTAACTTATGGCTTTACGATTATTTGATCCATTTTTAAATGGGCTACATAATTCACAACACAGACCAGCAGATCTGTTGTCATGAAACTAAAGCTAACGTAAAGGGTGGGAAGACCAACAATGATAACCAAACCTGATCGAATATTGATCCAAATGTACCTTAGCTCCTGATTTGCCTGTTGCTCCCCGTGGTCCTCTCTGCCCTCTGGGACCCTAGTGGAGACAAGCAAAGGTAAACCAAAATGTGAGTAAATCAATGCATGAGTAAATGAAAGCGATGATGGCGGAATAATAAAGGAATTAATAGATGAAAGAATGAACAATACCGTTGGTCCTCTTTGGCCTCTTGGTCCAGCCTTGCCGATCAGACCCTGAACAAATACACAGATTCAAACACGCAGCAGATCAGCTACACAGCAGCATTTGATTGAAAAAAGGTTAATCTTACTGATTGTTGTGATTGTTGTCTTATCTTACCTTAGTTAGCGTCAGTTAGCATACATTCACTTTATACTAAATAAATACATATTATATAATTTAAAATCAATTCAAATATTTGAATCTTTGACTTACTAAAAGAAAGTTATATTAAAGTTAATGAAAGTGTCGTGTGCTCAGTTTGAACTTTTCAACGTAGTATGGCTGTCAACCATGGGGCTAATTGCCGAAGATGGGGAACACGAGTGATCTTTCAACAACTTACCCTCGTTCCCTTCTCGCCATTTGAGCCGGGGAATCCAGGGAAACCAAGAGATCCCTAGAAAACAAAGCAATAATTTAGTACAGTTGTTCCAAAATTAACCATAAAAAAGTAGATAGATAAATAGTAAAATTGTAATAATAATGTAATAATAGGTGAAAATAGACAAACATCTGGCAAAAAAAGGGTAAACATTCTGCAAAAATATCAGATCTACAAGATCAAGATAAAACACTGCATATATGTACTGCATGTATGCCTGTGTCCTTACCTTAGGTCCTTGTCTTCCAGGATAGCCAGGAAGTCCAGGTACCCCAAGTTTACCCTGAAATCACATTAATAACGAATTCATTTATAAAATACAGCCACTATATGAAGAATTCAAGCCTTTCCTTGTGAGATTTGAACTCAACAACCACTAGAAATAATGTGAAGTCAGCCAAGCCAAATAACTGTATGTTGATGACCAAAACTGGAAGGAGGGTATAGGTTACTATGCAACTTTCATTAAAATGAGTGGGTAGGGATTTTCAGTTCACTTCCCACCTTACCTAATAGTTATACAACTCGGAAAATAAACAATTTAGGCTAATGCTTCTTGGCAACAACTTTTATGCAACGTTTATTTCCCTTTTAAATCGTTCCCCATTTGTAAGGAACATGCATTTGTGGGATGAGCAGCACAAGTATGTTGGTTGCACCGATGCAAAATGTGCCAAATCTTCTCTGCAAATGCTGGCTAATTCTGTTGTTGCTATTGACTCCTGTTTTGTCATAAGATTCCGGTAACCCCAGGTGATGAGAACGTTATGCAGATTGCTGCACCAAGTAACATCTTTTGGTGGAGGCAGTGTAGTGGTGTGGGTATGTCCATGTCCATCAGTGAACGCCATCATTCTTAATCTCAATCACAATCTCACTACAGAGAGATATCGAGATGAGTTTCTGCAGCCAGTGGCAGTTGCATATTAACCAGTGGTAGTCCCCATATCACAGTCTGGGACCGAACTCCATGACAACGCTTACCCCCACTGAGTGGGGTTCACTAAAGACTGCCTCCAGGATTTGGATGTAGAAAGAATGAAATGCTGCCAACAGTGCTGACCTCCTCAATGCAATTGAACATATCGGGCAGTATTATGCGTGTCTTAAGTACCAGGTCTTATTACTTAACTTAAGACCTGGAGGCGTGGTCAATGCTGTTTGGCCACTCAGAATAGCCAAATGGCATTGATCATGCCTCCAGGTCTTAAGTTAAGTAATAAGACCTGGTACTTAAGACACACATAATACTGCCCATCATCTTGGGCATGCTGTTGGTGCTAGAGTGACCAACACTGGTTGGCTGACTTGCAACAAATCCTGTGTGATGAGTGGAATGCCATCCCACTGCAGTGTGTGACCAGGCTGGCGACAAGCATGAGGAGAAGGCACGACTGTTCATTCAATATTCATAATGTCACTGGAGGATCTTAAAGGCTCTGACTGAAATAAAAAGACTTGACCCTCCCGGTGACATATTTTTCTTGACCCTCCCCAAGTGATTAAAAATAATAAATACAATTGTTGACCCTCCCACACCAAGTAATCATAACCTCAGTTTGTAGTTCATCGTTTTAAGAGACTTTATTCAGCAGAGCGGTTGCAGCGATTGTCCACATTAAAGTGGTGGGTGGGGTGGGCTGTTCTAAACATTACTGTCCATGATGGATGATCTTATTATAGATGTTGTGCCTGCCAGCAACATTGGATTTGATAAATCCCACATGGGCAAAGTTAAAGTCAATATCATGGATCTGGACGAAGCAGGTTGGTGGTGGCATACAGTTGGATACTGTGCTGTGGAGATGCCGTGTGGCCCAGAAAACTGCTGACGGTCACTTTGAAAAACAGAACAAACTAGAAAACGAGGTCTCCACCAGGCCAGGTAGGTTATTGTGGTCTCCTGGTGGCGCTATAATAGGCCAATGTGAAAAGGGTGCCATTTCTTCTTACGCCTTTGATGGCAATTCGACATTCTAAGTCATGATTTGAGGCATTTTGTTCCAAAAATGTGTTTTGCTAAAACTCCACCTGGTGGTGGCGCTATGACAGGCCATTGTGAAAAGGGTGCGATTTATTCCTCTGCCTAGTAGGTATGTGCGTGCAAAATGTCCCTCAAATTGCACTCTATGTTCATGATTTGAGGCATTTTGTTCAAAACGGGCCAATCCATCAATTAGGATGGAATATGAAATACCAGACAGATCCAGTTTGATCACATGACTATAGAGATAATGTGTGCCGATTTGCAGGATCTTTGGACAGAATCTGAAGGAGTTACTGTATGTAAAGAAATGTGTTTTACATAGTCGGCCTCCTGGTGGCGCAGATGCGAACAATGCAGGTCAAAGGTTTTTCCTTCTAGGGAGTGTGCATGCAGAGTTTCACACAGATCAGTGCAGTTATAGGTAAAAATGCAAATCGGCCTGTTATAGCGCCACCATGAGGCTGATATGAACATTTTAAAATTGGCAATTTGTCCTTAGTGGCCTAGTTGGAATGTGTTTTGCAAAATTGCACATAAATTGAATGCTGCGTTCATAATTTGAAGCATTTTGTTCAAAACGGACCAAACCTGCAAACTTTGAAAGGCAGATCTTAGCCAATCGAGATGGAATATGGGAAATCTGACAGATCCATGTTGATCACATGACTATAGAGATAGTGTGTACAGATTTGCGTGATGTATGGATAAAATGTGTAATATACAATGTACAAAACATGTGTCTCATGATTGTCCTGGGGGGCATGAGACACAGTTTTGTACAGTGTCAGTATGTGAGTGAGGCCTTGGGAAACAAGGGTTCCTGAGACACATGGCCTGTTGGTCCTCTGCAGCCCTTGTCTTTTTTGTTCTCGACATTAATTTCAGTCAAGTTCTCCCCCACTGTGTTGAGCTGGCTTCCTTCTGTTCTGTAGGCAGCTGCTTTCCTGATATTGTTTGCTTGTATATTTTTGCTTGGTTGTGATTGGATTTCGCTACCCCGAAGTTGTGATACACCAATTGCACGCTAATATTCTTTTGAATCCGTCCCTTGGAAATGCAGGTTAACTTCCACTCAGAGATTCCAGATTAATATTATCTACACAGTGATATTAGTCTGGCTATACAGGCTATACAAGTACATCCCCTGCTGGACATGTTGCTAATATGTCTCACACAGGTTTACCCCCAATAGAGAGTATGCGCATGCTTAAAGTGAATGGCACATCGAGTGGCAAAGCAACAGGCAAAGTGAGTTTAACATTGTTTAATGTTGTTTAATGCAATCAGATAAGACTTTTCTGTGTGGATGTATGGGCTGTCAAGGCCAGAAAGTAGTTTTTTGCCACTCAGTAGGCGTTCCTGCATAACTTCCTGGTTTGATGATGATGTCACACGCATACCCTCTATTCAACTCTTGACGCCAAGTGTCAGAAAGAGAAAGTCAGTACAAAATGTTATGGTCTTTCCCGGGGACTGAACCCTCACCGTCCTAGTCTTAGGGCGGACACTGAGCTGGTCAGCATCAAGATAGCTTCAGTACTAGAGATACACAATATTGAAATTATGACCGATATCTGATCTCCGATTATTTGCAGGGTCATATCGGCCGATACCAATTCCGATATATTACATTATTATATTATATTATATACTCTTAAAGAGACAGAGACAGGCAGACTGGCTGCTCTGACTGCGAGTACAAAGCCATTGATGGTCACATTATTATTGCGTCATCAATATCGGTGAAAATAATCGGAACTATTTTGAGACCGACATGTCATTTTTATGGCTGATGTGTCCGATTTCGATACGCAACCGATTATATCGTGCATAACTATTCAGTAGAATTTGGATTTCCTGTACATACTAGTCAGACTATAAAAATGAGACTAGTGGTGATAATAGGTGGTGAAATATATACGTTGTGAAACAAATTATGATTAGTCAACTGATGTTTTACTTTGAAGTTCGCCTACTGGAAATTCTTAAAGTCAGTTTAGGTGTGTTACCAAAATATAATTTAACTTTTTTAGGAAGGGAAACCTTTCTTCGGTCTTTAATGTGCATATTTACTAGGGGTAGGACGATATGGGTACCTCACGATACTATATCTGTGGCGATATTAGGCCCTCGATAATGATAATATCACGATATTCGATATATTGCGATATTCAATATATTGCAAGAGATTTCATCTATATTTGAAATTGGAAATGAAAAAATCAGGAATTGTTTGTGTCACAAACTGGCCAATAAGTACATGAATCTTGCCTCCTCCAAACAGTAAAACACTGACTGCAACGTTGCAACTTGTCTATTACTTGTCTGTCCACAACAATGGGTACTACTACTAGTACTAACTAATAAATATAACAACATTCGATATAGTGCTATATTGCCGGGAGGCAGATACAATATCGTGGGAGGAAGTATCGCAATATAGATATATTGGCACACCCCTAATATTTACTGAGTATAAATATTTTAAATTTGATTGTTTCAATTGTATATTTAAAACAGTATACCTTCTCTTTTAAAATGTAAAAAGCTTGACCCTCCGGTTTCCTCCAATTGACCCCTCCCATAAATATTCAACGGTCCCTTATATCACTAATTATGAATAGTTCATAACAGGAAGTATCAGTGCTTTAGAGATCAATACAAATGCACTCCACAAATGGTTTAATGGACATTAGCGTTATGTTACGTACAGTACAGTATGATACATACCAGTATTCCTACTAAAAACTGTTACATGTAATTGTCAAAGCTATTATGTGCGTGCAAACACATGTCCATTTTGTGTTAAAGGGGAAATTTACCTATATTTGAATCCTATCGTTCTATAATTTTGTACTTTTTCTGTTTTGCATGTGTCTATGGGGTTAACATTACTCTAATAGACCCCCGGACCCCCAGTATTTTTGGTTTCTTCCTGAAAGCTGAAAGCCTTTGAGTCAAAAGGCACAATCAAAATAACACCATTTTAGTGACATCATAACCCTAACCCCTCCCCTAACCCCTCCCACATTATACACACAACTGTGGGCGAGGCTTAAGTTCAGGTGGGTGGTGCTAAGGTGAAAACCAGGTATACTTAATGAACTGGTGGGTGTGGCCACATAAAAACATAATTTTAGAAATATTCCTCCTAGTCATCATAGTACCTTACAGTGTAATATTCTTATTCTTTTAGCCAACATCACATTGTGGGCTTGTAGATTGGCAAATTTAGGCCTGCAACACCATCATACGACAGGCATAGAGCCAACAGTGTCAAAAACGAGAAATATTGCCATTTATATAGTATTGCAATGACAAAACAATAACCTGATTTTAGTCTTTATAGTCCCCCTTTATAGTGGCAACTGCACACAACACTATTACACAAACCAACTCAGAACAAACTGAGATCAGTCATAAATACATAACATAAATCACCAAATTAACACCATGACTCAACGATACCCATAAAATCCCTCAAAATAATATTGCTCAACACATTCCCAAATAGACGCCTTATCAGACGACGTCACACTGATAAGCACAATCATGCGCGCAGGCCGGCAGCACATTAACCCTGCCTCTCATAAGATACAATGGAAAAGTTCTAACTGCACTCACCCCATCAAACTTTCAGATGCTGTTTTTCTCCCAGTGTGGAGGAAGAATGATTAGGATTTTTATTGTGATCTCTCACTCTTGAAATATATTATGTTGTTGTGTGTGAACAATAATAGCAATTCAAAGCAGTTGTCCTCAAAACCATACCTACATTCGCTGTCATAAGAACAGGAGGTGCGCTCATGATCACGGCAGCAGAGCCTGTTTCAGCACAGGCACACTTTAGCACCACGAAGATGCCAAAAGCCGCAAGCAGCAGGCGTCTCTTCCTGGTTTTTAGACAGTTGGTGGATGGAAATGAAGCTCCACCCACGCCGTGGGGGCAAGCGTTTCCACGAATCTGGCCGACGGGGCATTCTGAGGCGTGGGTGGAGCTTAATTTCCATCCACCAGCTGTCTAAAAACCAGGAAGAGACGCCTGCCACGAGCGGCTTTTTGCCGCGCATGGAAGCCCAAGTCTGCTTACACCCTTTGTTTAGCGTCACGAAGATGCCAAAAGCTTCGAACGGCAGGCGTCTCTTCCCGGTTTTTAGACAGCTGGTGGATGGAAATTAAGCTCCACCCACGCGGCAGAATGCCGCGGGGGCAAGCGTTTCCGGGAATCTGGCCGACGCGGTATTCTGCCGCGTGGGTGGAGCTTCATTTCCATCCACCAGCTGTCTAAAAACCAGGAAGAGACACCTGCCACGAGCGGCTTTTTGCCACGCATGGAAGCCCAAGTGTGCTTACAACCAGTGCGTGGCTGCACGCGCACCTGCAGCCCATCAAGTATAATTTATGCTTCGTCCCGCGATGGTGTCGCGCACGCAGACCTCTACGCTCAGTCACATCCGTGATGCGATGTGAGCTTGAAACCAGCACTCCCCAAAACAACAGGTTTGGAGATCTGTTGGGAATTGATTACATGAAACAGTCACCCGTGCGACCAGTCTCCATAAGGGCACCCCTCAGTGGTCTCGTCTATACTACACTGACATTTGCAGTGATTCATTCTTATATTTTTTAAACTTTATACTGTTTGAGCAATTCCTACCTTCTCCCCAACAGGTCCAAGTGGTCCGACCTCACCAGGGGGTCCGACGCGACCCTTTGGCCCCTCAGGGCCATCTTCTCCCCTGGGTCCGGGAACTCCAACCTCTCCCTGTCACCATGGGAACACAGGTACGAGAAACACGTCAAGACATTCACATTGACGTACCTCATCTACAGTATAGTTTACAATTTGAATGTAATACAATTAAATGAAATAAAACAATTACGTCAAATAATCAATCATTCATTGATTCATCAATAAATAATTCAAAAAATCTTACTCGCTCTCCCTTGACACCAAAATCTCCCTTGACTCCAGGGAAACCATCTTCTCCCTAGAGATTAAAAACAAATACACATTAAAAAAACAAACAAAGTACAGTGAATAAATCCATAGGACTGTCCAAAGTGATCTCTGAGATTAAATGATGGATACAATGCACACCTGTGTGTACGCAAGCTTTTATGAGGTTAAAAACGAATTAAAAAATAAAGGTTTTGGGTAATATAACAAAGGACCATTTTGTTGCTGAAGAATATGCATTATGTCGTCTCTGTCGGGTGTAAACCTCATATGTCCAAAACTGTAACTTTTCAGGATTCAATTTCAAAAGTATCAAAAGTAGCAGATCTACAAGCTCAGTTTCGAGCTTGTGGATCTGCTACTTTTGATACTTTTGTGTGGCGCTGTAGTATGATCCAGTGGGGCGTTAATTTACAAAAAGTTAGAACATGGAGATAGGAGGTTTCTGCCCGACAGCAACTATATGCACTTGGATTTGTATACATTTTCTATTTAGTTTATTCATTTAAGTAGGTCTTATTAAGATGTCTCGAAAAGTGAAACATTTAAGGAATCACCAACCTTCTCCCCTTTTCCCCCTTTGTGTCCACGGATACCTTGAATTCCCTGCAGGCAAAGCAGACAGCAGTCGTCATTACAACAGTAATTGTAACAGGTGCAATGCTACAGTAGGTAAATAGTTGAATATTGAGTATTGGCATTTGGCAACTAGCAAACACTTCCCTTCTATACCACAGGAGGGCAGCGCAGACCTATACATTGTATTTCCAATAGTGTACTCTAATTCAAGCACACTTCACTTTAAGTTCTAGCAGCTATGCTGGCTTTATTATAAACTACTAAATATGACGCCTCTCTACTTACGCATGCATATACTATAGCATTGGGATGTTTTGTGAGAGAATAACTAGAATAACGTCCAATGATTCATTGAAGAAATAAGAGAATTCCCCCTCTTTTAAAGAACAATTCACTCAAAATCTCAAACAATCCTCAAAATACAGTACAGTGAACAAGTATATCAAATCATTGTTGAAATATTTGGTACACTGACTACTTCTGTGGAAGACATGAACACCAAGCAAAACCAGTGGATGGCAGGCAGTTCCTGGAAATGTGTTCATGCTAAAAAAGAACAGCTGATTGTTGTAAAGTAATTCATTATTATTAGTAATAGTAGTAGTAATTACCTTAATGCCACGAGGGCCAGGATAGCCAATTGTTCCCTGAGGACCACTGGGACCCTGTAGGTGTAGAATATCATTAGCAAAATTGTGAAAGACAATAATCTGAAAATCATTCATCACACCATCTTACAGTACATCTACTGTCTGCGATGGCTGTTCTTTCTCATGTAGGCCTACTGTAATTGTAAAACATTGTAGAAGTGGCCACTTTGAACTAAAGATGCCAGCTAAATGATGGAGAGTTGGTAACCAAATGGACCCTTATAGATCTTTAACTCTTGAGAGCATAAAATGAAACCAAATGGACCCGTACGAGTCAATTTGGTTTCACAAGCTCATAGCGCGCCACCGAGTGGCGCGCTACGAGCTTGTAGGTCTGCTATTTTTTTTATTTATTTTTTTTAATAATTTGGGGACCCCCTAAAATAATTTGGCGACCCCCCGAGGGGTCGCGACCCACGGGTTGAGAACCCCTGCCTTAGGTCACTAAAAGCCCCAAAATCCCCAGAAGAAGTACAGAGGACATGACCTTGATGTCCTCAAGGTCAGCCATTGGCATGGCCACCACATTAATGAAATGTCTCCGTGATCCACCTCATTGTGGAAGGAACTCCACACAATGTAAACTAAATACCCTTTCACTACATAGGCCCTATACTGTGTATGTGATATGTAACACAATCAAAAATGTGAGAAGAGGTGAGTTTATTAGGATCATACATTGATAGTTGTAACATAGGAAGGCAAACTCAAATATACTTAGGTTTGATTCTGGCCAAAAGACTAATAATTGTATTCCAATTATTAGTGAATGGATCTCTGAATTATCCACAGATATTTTAGCTCAGGGATCGGCAACCTTTTTGACTTGATAGTCAGTGTGCCATATCAACACTAAGTTTAATTATGACATCAGTACACCACATCGAAATTAAATATTTCCAAATGATGTTGATTGTCCATGGGCTATACAACGGGCTATACAAAACAACATTTACTTCTTTACATCAAGATGTAATTATGATCATTAGACTTAACCCAACTATCTCCCAGACTCCCTCCCAGAGTCTCAGTACCCAGTCAGAGTTAGGAGTTTGAATGAATATAGTAAACCTTTTTGAATACTACTTAATTTTAAAAGAAAAAACCTCTCTCTCACACAATGTGATCACTGGCAATGTGCCAGTGATCACCCTCCCCTGTGCCAACGTTGACACCAGTGCCTAAGGTTGCTACCCCTGCTTTAGATAACATGGATCAAATCACTTTTTGGCTGCATGTACTGATTTAACTTGTATGATTTTCATGCCAGACATAAAAGTACTGCACATAAGTATGCATCTGCAGTGATTTGATTCGGTAAAGTGCATTCCTAAGAATCCCAACTGTAACAAAGAGAAACTGCTTTAGTTTTGTTTATTTTTGGAATGGATGGGCAGGAGTGAGATTTATATCAGTGGTGTGTCAAAGTGGTGTCCCCAGCAAAATGTGTTAGGGCATCACAATCATCCACATTTTATACATTGGCACTTTGTGCTGCACTGAAAGCTTGTAGATCTGCTATTTCTGAAAAATCTTGAAAATGTTTGGAAGATCAAATCTTCTCTTATGGGGTCACAGAATATTTTCAGATGGGGGTCCAAATATATATCAATATGGGGGTTCTTGGCACAAAAGAACTGTTGGTCATTAAACATGGAGTCATCAGGCTCTTCTTTTCACCTGACAGAGAGAACTTGCACTGGGAGAGTGAAATGCAGTTCACCACTTGTTACCCTCCCTGCTGAACAGGTGCCCACATCAACCAGCAGGGGTCACACTTGTGCAGTGACAAGGACATGATCCCTCGCTGGCTTCCCATGGCATAGACCATATTCATACTGTTAAGTTCAATGCCACCCCTTTGTTACCATAGACATAAAAAGGTAGACGCCTCCTTCGGCTCTGGGGCGTGTGTATCTCGAGAGGAGGCAAGCTTTTGCAGAATCATAGTGTAAGCTTGACAAGCTTCCGCGTGCGTCACGGAAGGGGACATTCTGTAGGCCAATCAGACAGGCAATGTAAACGTTTGTTTTCTCATGCTAATAAATTTGGATTGAATTGATTAAGTCCCGGAAAAGACGTGCTTTGATTGGCCAGTAGTCACATGAGTGGCAGCGTTGCAGCATGCCTTCCGCACTTCCTCTTGACTTGCTCCTTATGCTGGACACACATGGATCCAATGAACTGCAGCATCCAATGAGGCATCTAATTATCTAATTATTTTATATCTATGGTATCTATGGTTGTCACCTTGCTTTTCAATGCAAAGTGCCAACATGACCTCCATGGCAGCCAGATGCTCCCTACCTAATTAGTTTCAAACACTTCCCACACTTCTGTCACTTTGAGGTTGCATTATTGGATTGTTGTATTATTGTCTTTTAATTTGATTTGTTAACGGTTTATTATGTGTGTATTAACTGATCATCTTGGGTTCTTGGATACCTTCTTCTTGGAAAGGCGCTTATAAATTAATATATTATGGACTAATCACTATGTATGGGTTATGGGACTCACTGTTTCTACTTAGAACACGGTTCTTATATTACGTGATTTAAAAACAAGTTGGATGATAGGAAAATTCCTTTATGAAATCAAAAGGTGTGTGGATGTGATCAAGGCACCTACCTGGTTTCCCTTAGTGCCAGAAGGCCCCTCCTTTCCTGGGTGACCCTGAGAAGGTAAGGGGTTGAGAGGTCAAGACAACTGACTCGAATCATGTTCAACTCGATGATGAAGACAGAAACATAAAGAAGGAACTTACAGGAGGGCCATCAGCGCCGGGCATTCCTGGTAGACCTGGTTTACCTGTAGGTCCCTGGAAGTGATGACAATACAAGTTGAAATACATGAAACATCTACCTGAGAATATAACAGTCAGGAATTTTGTTTGCTTAATTTCATTGGAAATGGAAATTCCATCTCAGACCAGCTTCTATACAACCTATACTGTACATTTAGTGAGGTTTTCCAAAAAAAATACTGTAGCTAAAGTATGATGTTCAATGAATTATGCTGAATCGACCTTCTTAGAGTGCAGAATACAAACCCTACGAGCAGTCTATGGAAATAAGAACATGGGTTTACACTGCATTTCTCTACAGGCACTACTTCAGTCTCTCACCTTCTCTCCTGGGGGCCCGACGGCTCCCTGGGGCCCTGGCATTCCCTAGGTGAGGACAGAGAGACACAAAATACATTATTTTGATTATAAAATCCAGTTGACCACATGTCTAACGACTTGTGATAGGGGGTGAGAGAAAAACGGGGAAGTGACATGTGCCCGGACGCTAGGCCGGCCCGGGCCCACTGACAACACTATTGACAGTATAATTAAATTGAGAAGGCTGCGGCATCACCGGCATGTCTCCTGTCACATCCCGGTGTTCTCACCTGAGTTCCTCCGGTCCCCTGTTGACCCGGGGGCCCTGGCTCTCCTTGAGGCCCCTGAGAGAGAGAGAGAGAGAGAGAGAGAGAGAGAGAGAGAGAGAGAAACAAAGAAGGAAGACGGAAAAGGAATATATTATTTATAATTTATTATTGTTTATAAATTGTGTGTGTGTGTGTGTGTGTGCGTGCGTGCGTGCGTGCGTGCGTGCGTGCGTGCGTGCGTGCGTGCGTGCGTGCGTGCGTGCGTGCGTGCGTCAGTATTTAATAGGTCAGTTTGCTGTTTGCATCTGTTTTTTTGTATAATGTGTCGTTGTCCTTGCCGTTGCAGCATGTGTTTTACTGTCAATTAAAAAAAAGAACACTGACCAGGTTTCCTTTAGGACCATGAGGCCCATCGTTTCCACGCACACCCTGAGAGAAGAGAAGAGAAGAGAAGAGAAGAGAAGAGAAGAGAAGAGAAGAGAAGAGAAGAGAAGAGAAGAGAAGAGAAGAGAAGAGAAGAGAAGAGAAGAGAAGAGAAGAGAAGAGAAGAGAAGAGAAGAGAAGAGAAGAGAAGAGAAGAGAAGAGAAGAGAAGAGGAAAATTAACAGGACATAATTGCACCTACAGTACAAGTCAGGAACTACATACATAGTCATATACATGAAGTTATCATCATCATTTATATGCTGATTATGTTTCACACTTGGGCTCTTAAAACCTGCTAAAACCCCAGTCAAGGAGAAAATAAGCATTCCCTTCTTCATTCCAGAAAAAATATAGCTTTTCTTAACCATGTGGTTTTCCTTTGACAAAAAACGATAACCATGTGGCAGTCCACAGAATGGATGGGGACAACTCCAAAACTGCTGTGTCACTCACAAAACGCTATGCTTATCTTGTAGTTATATGACAATAATTATATATTATATAGTGTGAGGGACAAGACTGTATTCTGGTCTTGTCTGGCACAAATCCTCTGCGGGATGTCAGGGTGTTATTTCTGTGTAGTTAAACAGGTAGAGCATGCTGCGCTGACACTGCCAATGTCAGTGGTTTGACTCTCTCGGAGGCTACACAAACACTACAGGGCGCTTTGGTTGAGGCATCTGCAAAAATGCTGTGTTATGTTTATCATTATCAGTATTGTTTCGGGCCGACTGCAAGAATAGTGCATATTCTTTTTTTTATATATTTTTTTTGGGGTCTTTTTTCCTTTATTGATAGATCACAGTAGGTTGACAGGAAACAGGGAGAGAGATGGGGGGGGAGCCACGCAGCAAAGGTCGTCGGGATCGGGACTCGAACCCGCGACACGCTGTGTGGATTACCAGCCTAGGTGCCTGGACCATTAGGCCAGCCCAGGACAACAGTGCATATTCTTGTTTAGACTGAGGGAGCACCTTTACCTAGGCTATTGTTTTGGTGGGACTGTGTTTATGTCAAGCGGTCTTTTAGGGATAAACCGACGTTACTGAAATATAAAAGTGTCTGGGTGTGGCGGAGATGTTTGTTTGTTTTTACTTACAGGAGGTCCAGAGATTCCGGCAGGTCCTTTAGGTCCCAGCAAACCACGAGGGCCCTAGAGAGGGAGAGATGAAGGGGAGACACGCACATGCACGCACACACGCACACACACACACACACACACACACACACACACACACACACACACACACACACACACACACACACACACACACACACACACACACACACACACGACCAAGGTCAGCCACCACACACATTTAATAACACTATTTATTGAGCACCATAATTCATCACAATCCAAGACAGACGATATTCGAATTACAGATCTACAGTACTACGGCAGGTATAGAAACAACCTGACACAACCCATAATCACATAATGACGACCTCAGTGATGAATACATGTACAGTATGTATTGTATGTACTGTATGTACTGTATACAGTACCTACCATACAATTACACCTCTGCAGTAAGTGTTTGCGTGTATCTACACACTCGTCTGATTATGGCCGTCTATACAGCCTGTCTTCCCTCATTTGTACTTCACTGGACTGTGTCTGTGTCTATACAGTGTACAGTACATGCTTGTCATTGTTTGTCTGTCTAGTTGCATTTGTGTGATATCTACTTCAGATCTTAAATATGTCATTCACTTACATAATTGATTGTATTCTGAGCGAGGCAATTCAATTCAATTCCAAATGTGTGTGTGTGTGTGTGTGTGTGTGTGTGTGTGTGTGTGTGTGTGTGTGTGTGTGTGTGTGTGTGTGTGTGTGTGTGTGTGTGTGTGTGTGTGTGTGTGTGTGAGAGTGTGTGTGTACGTGTGTTTTGGGGGTCCCTGACATGAACAGGTTTCAGAACCACTGCTCTACTCTATAGAGGGTATGAGCATGCTTAAAGTGAATGGCACATCGAGTGGCAAATCGAGTGGCAGTGCAACAGGCAAAGTGAGTTTAACATTGTTTAATGTTGTTTAATGCAATCAGATAAGACTTTTCTGTGTGGATGTATGGGCTGTCAAAGCCAGAAAGTAGTTTTTTGCCACTCAGTAGGCGTTCCTGCATAACTTCCTGGTTTGATGATGATGTCACACGCATACCCTCTATTCCAGCGATATATACACAACGTCAGCCTCTTGGACAGTGAATAGGAAAATAATGCATAATGTCGAGAATAAGTAATAATGTAATAAGTAATAATGGGGTCAGAGGTCAAATCAACAGCATCGTCATTGCAACACTCACTGGTTCACCTGGGAGACCCCTGGGTCCAATGTCTCCGTCGTCTCCCTGGAAATGTGCACACACACACACACACACACACACACACACACACACACACACACACACACACACACACACACACACACACACACACACACACACACACACACAAATGTCATCTAAAGTACAGTATAGTGTTAGTGTGTCAATAAAATGTATTGTCGCTGTCGGTTGGAATTGCAAAAAAAAACCATTTCATTAGTTCAATATTTATAAAAACGAGTTTCATAAATATTGAATATCTTCACAGATTTTCAAACATTTTGAAAGTGAAAGTGGTAACTTACCCACTTTCACTCTACGTGCTCCCAATGTGTCACAATGCGATGCGTTCTGAGCTTGTAGATAGGCTACTTTAGAGTAAACAATTTTGTACGATGAAGTAGGAAAAGGTTTCTGCCCAACAGCAACGATATAATAAATTAAAAAATCTCACTCGTGTGAAATGAGGGGCGCCTGGTAATGTTTGTTTAACACTTTGATTGCCATCTAGTGGTTCATTGAAGGTACAGCAGGCAGCCAGCCTTTTTCTGTGTTTTCTCTACAAGTACTTCCGGGTCACACAGCCTCGCACAGCGAGAGGAGAAATGAAAAGTTGTATGAGCAGCAGCCGACATGGTTTAGCTTTGGCCAGAAACGGTAATATGTCGGGCGCGATGCGATCAAAAATAATTATGTACATCTGAACGTCGGACGGATTGGACAAAAACAACAACTTTGGAGTATTTTTCTGAGAAAACAAGCAGCAAAGAATCTACAATGAATGGATTCCTATGGCGTGTGCGCACATTCATCCTTATGCTGGGAAGTACGTAGGCGTTGCCTAGCAACCTGGACAGCACGACAGGTTTGTTTTGAGCATCGGCTGCTTGGATTAGAACAGCAGACAGACGACGACAAAAAGACAGATATGTGGTAGATGTGAAGAGAGAAAGATTGGAGGACAAGCAAACAGGTAGACAATATTTAGCTTCTGTGCTAGTCAGACAGGCACACAGTAAAATATTTTAAGAATTTGACCCTGTAGATAAATGCAGACAGGTGGTCCGAGAGACAGACAGACAGACAGACAATATCAGACTCAGACAGTCTGACGGTGTTTGGCTGCTGACTAGAATCATTCACATTTTGTTATCATCGTCCAAGTTCTTACCCTCTCTCCATCCTCTCCTTGACCTCCTGAGATTCCCATTCCTCCTGTGTCGCCCTTTATAGTTGGAAAAAACAAGTGTTATTATCATGCTTCAATGGAAACTAAAACATCATCTAGACACCTAGAATCAACACACCTGCAGTAGAATATAGCTATATAACTATTGTATCATTGAAATACCAATAGTCTGAAAACGGAATATTCAAGGCCACCATAATGATATCTCCCTAAAAGATAAATTATGAGAGTGTCATACTGCAGGGAAGCAGGACGGAGATGTGTATGAATGCTCTGCTATAATTTGGTTAATCTTTTATTATGGGCCAGCACCTATGTAATATGCTATTTGGAACTATCTTTTCTTAGTTGTTGATCAGATGAATATAAGAATAGAAGTACATGATCTTTGTTGATGTAACTATCTGATGCAAGGATAAGTGCCTATGCGGAAAGCACTCAAGGCTTTATTAAAAATGTACAATGTCAGATGTACTGTATATGGTATGGCTCATTTCAGTAGTAACATCAGTAGTCACGTACAAGAGATGTCACGTACAAGATGTCACGTACAAGAGCAATTTCATGTGTTGACATGTTGAACGTCAGTTGGCAATAAAGTACATTTTCATTCTTCAGAGTTATTTTGACCAGCTCAGTGGCCTGGTCAGAGTGTCCTGAGACTGGAAGGTCGGAGTTCGAGTTGATTTGAAGTCTTAATTTGATAGTGATAGTGGAGAGAGAGAGGTAATGGTAGCCTATATACAGCAAATGTCCTGGCCGGCCGGGAAGCGGCACGCATGGCAACTTGGCTGTAGGGTGCATTTAGATTCAAGTGCATTTAGATTCTGATGCAGCCTTGTGTGTGTTGTTGGTGTTATTGACTCACCCTGTGTCCTTTGTCACCAGGCAGCCCAGGCAGGCCATCAAAACCACGGTCACCCTGTTGGAGACGGAGAGATTAACTCATTACACCGCAAGGACATTCAGAAATAACAATAGACCAGAAACCTCACAGGCTGGGGCAGACAGCATATAAAAGAATGAGGGTCTTCACCTTTCCTCCACTCTCTCCTGGCATACCCCTGGCTCCATCAGCTCCAGCACGACCCTGAGGCAGGGACACACACATATACGGTATATACGGTATACACACCACAACGTCTCTACAATCTACGTCTGTACTCCACAGTTCCAATGCCAACGTGAGTGAGAACAATGACTACAACAGCCATCTTTCATGGCTTGAGATGTTCAAACTGTATTCATTGTTTTCGGGCACTCACCCTTCTTCCTGATTTTCCTGGAGGTCCCAGCACACCCTGTGGGCCCCTAGTACCCTAGAAGATAAAAATAGGTGAATGTGAGTGTGTGTGTGTGTGTGTGTGTGTGTGTGTGTGTGTGTGCGTGCGTGCGTGCGTGCGTGCGTGCGTGCGTGCGTGCGTGCGTGCGTGCATGCGTGCGTGCGTGCGTGCGTGCGTGCGTGCGTGTGTTTGTGTGCGCGCGTGTGCACGTGTGCATACGTGTGTGTGTGTGTGTGTGTGTGTGTGTGTGTGTGTGAGTACTTACAAAGACATAAGTATAAATCAAATATACTGTAGGCGTAGGTGAATATACTGTGTGCATGCATGTGCTTATGCTGTACAGCATGTCTACCAAACTGTCAATCAATGTCTACCGTGAGTACATATTATGGGAATATAAATGATCTTCTGTGAGGTGTCCATTATAACACCTTGCACAGGTGTCACAGTACAGGTGACAGGTCAGGTGGTATAGGGTCATTTACCTGAGGTCCATGGTCTCCGCTATCTCCCTTCAAACCATTACTTCCTGGGTCCCCCTGTAAACAGACAGCATAGCCTAAAACCATCTGGACATGAAACACATGAACCCATTCTGGGCGGTGTTTTAAGCATTATGTTCTACTGTAGCTATTGAAAAATAGCAGATCTCGTAGCGCGGTACTCGGTGCCTACGAGCTTGTAGATCTGCTATTTTTTTCAAATCATGAAAATGTAGTGCAAATCTTTGAATATATATTATTTCGTTTTTAACGCAAATATTTGCTTCTGGGGGGGGGGGGGGGGGGGGTCCCCATCTCACAACATATTTTGAGATGGGGGTTGGCAGTAACCTGACTCCGCCAGATGGGGCAGCAGAGAGTACACTGGGTTCCCCTCTCCTTCTCCCATCTGGGAACTCTCAGGCAGACTAAACGGCCTGGCCAATCAGCAGCAGCTATCCCGCCTCTAGCTGCTGCTGATTGGCCAGGCCAATCAGGTTGGCAGCCAATTACATATAATTTTGGGGGTCCTTGACATGAAAATGTTTGAGAACCACTGACATACAACCATGAACCATGTACATGTGTGGATGGGTATTGTACTGTGCGCGTGAGGATATATTGCAAGTGGGCCCCCAAACACGAAGATTTATTGATGACATAACATTAAGAGTGTTCTAGAGAATTCTCTAGTAGATGGCAGGTACGTTTTTGCGATCACTTAATTTCTTTGTTCCTGGTCTCACATTGATTGATTGATTGATTGAAATATTTATTAACAGTTTTCAGAATTACAGTACATTTCCAGCACAACTCAATACAAAGACTGTTAACTGTGAGTGGACGACCCAATAAAGCATTACACTTGTTTCCAACAGGGACTCAAACGGAGAATGAATCATAAGTTAGCCAAGAGCACCACGTCATAGTATGTGCCAGCATAGACATAAAAATCACACCCGTGTGAACTGAGTGGTGTAAGGTCTTATATAGACTGATCAGCTGTGGTCTGACGTAATGTCTGACGTAATGAAATCACACCCGTGTGAACTGGGTGACCATAGCAACCGTGCTCATTTTTTGAGCACAGACAGACAGACACGTAAACTAACAAAGCCAGTTGTAGGAGTGGTTTACACCACTCAAAAAGGTAGACGCCTCCTTCGGCTCTGGGGTGTGTGTATCTCGAGAGGAGACGACATGGAGGCAAGCTTTTGCAGAAGCATGCGTGCGTCACGGAAGGGGACATTCGGTAGGCCAATCAGACAGGCAATGTAAACCTTTGTTTTCTCATGCCAATAAAGCTCATTTGGATTGCATTTTTAAGTCCCGGAAAAGACACGTTGTGATTGGCCAGTAGTCACTTGAGTGGCAGTGACGCAGCGTGCCTTCCGCACTTCCGCTTGACTTCCTCCTTACGCTGGACACACATGGCTCCAATGAACTGCAGCGGCCAATGAGGCATCCATTTTTTTTATATCTATGTGTGCCAGAGTTTCTTTGCTTATGACATCATCTCCATGCGCGTATCTACTTTGCTTACATCAGCATTACATGATATTTTGTGAAATGGGAAAAAAGTGCTGGTTCAGGTTTTTGAGTGGTGTAAACCACTCCTACAACTGGCTTTTGTGTGCAGAAAAAAATGAGCATGGTTGCTATGTTCAAAATAATTTCTGACGTAATTAAATCACACCCGGGTGAACTGGATGACCGTAGCATTTTTTCTGCACAAAAAAAGCCAGTTGTGAAATCACATCCGGGTGTGATTTCATTACGTCAGATCAGAGCTGATCAGGCTATATAAAACCTTACACCACTCAGTTCACACGGGTGTGATTTTTTTTTACACGTTTACACATAAATGTATAGTTACTATTCCCACCATACTTATGAACAGAGGTGTCGGGATCGGCTATGGGTAGATCATTGCTACAGCCGCGTTTTTTTTATTTTTCATGTGAACATATGGGAATCTTTTTTTAAAGGAAGAAAAGACCTGTACGTATGTGGACTAGGCCTTAGTTTTAGTTAACACATTTATTTATTTTTCTCTATAATTTTTATCCCACGATTTTGTAACCCATTTTTCACCCCTGTGTCAATTATCTAATGTGATCCTGGGCTCTACACACCCTCCGCCAACCTGGGGAGAGCAACTGACTTGAACTCATGCTTCCTTCATGCATGAGCGTCCAAGTGGATCCTTTACACCTGACAGGGGGGAGTTTCCCTGGTTGGACGTGGAAGGAACACGTTATCCCAACAGGTTCCTTTCCCCTCCATCAGGCGTCCCGGCTGGCCCCGGCTGGCCAGGGGAAGTTAACACATTTATAATAACCCTGAGTTAAATATCATCTCTGTCGGCTGGATATGCTGTGGTATGATCAGGGTGTTCATTTAAGCAGAAAACACAAAAATATGGAGATATGAGGTTTCTGCCCGACAACAACGATATACAGTACAGGTGAGTTTGCTGTAACGATATGGAGGAGTCCTCAGGTGCAACAGGTTAACATACCAGGGGTCCGGGGCGTCCAGTGAATCCCATTGGTCCAGGTGGTCCTTTGAGAGCCATCTGAAGATTAAGGAACATTTGAGTACAAACAATAAGAGAGCATCGTAATATAAATATGCTTAACAAAAAAACCTAAAAAATAGATCTGAATGGTTTGTCAGCTTGTAGATGGAATATTTTCGGTATTTAATAAAAATTAAAAACAAAAGTAAATACATAATTATTCAACTTTGCCTAAAATATTGTTTGGTAAAAATAGGGTTAATATGGTTAAAGCATAATATGATCTGTACTGTAACAGTTTTACAGGCCAGGGTAGACCTTTCTTTGTCCTTAGTTCAAGGTTGGTTGGAGTAGTGGTAGTCTCCAAACCAAACAGAATTAGGAGAGGTGAAAGGTTGTGACAAATTATTATATAACCGTGTTCACTCACCCTGGCCTGAGACAAGATGGCGGCTGCCTGAGCTTCCTGTGCTGACACACTGGGACCCTTATCTCCTCCACTCTGGCCAAAACGGAACTAGAAGAGGAGAATTGAAGTAGTTTGTCATGAAAGAAGAAGTTAAAGCAGCTATAACATGCAGTTTAAAACAGTTTTTAATGTCCCACTTATTTCTAATGGTTTGAGCCTCAATCACCACTCTGATATAACCAGTCCATGGCATTTCTTTTTTGCTTCTGAAGCAGTTTTAGCTGCAGTACCACAATGTCCTGAGGTGGTGGGGGTGCTGATATGAAACTTATTTAATATTTGAGTCATTATAATACTGATGCTAGATAAACCCAGGCTTGTTTCCATTCCATTCCATATATAAATGCACCATTTATCCATTCCAGCTTGGAAAATCAACAGTGTAAACTTTTTGAAAAATGTTGAACTGAAGACTGAAGAGAGGGAGGAATTATACAAAGTAGGCTGATACTGATGACATCAAGCATTATGACCAAATCAGTTGAGCTTTTCCTGAGAGCCCCATATGATGAGAAAGCCTGATTGTTCAAAATTGCGTATTTGTGGGGATAGAAAATACATAGGGGAGCCCAAAAATCACCACATTTTTTTAATTTTATGTTATAGGTCCTTTAAACTGATAGTTTTCCTAAGAGAGATGTTCCTAAAAGAGACACATCTCTCTCAATCGTACTGTATCATCTAGGTTCCCAAATGTTTTAACTCAAGACCCAAAAGAGAAATTAGACGTTTGCCTGGGACCCAAAGTAGTGAATATGGCAAAATGTCCTGTTTGTGGCACCCCCTATTGGCAAAAGCACTTTTAGAGGTGTGCTCTATCGAGGCTCCTCAACACACAATTCCAAATTGGGGATGATTGGATGTTATTCATGATATATATCGTTGCTGTCGGGAGGTGTTTTTTTTTAACACCCTTTACGTTTGTTTGTTGTTTCGAAAATATTGAATCAATGGAAAGTGCTTTGGAAAAAACCTCTTAACTCCATTGGACCCTCAAACTGTCTGCTAAAGCAGCTAACTCCACCACCTTTCCCCTTCTCATGGAAGTAATTGACAATAAATAAAGTCACAACACCAACTTTGAGGAGGCAGTATTGCTTTTTTTTTTTATATATATATTTTCTTAATTTCCTGAATAAATATATTTTTCATTTCCTGAAAAATGAACATTTTGGAGTTAGGTGGTTTCCTCCCGACAGCAGAGATATTATATATGTTATGGCAATTCTAGGCAAATGGTATGGAGCCAGTTATTGCCACGTGACTCACGAGACCATTTGTGAAATCGATTTTGGCTCTATATGGCTTAGAAGCCCCTCAATGAATGAATGACTCAAATTTGAGGTATAGAGCGGACGCTATGTTCATGATCTCTGACGCTGTGTTCTGACGGACGGACATAATCTCTGCCTTCCAGCATTGCCGCATGCCAGAGATAATGAGGAGATGGCGTTCATTCAGCGTCTGGGTTTTTTCACTTCACTTCTTCCCCTAGCTATCATCCCGTTTGAGCCGGATTTCAAGTCAGGAAGTGACTCAAATTTTACATTGGAAGCCACTGGTCCCACCCTGCACCACAGACCAATCAGAGGCCGCGGGTGCCCGGGCCCGCCCTGTTCCTGCCCTGCTCCCGTCCCTTGGAAACAGCATGATTTCCAGACAAAGTGCAGGGGGGGAAAAAAGAATTCCAGGCTAGATAATGACAGCTTTCTGTTCTCAAATGTTATGGGCCAGAAGTACAGACTGCCATTCAGAGATTGTGGAATAGATCAGTGATTCTAAACCTGTGAGGCCACTGGTGGCCCGCGAGGGTATTGCAAGTGAGCCCCCAAATTATTGCCAAAACACAAAGATTTTAATGATAATTATTATGAACGTTTCAGGGTATTTAGTTTTCTTTGAGATACACTATGTTAGATCCAGTTATCCAAGCTGGAACACAATCGATTGACTGACCATTAAATTAATCGTGCTCTGAAAATATCGGACACCATGGGTCCGATATTTGGGGGGCCGCAAACACTTTTGAGATTTTCAAGTGGGCCCTGATTCATAAAAAGAACCACTGAAATGTGGTAGATTGTCTGGCTTGACTATAGCATGGCACTAATGCTGATAGAGTCAGAGGTGTGATTCGAACTCTAAGGTGCTAATTCTACCATTGAGAGGTTTCACGATGGCGATGCATAGAATAAAGACAGTACAGCTCAACTGATTTGGCCATATGCGTGATGTCATCAGTGGCAATGTCCATGGCAATGACCGTAAAGGGGTCAAACATGACTCACAGGCAGCATGACAGAGGTACCAGGAGGCCCAGGAAGTCCATCAGCTCCAGAGAGACCAGCCTTACCAGGAACACCCTGAAACATGGAGACAGGAGTGAGTACAGAGTAGTAAGTCTCAAATCCTTATTTCTGTAACTGAGAGTGTACAAAATATAACCAAAATATAACCAAAATACATGTAACCCCAGAACATTAAACACAACTTTTGTCACACCATCACTAAACCCGGGTATATTTTACCCCATGTAAAAAAATATTCCATAAAAAATATTTCTCATCATCATAAAGTATAGAACAGTGCCCGTTGGGGGTTATCAGGTGTGATCAATTGGCTAATTAAGGGTGAGGTTGCGCATCATTGTGGTGGTGGTGTGTCAAATGCATGCCCCACCCAGTTATTATGTCCCTTTTATGCTCATATATGGAGTTCTTTGTCAGGCATGCCAAAAAATATTGAGTCTATGCAGATGTCGGTCAGAACATATTTGTGATATAAGAACAGGTCAGCTCCAGTGACCATGCAGGCTCCAGTATATGGAGCCTGCATGGTCACTGGGCAGGGGCCCTGTCCAGAGCCCGCGCAGTGGCCTTTTGTGGCGGTACTGGACAACCGTGGGTCCGACCGACTCGGCACCAGGCACTGCACTCCCTGTGGGGGTGTGGAACGCGTGTGTCGAATTTGAAGTCGGTGTGGCGAACGGTTCTCGAGTTACGTGGATTACAGACGTACACTAGAAAGTACACACGTATGTACACACAAAGACTTATGTATAGGTATAGCAATACATGGCAATTTTAGGTACTCTTCTTTAATATTTCAGCATGAAATATTCTTTAATATTCTTCTTTAATATTTCAGCATGAAATATTAAAGAAAAAAATAGATATCATGGAGGGGCTAGCGCCCCTCAAAAATATTCCTAAAAAAATTGAGCTGGAACTTCTCCTTGGGCCATCCATTCCTGGGGGAGGGGGGGAAGTCTCACTTGTGTGAAGTCAGGTGCGCTCTTATCATCATACATCATCATACATCACATTCCGTGTTCAGCCAATCAAATCATCACTATGTGGTACTGGTACACACAAACATACAAAGCTGGCCAATCAAATCATCACAAATGTGGTACCCACAAACACACGAAGCTGGGAATAGGAGGCTAGCGCCCCTCAAAAAACTGCCCATTGTGGGAGTATGGGATTTTCTTTTTACACTCTACCACTCTAACAAAAACTGGGATGTGGGCAGGGAAACACCTACACCTACACACCTACCATCATGAAGGTACCCAGGGACCCACCCACCTCAGACATCAGCAACATAAACATAATTATCCGGGGTGAAAATCACCCAGGTTTGGTGTTCTAGGGTTAATTAAGTGTCCCTGAGCTAGACACTTAACCCTTAATAACTGCTGAAACCCTATTTCTCCCGTGTGACTAACAAAGGCATCCCTCTCCCAAAGCCTGAGTTGTACTTACATACTGAGAATGTGCATTGTGTAGTGCAACTCGTGCCGCTAAGATTTACAAGCTCACAACGCATCACATCGCAATGTATTGTGAGCTTGTTGATCTGCTATTTCTGCGTGACACTGGCACACTGGCACTGGCCATGCAGTACACCTGATGTACTGCATGACACAGCATCTTCCTATTGACAGCACATCCATGACTGTAAAAAAAACCCTTTTTGCCCATAGGGCAGGAGCCTATCTCCTGTTTCTGTAGCGTGAGGCAGCTCAAGGCCTGGACATGACGCTACTATATCGCTGGGACTTACCCCAATCCAACCCTTGATGCTGAGTGCCAAGCAGGGAGGCATTGGGTAACATTTTTATAGTCTTTGATATGACCCCGGCCTGGGATCGAACCCCGACCTCCCAGTCTCAGGGTGGACACTCTAACCACAACTCCACTGGGCAAAGAGTTTAAGTAACATTTCATCTAAAAAAAATACATGGGAAATACTGACCCTCTCACCAGGATCACCAATAGAGCCGGGGGGTCCAGAAGATCCAGACGGGCCGGTGGGACCCTAAAAGACAAAGGCAGAGTTGAACAGAAAAAAACTGACTGAGACTAAGGAACAGGAAAGGATGGCAAGGCAAAGAAAAAGAGAATCCCAATACATTTTGAAAATAAAATACTGCCTTTTATTCTTTAATATATATATTTTTGATAGATAATCATTGAGTACTGAATTTAAATACTGTGCTACACATGACTAGACAAAGTGTTGTACACCAGTGCTACACCAAGAATATATTCTATTCTAATCAAGCCTGTTTTTGCTCTTTAAGCCATTCATGCCATGGTTGCTACTTATTTGTCAAGGATATTAAATATTACTGCTGTTACATTATAATATAATATTGTCATTGACTTACAGATGGTCCCTCTGGTCCGGGAGGTCCCTCAATCAACATACCCTGGAGAAGGTCAAAACCAACACAATGAAGATGAGCCAGATGGAAGAGTTCCCGTCCAAAATAAGATAAAAGCACTACAAATACTGACTCCAAGAGACAGTAGCCTATAGTCTCAGCCTCCCCAGTAAGTCCAGGAGTGAAGTAGAACTTGCTTCAAGTATTGCTTGCTTCAAGTATTGCTTAAAGAGTTGGCTTGTTGACAGACACACTCAGGCTACTGTTGAGAGCCATGAGAGAGAAGCTGATGAACAGCTAAAAGACACATCCTAGAGTAGACCTATTAGGCTGGATGCTGGATGAAAAAAAGTTAAACAGTGGATAAGAATAAAAGATCTGCACACCAGTATTGCTGCTCCCAAATGCAATTTTACAAGAAAAAAATCTTTTGGGAACAGCAATACGATTTACATCCGTTTCTGTCCAGTCTCATATACCAGTCATAATAGTCTACTATAGTATACTATTTGTAGTGAATTTGCCTGCATCTCTTTCCCTGTCTATCTTATCTTTCTTCTATTTTCTTTCTTTCTTGTTGGTTTCCTGCTTTATATGTAAAGTGTCTTGAGACAACTTGTTGTGATTTGACACTTAAATAAAATTGAATTGAATTGAATTCATTTAATGAATGTCTTTTGTGAGGTCACACAGTGACCTTGACCTTTAGACTTTGACCACCTACTTCATCCTTGGGTTTGTGCCAAATGTCATGAACTTCCCTCAATAAAGCCTTCCTGAGGTATCGCGTTCACAAGGTTGGACAGATAACATAATGCCTCCTGGCACAGCTGTCCACCGGTGGAGGCATAAAAATGAATGGATGGATGAATGAGTAACTCACAGGCTCCAGGACAGCAGGATCTCCCTTCTCTCCTTTCTGGGCATTGACGGTGGCCTGAGGAAAACACACATGTAGCCAACAACACAGCACAGTCAGTACAGAAGTACGTACACACACACACACACACACACACACACACGTGCACACGCACGTGTTGTCAAACTGTAGTAAAATACCATTTAGGGATGCGTATCCATGGTCAGGTCAGGTAAACATACAGTCAAATGTATGAATAAAATGACCAAATCATAACTCTGTAAACGGCATCAATCAATTATTCCGTTCCATTTTTAATGTCAATCGCAACGCAAGGCGTACAAACGTCAAAACGACCTGCTCCAACTGTGAGACAGAGAGTAAGGAAATGGAAGAGTTACCCACGAGTCCTTGCTTCACTTAACTGTGTCCATTAATACTGTGTCTTTTTCCCCCATAGACACAGAAGTTTGCATACGCTTAATAGCAAGTCTAAATAATGCCATAAACAAGGAAAAGAAGTAACAGGCATTCAAAGCAAATGAACCGAGGGCCTGGTCATTTTTCTGCACTTGTGAATGCCCCTTTGTTTATGTAGCTGTCCTATATAGAGACTTACTATACACACAATATAGAGTAAATCCCCATTTCAACCAGTAATGCAGGAACCAGATCTTGGCCGAAACAGTATTTGAAATGGTTTCTCATATACGTACACACACACACACACACACACACACACACACACACACACACACACACACATATATATATATATATATATATATATATATATATATATATATATATATATACTCAATTTAGACTGCCATTAAACTGCCATTGATCTGGAACCCAATGTATTTGTAAGTACCATACCTCAAATACAATTCCACCAAGATTGATTTGGTTGAAATGTAAAGAGATTTATTTGCTCTTTCTTTGGGGCTCTCTTTGTTTTCCCGGGCCCTATCCCTGGAGCAACAAATTGACAACTTACGCCTCCCTCGTCCGTCACAGCGGACAGGGCGGGGCCCAGGTTGGCATCGCCCTCTCCGCCGGCCTTCTCTGGCTCGTTGTAGTCCCGGTAGGAATAGTCGTATTCCTTCAGGCCCACGTCCCCGGTCACATACTCCTCTGTGAACAGCTCCTCACCCACTGACTTGACGGCGTCTACCACCTCTTCCACCACCGTCTGCTCCACCTGGACACGGTGCGGTGGCAGATCGGCAGATGGCCGGGTGGCAAGGGGAGCGGAGAACAGATGAAGAGATGGTAGGAGGGAGGACAGGATGAAGGGAGTAAAGTGGTAGAAGGGGGTTTGTCGCAAAGGAGGACAGAGAGGTATTGAAGGAATGAAGGAAAGAGTGGAGGAGAGAAGGAGCCATGATGGAGGAAGTAGTAGAAGAGGGCATATGAGAGTCTTACCTTGTGCAAATAAACACAGTGAGACAGGGATATACTGTAGTGTAGGGAAAACTGGCATCGCATGGACCTTACTGCAGGTAACTCTGGGCTGACTTTCCCCAAGCGAATCCTCAAATACTGCCTTAAATCTCACATTAATCATCTATCATTTAGTTCATGATCATGTGCGTTTCCACCAAAGCGTGTGCATAGATACTAGCTTGTGTGTTATGGTAAGTTACCAATAATATTGTATACTGTACTATAGCCTATAGGGCCTATGTTCTTTTATGTTGTTTAAAAGATAAATAGAAAAAAATATGTTTTTGTCTCAAGCAAACACAAATATGTTGAAAACAAAAACAAATTGTATTTCAAATAATTTGTATGTTGTCGGTCAAATTCCCTCAAATACTTCATATTGCATATTGCAGAAGAACATTTTATCATTTTGTAACATTAACATTAACATTAACATTGTAAGATAATTAGCTCTCTTCAGTGAAATAACCAAGGAGACAACCTACGGTAGTCTAGTGCAAACTGAAGGACAAAATGCAACATGTCTCCTTAAACAATGTGACAAATAAATGGTGAACAAAACAAATTCCACATGTCCAAATATCTCCTTGAAGACCATTAACACACAAGAGAGATGAAGCACCTTGCTTTGTTAAAACATAAAGCTACTGCTGCCATGGAGCAAAGCTATTAGTGCTATGTTATTTATCTAGTTAACTTACCATGTGTGATTAAAATATCTCCTATATGAATCCGATGGAATTATCTTTGAATGGCTTCTCTTGGAAAAAGAACCAGTGCATGAATGCACAAAAAAATAACAACAGCACAAGGGAATGTCTTCTATCAAAACAAATCTATGCCATAACAGTTATTTGCTTAATATAAATCCCTTATACTGTGTAGGTGAATGCATTCCAAAACAGTCAAATATCTCTGTGGCATCAAAACTGACTTTTAGCTCTCCTCATAAATGAACAGTGGAAAACATCAACAAACAGAGTAGGCTAAAGATGCTAATGGTGGTCAATTAGCATGATCACCAAAACACAACTCGGTCACAAACAGTTATTTGGGCTGTGAAGGCAGCCACAACTACTACTACCACAGTACGTTCTCACACAAAATGCATGTTAGATTTGTGATCAAACAAGAATGCATTTAAATTCATCACTTTTTTGTTGTTGTTCTGGTTAAAATG
Organism: Electrona antarctica; assembly: GCF_951216825.1. Classification (NCBI taxonomy): domain Eukaryota; kingdom Metazoa; phylum Chordata; class Actinopteri; order Myctophiformes; family Myctophidae; genus Electrona; species Electrona antarctica. The sequence goes on along the minus strand of NC_136796.1, from coordinate 22,793,633 downwards.
CATATCAAATATCCCTGTGTGCCTCCCGATTTACTCAAGATCGTTTTGTTCTCATCTCAAGACCACTAACACAACGTTATTTCTTGATATGAGAACAAATGTGCATCTTGTGGGTTAGGGCAAATGAGAGTCACATGAGAATGTTTGATGATACAATAATGATGCCATGTGATGCATTCTTCTTTAGATCAGTTATATGTCTCGTCTCTTAGTAGTTGAAGAAATGAGATCTTGTTATGATGACTAGTAACTACTTTAGTTCCACTACATGGGCTGGGCTCACCACCACATTTATATTGCAGTCATTGTTCCCTTCTTGTTTGCATCTTTTGATAAGAGATCTTCAACCTCTCAGTATTTTAGTTTTCGTTCATCAATTTGCAATTTGCAGGTTTCCAGTGCCAGTAAAACTACAAGTTTGCTGTACCTACTACCTAGTACCTACAGGGATCCCAAACTAAACTGGTCAAGTTTAACCTCTTGGATAAATGAAGTAAACAATGTAGTCACTTTTAAAATGGCATCCCTATTTTCGGCGTGTTTAAAAGAAAACATTATCGACAATTTGTTCTAAAATAGCAGAAATAGCTCACCTGCAAGCTCAAAATGTGTCACAATGCGACACGTGAGAGATCGGCTATTTTCACTAGGTAGGTTGTACACAACAAAGTCAAAATATGCTTTAAGTGGTTAAATGTGTCAAATCGATTGAATAGATTTGATGAATCGAAAAGGTCAGCGAATAATCACTAAGAAAATAATCTATAGTAGCTGCCCTAAAACGGAGCTAAAACGGGATGTCGCAATCTTTTAACAGATTGCAACGAATGGCCATAATAGTATACCTGCTGGGGTTTACTGTGCTTTCTGTGCTGAATCAATATCTTCTGTATCTGTGTCTCTGATCAGTATGAATGCTTTCCATTACCTGGCCAGTTGCCTCTTCTTGTCCAATGATCTCACCCTCTGGCTGTGGCACCTCCTCCTCATAATAATATTCCGTCTCTGTAGGGGTGTGGCCAGCCTCAGAATTCTCAGTATCTACATCCTGATTGGTCAAGTTGACAGGAAGTAGTTGGGAGCGGGAAGGAAGTAAGCAGATTTAATTTGAAGAGGGCGGTTAGTTCGAAGTCCGGTGGCATGAGGTGAGTTAAGAGAGGAGGATTGGAACACATCATAAAATGGTAGGTTGCCAGACACAAGGAAGATTTGACAATGGCAACTCACATTTTCAAAGATATGAGATCTCATGTTTGAAAAGAAATTTCAGCGTGTTTTTGAACATCGATGACTATAAATGTTGCCAGCTGCAAGATTTAGGGAGTCATCGAGACTTTGACATCTTTGCTGAAATTTATTTTCTTTTGTAAATGGTTTTAAAAAGCCCACAACGCCATGGTAAATTCATGAGAGGGTCTGGTATGCTCTTACTGGTGTCCGAAGAACCACCAAGGGCCTGTCACCAAGTGATGAAAATATACCCTTTCGGGTCCATTTGGTAACATTTGTACATCCTCAGTGATAAATTAACACTGGGGATTTTACTGTGTAAGATCAAAATATCATCACTTTGGGATATTTGGTCCCAGAATTGAGCACCAACCAACCCAATCAGCAGCCTCACAGAGTTGAGTTCAATTAACCAGTCCATCGATTAATCCATCACAGATGTACTGTACTTTTACAAAGATTGTAATCATCCAGAGCACATTAAGATGACCAGATTGACTGACATCAATGGCCAACCATGTGCTCCAAATGCCACTGAACTCCTGATCTAAGCATGCTGGAAACAGGCAGCTTGCTTAGATCTTTTCCTGTGAGGCTGCTTCATTCATATCTGATACGAAATATGACCAAAGACAGGAAGATAGAAAACACAGATACTTGAGAGAGAGAGAAAAAATGAAAGAGACAGAGTAACGGAGAAGTTTGGGAACATTTGTGTTGTATGTAGTACTGTGAATGTGTGTATGTAAGTTTTCTCTTCAGTTTCTACATTATTGCAGTCTGTGCTCTTTAGTGTGACGAATGTGTACTGTTAAATATCAATGTCACCGCTAGATAAACGTGGTAGGTTTGGACTCCAGAGATCCATTTTCAAAGTGAGGAGGAAAGAGACTGCACAATTAGCCATGCTTCAATGTGACAGTCTCATAATCTGCTGTATCATATCATATTTATACAGAGATTGTGCTGATCATGAATGATCATATGATATATACGCAGGGGATGAGAGGGGTCCAGATCGTAATGACCAAACTTCCTTTCTGGAGACCAGGAAGTCCAACATAGAGGAGTTACCACAAACTTTGCACAGATATTCAATACAACCATCTAATTTGATTCTCACCAATGCCGTTTAGCCTGTACATTATTTCACTTCAAGGTATATATTTTGCTTAGTTATCTTGGGTGCAAAACTTTGTGGTAAAACCTTGCATGCTGAAGGACTCTCCGGTAGACAAAAAGGACAGGTTGGAACATACAGCTCTGGATATCTTGGGGCCCCAAATCACAGGCCTTCCTGTTGTACCTGTTGATAACCGTTGCCGTTCTTCTCCGGTACCGTGGTGCCGGCGCCGCTCAGTGCAGTCTTGTCGAAGGGTGGGAATTGTTTGTGCTGGGATTTGACGTTATTGAGATCCACCACTGTCACCTTGGGCTTCGACGGTTTGGGGGGAGTCGGCAGGACAGGAACGGATGTAGGCGGATCTTTCTTTGTGATGACAGGCTTTTCGACCACGGTCTTCACTTTTTCTACTTTGCTAACAGGTTTGACCAGGGGGACTTTAGTGACCACAGTTTTAACTTTAATGACCTCTTTGACCTCTGCCCTGATCTCAGTTTTTGTCACCGGAGCTTTGGTGGCTGCAGGTTTCGGCACCTTTGCAGGTTCGGGTTTTGGCGCCTTTGTGGGTTCGGGTTTCGGTGCCTTTGTGGGTTCGGGTTTCGGCGCCTTTGTGGGTTCGGGTTTTGGAGCCTTTGTGGGTTCGGGTTTCGGCGCCTTTGCGGGTTCGGGTTTTGGAGCCTTTGTGGGTTCGGGTTTTGGAGCCTTTGCGGGTTCGGGTTTCGGTGCCTTTGCGGGTTCGGGTTTCAGTGCCTTTGTGGGTTCTGGTTTCAGTGCCTTTGCGGGTTTCGGTGCCTTTGCGGGTTCGGGTTTTTCTGCTTTTGTGAGTTCGGCTTTTGTCGCTTTTGTGGGTGCAGGTTTAGGAGCCTTGGGAGCTACAACTTTTACCGCAGGTTTTGCTGCACTGACGACAGTCTTCTCTACTTTTTCTACTTTAACAACTTTCTCAGCCTTGGCTTTAGTAGTGGTTTCAGTTTTTACAACTTTGGCAGCACCGTTAGCTTTCTTCTCTACTGCAGCTTTACCATTGCCATTCTCTTTTGCCGCTCCACTGACTTTGTTCTCCGCTTTACCATTGACCTTCACTTTCACTTCAACGGGGGCTTTGCCGTTAGCTTTGGCCTCTCCATTGACTTTCTTCTCTGTGGTTTTGCCATTTCCATTAGCTTTAGCTTGAACGGTTGTTTTCCCATTACCATTAACTTTCTTCTCTGCTACAGCCTTGCCATTTCCATTCACAGAAACCTTGGCCTCAGCGGCAGGCTTGGCCTCAGCGGCAGGCTTGGCCTCAACGGCAGGCTTGGCCTCAGCGGCAGGCTTGGCCTCAGCGGCAGGCTTGGCCTCAACGGCAGGCTTGGCCTCAGCGGCAGGCTTGGCCTCAACGGCAGGCTTGGCCTCAACGGCAGGCTTGGCCTCAGCGGCAGGCTTGGCCTCAGCGGCAGGCTTGGCCTCAGCGGCAGGCTTGGCCTCAACGGCAGGCTTGGCCTCAACGGCAGGCTTTGCCTCAGCTGCAGGCTTTCCATTCCCCTTCACCGGAACCTCGGCCTCAGCAGCAGCCTTGGCCGCAGCTGCAGCCTTGCCATTTCCATTTATAGCAGGTTTGGCCTCAGCAGCAGGTTTGGCCTCAGCAGCAGGTTTGGCCTCAGCTGCAGGCTTGGCCGCAGCTGCAGGCTTGGCCTCAGCAGCAGGCTTGGCCGCAGCTGCAGGCTTGGCCTCAGCAGCAGGCTTGGCCGCAGCTGCAGGCTTGGCCTCAGCAGCAGGCTTGGCCGCAGCTGCAGGCTTGGCCTCAGCAGCAGGCTTGGCCGCAGCTGCAGGCTTGGCCTCAGCAGCAGGTTTGGCCTCAGCCACAGGCTTGGCCTCAGCCACAGGCTTGGCCTCAGCTGCAGCCTTGCCATTTCCATTCACAGCAACCTTGGCCTCAGCTGCAACCTTGGCCTCAGCTGCAGTCTTGCCATTTCCATTCACAGCAACCTTGGCCTCAGCAGCAGGCTTGGCCTCAGCTGCAACCTTGGCCTCAGCAGCAGGCTTGGCCTCAGCTGCAACCTTGGCCTCAGCAGCAGGCTTGGCCTCAGCTGCAACCTTGGCCTCAGCAGCAGGCTTGCCATTTCCATTCACAGCAACCTTGGCCTCAGCAGCAGGCTTGGCCTCAGCTGCAACCTTGGCCTCAGCAGCAGGCTTGGCCTCAGCTGCAACCTTGGCCTCAGCCGCAGGCTTGGCCTCAGCAGCAGCTGCAGGCTTACCGTTACCATTAACTTTAGCCTCGGCTGCCTTTCCATTGCCATTAACTTTAGCCTCGGCTGCTTTTCCATTTCCATTGCCGTTAACTTTAGCTGCACCATTGACTTTCTTTTCAATGGCAACTTTGCCGTTGCCGTTCTTTGCAGGGGCGGCATCTGGCTTGGGCTTAGCGGCCACGGTGGGTTTGATCTTTGAGAGGAGGATGTCTAAGGCAGCTGGCTTAGCTTTGGAAGACTTGGTGGGGGCAGACTTGGGCGCTTTGGTGGGCATGGGCGGCTTGACTACCAGTTTGGATGGTGCCTTGGCTGGCTTGGCTGGCGGAGTGGGTTTGACTTTGAGAGCCGCAGCTTTAGAGGGGGCTGGCTTCGCATTGGCCGGCTTCTTCTATTATTGCGCATATATGAATGGATTGAGAAGTAGCGTGTGTAAAGTGAAGGTGAAGTGAATGTGGACAGAGACACAGTGAGAGAGCAGAGTGAGAGATGGAGAGATACGGTGTGTGGAGGGGTTGGGAGGGGACGAAAAACACAAACAAGGGATGGACAGAAGGAGAGAAAGACAAAAGAGTGGGTGTTTTGAGACAAGGTGACATAAAGATGGCTAAGGCTTGGATGATTTACTGAGACTGTTCAGGCATTACTGGATACAGCTGGAAATTAGGTGTATTTTCTATGAATGACCACTGAAAAGTATCAATTTTAAATGTCATCAAGAAGAAGGACATGTCATAAGGTGTAATTAATTATTTTGTTGAATACAAAATAGTAAAAGGTAATCAAAACACTAAATGATTTAGCCGATTCTGAATATGTAGCTGGTCTCTCCAGTAATGCCATTCTCCATTATTAAATGAATTAAATGACAAAGCAGCATCTTCTTGCTAATGAGGTGTGGAGCCTCGTGCGCCGCAGAGGCACTGGGGGTCTATGTCAGGTAAAGCTAGTGCTGAACACACACACACACACACACACACACACACACACACACACGCACACGCACACACGCACGCGCAGGTGTCTGACACCCACACTCTTCACTGAAACACTGGCATCAGTTGTACATACATACCCCACACATACACTCACATACACACTTTGCTAATGCTTTGATGAAGCTGTCCAACTGCGGGTGAGAGAGGGAGATGCTGCTAAAAAGCCAGTAAAAAGATCTGAGGTCAGGCAAGCAGATGCATGTTAGTTTGACTCCAACTGCATTCATTCAAACACACACAAATCCACTTGCTTCTACACAGGAGACACATGCAAGGACACATGCTGAACTACTAGAGAACCCAAAATTGCCCAGATTGGATATTCAGTACGTACCAAGAAGTGATAAAAAATGATGCACAGAACAGAAAGACCGTGGCATACCTACTTGTGTTTCTATGTCATACCAAGGTCAGTTCTTTCGTTCTAGACGTACGACCTCGAATGCATGAACCGAGAGAAACGCACGTGCATTGACAATTCCCACGTTGACAAAGACAAAGACAATGACACAGGGTGACACAGAGGAAAACGCATGCGATGACATCCCACAACAACATCAAGAAATCATGCAATATATAGTAACAAGGCAATAGAATCAAGTCTTGAGTCAAATAGTATTTGCAAATACGCATAAAGTTTGTTTCAATCCACTTTGCAGCTTAATGGGCAGGGCTTATACTACACAGGAGGACAATACGACAAGCTGCAGAAAGTCTGGACAATCGCAGCGACGTGAATTCTCCCGAATGTGGTAAAACGCTATCCATCGTACAAGCAGAGGAGCTTGAAACAAACGAAAAAGCCAGTTATTCGTAAATACTATTGAACGCGTGTCTGACACAATGTTTTCTTATGTTATGTTAACCCGGCATTCCATATTATCACCATCCTGTCAGGATGGACAAACACCCAGGCACTATTAACATCGACCGCATCACTCAGATGACGGGCTTTCGTGCAGATGTTAGAACCAAAGGAATGGAAGGAGCATCATAAGGATCATATGGTACAAGCTTATTCTGTACTTCTTGTCGTGCGTGGCAGTTGGCATGACCCAGGACTTATGGTGTGCAATGGTGTTTACACACTACACAATCAAATCTCGGGTGTTAATTAAAAGTTTGTGTAAAAATGTGAATTTTTACTCTCTCAGCATTAAATTATACACCCCAGAATCGATTGTGTATTGCTGCTGTAGTGTGGAAAAAGCATGTGGGTGTATAGTACGTGTGTGTGTGTGTGTGTGCGTGTGCGTGTGCGTGTGCGTGTGCGTGTGTGTGTGTGTGTGTGTGTGTGTGTGTGTGTGTGTGTGTGTGTGTGTGAGATACAACACAGCTATACCCTATAAGCCCTCCCAGTGCCCCATCCAACTGAGCGCAGAGCCACACACTGAACATACACAAAATTAAAACACATTAAATGGGAAGAGGATACATCACAATGTTATTGTACAGTGTAGTGTTAATTGTTATTGATGAAGACGAGGTGAACGTAGTGTGTGAGTGTATGGTGTCAATTTAAAAAAAAAAACGTTTTGATTTTAAAAGAGGGTGACCGGGTGAGAGAGACTGACAGGAGACGAGAGGGAGAAACTTGACTAAATCAAGGTAATAACAACATAAAGAATTGTAAGCAATCAAACTGTCTGAGGTCAAAGCATACGGTTAATTAATAAACTGTCACTGCAAACATTTTCTATGTCATTCAAGTGCTGTCCATGCAAAGAACAATAATTTTAACGATAACAATAAATGTTTTTTTTTAATCGTTCTACAGTTAACTGACATGGATGGCAGAGTCCATACCACCAACTACAGACACTGGCAAAAAATGTCGTTGGGAAAACTCTCATAGCACTTTGATGAACGATAGAAAGTCAATCAAAACAAAGACACTTTACTGAACGTTATGGTTCAGTGTGGATAATCACATCATTATCATATTTATCTTTATAATCATCGTTCTTGTTGTGGACAGCCTTTACACACGCCTTTTTACTCTCTTAAAAAGGAATGAATAGATTTTACAGAGTACTTTCTCTCTGTCTCTCTCTCTCCGTCACTCTCCATCTCTCCCTCCACACCCACTCCCTCCTTTCTCCTAATCCCCCTCTCTCTCGCTTCTTCTTTTACCTGGTGACTGGGGGTCCACGGTTGTGGGGAGGAGGAAGGGGTCGGAGAGGAGGTAGTGGGGAGGTGGTCTGTGGTCTCTTCGTAATAATAGGGGTATTCATGGTTATCTTGTTCCTCATCAAAGTACTGAGAGAGATGGATGGAGGGATGGACAGAAAGAAAGGAAAGAGGGAGAGTTGGGACAGCAAGGAAAGCCAGCGAGGAGTATAGAGTGAAGGAGGTGGAGAGAAAGGGAAGCAGGGATGGGGTGGATGGATGGATGGAACCAATAGAGGCAGGAATGGATGGTTGGACGAAGACAATGAAATGGATGGAAGGGGGAGGGAGAGGGGCTCACATGACAGAAGAGGAATGGAGGGAGAGGAATGTGTGACAGCGGAGGTGAAGAGTAACTTTTCAAAGGAGGGGAAGAAAATATGGAGGGAGAGGTTGGAGGAGCCATGATAGGATAGATGAGAGTGAGCAAGGGGACAAGAAGGGGTTATGGATGAGAGGGAGAGGGAGAGAGAGAGAGAGAGAGACAGAGAGACAGAGAGAGAGACAGAGAGAGAGAGAGAGAGAGACAGAGAGAGAGAGAGAGAGAGATAGAGAGAGAGAGACAGAGAGAGAGAGAGAGAGAGAGAGAGAGAGAGAGAGACAGAGAGAGAGAGAGAGAGAGAGAGAGAGAGAGAGACAGAGAGAGAGAGAGAGAGAGAGAGAGAGAGAGACAAAGGGAGAGAGCAAAGCAGATGGTAACTTCTTTTCTATTCATCGGGTGGCCCACAGTAAATCTGGAACGTTCATTTAACTCTGTGTATTAAATGAGGGGAAACGGAGTGAGGATGCACCATCGATGGATGAGAAAACCAAGCACAAAGGCAATGAATAAAACCACACTGATTTATATTCATTCACAAAGCAACGTCATCCCAACAGCATCAACGTGACAGCAGGGTCACGGGGCACTGGGCTACTGACAGATGTCTGGTTTAGAATTTAATGAATGGACTTTTCACCTAAATCAATTGGTTTGTCTCTCTTAAATGTCACACCTATCCCCAATACATAGTGAATTTAGATGTATTTTTTTCCCCTCCCAGTGATGGAATGAGGAAACAAGGTGTTTCATTATTATCTTATGAACTACTATACAGGCTGTACTGACACTTTCTTTGGATGAGTCAAAATCATTTTAAATCGTACTTGTTATTGGATTAACAGATTATATATTTCGAAAGTAACTGTATATTTTGGTGTAAACAATTAACGTACAGTATACAACAAGTCTCAGTGACGAGAGCGGGTCCATCTTAAACCATCTTTATGTTTAATCTTTGTTTGAAGCAATTGTTTGCTACGTCCCTAGAGAAGCAATTACTGTACAATCGTGGTTATGTTTCCCAAAGTGTCTATGACCTGACACGTGCCTTCTGCTTCAAAAGCAAAATAGAGAAATGATTGAATAAATAAATAAATACAAAGGTTGGTTTGTATCATCCTTTCCCCCTACCATCTCTCTGTGTTTCATTGTGCTACGGTAGAAACTGTAACTGACAGCTTGTGTGTGACCAATGCAACGTAGTCTTATCAGAAATGATCAAAACATTTTCCAGTTTAAAGGTATGATCAAATTCTATTTAGACTATATATATATATATATATATATATATATATATATGATAGCAAAGAGCATACGGTCCCTGATCGTCTCTAGATCCCTTGAGGACAGAGACGGGCAGAGAGTATAAGGTGGGGAGGAAACTGGACTGATACAAACCAGTTGTTGTTGTTGTTGTTGTTGTTGAAGATGATGAAGATGATGCAGGGGGCAGATAGAAAGAAAGAGCACCAGCACTTTGATAGCTTTGATTGCAGAACCTTGCAGACTGTCCATTCTGTTTAACCACCTAAGCCCTCTGGTCTTAGAGAACCGGACTTGAGTTACAACTGTACTTTGTATCTGTCTACTCTACCAAAAATACCCGAACGACAAGCTCACAATACGTCGCGACGCGGAGTGAGGTTGTACGTCTGCTATTTTTGGTGAATGTTCTCCCCAGAATACAGATGCTGGGGTTCAATTGGTTAATTTGGCTGGCCCTTAACCAATCGTTATTTACGAACGTCCATCAGTAACGTGTACGTTGCTTTACTACAGATGGCTGCATTAGACTCTACACATGTACAAGTCACTCTGTATGTGAGAGGACTTTCTACATTTATGAGTTTAATGATTCACATCATGATGGGTTTATTTCCCCATTAATAATCCCACCTGTACTCTTATATTAAGCTTTATTTATTTCTTTATGTCTTTATGTGTGTTTAATACCGTATGTCTACCGTACGTACTGTATATAGTATGCCTTTGAACTGGCCAGAAGCTGCCAAGAACATGGAAAGTCTGCAGATTCTGTCGTCCCTTCTGAAATGAACATTGAACTTGTCTTCAGTGTACATGGGCATTTGTGCGTGTGTGTGTGTGTGCGTGTGGCGCGCGTGCGTGCGTGCGTGCGTGCGTGCGTGCGTGCGTGCGTGCGTGCGTGTGATGTCTTAACTTTACGCAATTTAACTTTATTATGAGGTGCAGCAATGTATTCCCAAATGAATGTTCAATTACTTAATTCAGCATGTGTGCATGTACATACACCCTAGCTACTGTGTGACAACTGACAACAGAATATTGAGAATGTGCATACCTTCAGCAAACGTATAATATGTGCATGTATATACTCTGTGTGCCTTGGAGGTGTGGACGTGTGTAGCTGAAGATGCATTAGCCCTGAAACATGAATGACACAACTTCACCCTGTTTTACACACCTTTGAACGTTAATGTCTACATAAACGTTCATTTTCAAATTTAAAGTGCTCACTCCAGGGCCACAGATGTTACAATTCTGCTCGGGCGTGTATAACAAGCATCCATATCATCCGTATTGTTCAATAAAAAGCATTTTAATAAGATCGGTGGCCATTTTCTCCGTTTTTTTCCCCGCCATACGGTATGCTTTCAACTATACGCAAACGGTTGGGAGGTATATTGCACTCTGATACATTATAACGTTTTTAGAAAATGTCCACCAATCGGATTAAAATGCTTCTTATTGAACAATACGGAATATTCAGGGGGTGCTTATACCCACCCGAGCAGAACTGTATAACATCCGTGGCCCTGGTGTTAGCACTTTATATTTGGAAATCTGAACGTTTGTGTAGACGTTAACGTTGTAAAATGGAGAAAGTGTGTAAAACAGGTTGAAATTCCGCAATGGCGCTCGTGACAGACGAGCGTCATGTGAACCGTGGCTACAGAAGATGCAGCATAATATGCCGATGTATGTGATTGTGTATGTATGCCATGGTGGTGTGTTACTCACGTATGTGTTGGGGTCCTGGGCCTGGATCTTGGGCAGAGGTGAGTCACAGTCTGGGCTGTAGTGTTCACAATAGTCATAGGCAGCCTGAGGGTTGGACGCAATCAACAGCTGCTGGATGTCTCCCTGTAGAACAGATTGACGACAAGCACAGACACATCATTGATGACTGCTGTCAAAAAGCATCACCAAAGTAAACTGCACCATTTCAGGCAGTGAGAAAAATTCTGTGGTAGAAAAAAAAAGTACATGTACTCAAGTACAATTTTTAGGTACTTTTAGTATTTCCAATTTTCTATAATTCTATTACTTCTACTGTACTCCAGTGGCAAATATTATACTTTTCACTCCACTACAATTATTTGAAAACTATAGTTACTTAGTAGATTTTGATTATTACCAAAACATACATTAATAACTTCAGCCCTATGTATACTTAGGCTATTGAAAATCACAACAAGTAACGTAACACATGTGAAGGAACACGCAGTTCCCTGCTGAACCTGACCAACCTGTAGTTGTCGCTAGTGCACAAATTGAGATCACTCTCACCCTGCCAGCTTTTGTGACATTCACTGGCCAATGGAACCCCCATCTCTGTCAGTATGTCGGTGGACAGGAACTTTACCTGTTCTACCCTATATGTTCCCTGTTCTACCCTACCTGGAAGACCTCCTCGTCCAGCAGGCGGGCTCCGAACACGGTGATTCCGTTGGTGTCGACCTCGGCGTGGTTTCCGCGTGGGAGGGGCTTGGTCATCTTCTTCTTACAGTCCAGCAGCAGCGTCACGTTCTTCTTGGACACGGAGATGGCCACGCGGTGCCACCTGCAGGTGCGGGAGAGGAGAGCGACAGCAAGGCCAATAAATGTGTGACGCGGCAGAAGCCATGGGGTCTGGTCTAAGACTATACTCAGTGCACACACATGCACACATACAGTACATGCGTACACACGCGCGCATGGACACACACACACACACACACACACACACACACACACACAACACACACACACACACACACACACACACACACACACACACACACACACACACAGTGTACGGTCAGGCACCACAGATATCCCCCTCAGCCCCCCTATATCTTTTTCAGCTCAGACTGCTTGCTGACTGTTCCCCTGGCTCGCTGGTTTACTGACTTGCCGTCAGCCAGGTTGATGCCTCTGAACAGTGGGTAGTCCTCTGGGGCCGGCTTTCCGTTCTGGTCCTCGTACAGGAAGACGGGGGAGCGTCCCATCTCAATGCCCAGCTGCTGGATGCCCTGCTCGCTGTAGATGGACAGCAGGAAGGCCTGCAGGCCCGACTGGGCCTTGACCAGAGCCATGATGGAGAAGTTCTCTGGGAAACGGCCTGGCGAGGAGGAAGAGACAGAGAGACAAAGACAGATACAAAGAGACAGAGGGAGAAGACAGAGACATAATGTGATGTTTAGATCACAGGACAAAAAGGATAACCCAACCCTGGGTCCGATGCCGTCCTAGCTCACAGATTACCCATGTTTTGATCGATCTTTTGTCAAAAACTTGAAATAAATAAAATAAATAAAAATAAACGATTATTCAATTTAATTCAATTTCAATTAAAGTTTCTAAGAAGGAGAGGACACTAGAGCAGCTCAGACATTTAAGCCTTGTTTTGCTGCTGTTGCTGTCCCGTTCGTGTGACGCACCCGGACCTGCCCTGTTTTGGCCGAGGTGTGGTGGTATTCCTCTTCCTCTGATTAAAGTTTCTATTCGAGAAGAATCAACTCATAAGCAAACAAAGAAATAAACACAAATAGCCACTTATAGATGTTCAAACCTTTCCAAAAATAGCTGATCTACAAGCTCACAACGGGGTTGCATTAAGATATGTTGAGAGCTTGTAGCTCTAGAGTCTTTGGAAGAAGTTTGAAAATTGTCACCTATAATGATAGGGACACGCTAGATGCATAATTGGCGATACCGATGTTGAATACTGTCCGAAATATCAGGCTCTAACTACGAAGAGGACCTGGAGGCATGTCTGGACCTTCATCAAGGCCTTGATGATGGAAGAGTTCCCTGGAAAATAAAACACCATGGAGAGTGGAGACAGGAAGAGAGTGGATACATGGGAAAGCACAATACATAATATTGTTTGTTTTAAGAATTTCTATGTTTATGCACTGCTTCGTTTCTCTTTCTCTCTCTCCATTGAGAGATAGAGATTAGAGAATTAGACAGACAGACATACAGTAGATAGATAGAAAGCATATATGAGTTATGCTCTAAACGCCATTACAGTGATATAGATTTAAGTCGGATAAATTTGGTTGTGTCAAAAAAGAATGCAGGCCTAGAGATGATAAGTGCTGTACTTTAGATACACTGTAATAACAGGTGTGTATGCCTTTGCAGAAGGAAATTCAAATTCCACAAAATGAGCTGAAAGGAGGTTTGACTTTTTAGGATTTCTTCACAGCCCACATAAATGTTACCTTACTCGTCTCTCGCCATGCTCCGGGGTGTCAGACAGTGGTTTCCACTTAATTTGTTTTGGCTCTTTCCAACTCATTTGCGTAGCTGAGCTCTCTCGCTTTCACAACACATAATTATACTTCTACACATGAGTGCATAACTACCTCGCCACTTAACTCTTGTGAAAGCTCAGTTCCCAGATGAGAATTAACGCTAACGTAAATAGCAACCAATCATGGTTGTAATGATAATGAACGCTTTTCATGTCCATAGGAATGTATAACTTAACTTAAGTGTACTGTGACTGTACAAAATTCTGAAAAACAAAATCATCTTGTTGCGTTTTTTTTGAATACATTTTGAATTGAAAGCAACAGATTGTAACATAATTTCTGTCAAAGTGCTCAAAAACATTGGGGAAAACGAATGCTAATGCTCAGAACTTAATCAGTCTGGATGAAATAGAAAATAGATTCCAAATGCAAGCAATTCACTTAGTAGACCTGGGCAGAGTGAATCATCTTTTCCTTACAATGAGTAGCCGTTATGGTTCATTTTCAGTGGTGGAAAAAGTACTCAAATGTTTTACTTAAGTAAAAGTATCAATACTGCAATATACAGTAGAAGTACTCCGTTACAAGTAAAAGTCTGGAATTTAAAATGTACTTGAGTAAAAGTACAAAAGTATTGACATACCTGGGAAGAGTTGCTTGGTGGGGGCGGAGATCTGAGCCTTCTTGGTGATGCGGTAGGCATGGTCAGGGTTTCCTTGGCGACGAGAGCTGCAGAATCCGGGAACTTTCCTGACACCTTCGGGAAGCGAGGGTACCTGCAGTGCCCGCAACACATCCACTGGGTCTGACAGGGGGAGAGAGAGAGAGAGAGAGAGAGAGAGAGAGAGAGAGAGAGAGAGAGAGACAGAGACTTTAACTTTCTGATATCTGTGAAAATATCTTAATATTGCATAATTGCAGATACCAATGTTGTCAAAGAAAGTCAAATAATATATTGGTCTGTATCTAATGGACACTGGAACTGACAGGTTAAGGGTGAGGAAGGAACATTTTATTAAACTATTAATAAATGCCATTAATTCCTTGAATTAATTTGAAATTAAGTAGATGTAGAGTGAAAGAGCAAAGGAAAGGCAGAGTGATAGAAATAGAGTCATAGGGAAAATACAGACAGAGATAGCTTTGCTCTACTCATGCTCATGTCGTTTTAACGAGGTTTTGACCATTCCCTCTTAACGGTTCGATTCCTTAACGGTTTGCTTCAGAGCAGGGGTTCCGAAAGTTGGGGTCGGGACTCGGGACCCCACATGGGGTCGCGGGACACCAACGGTAAGGTCATCAAAATATTTTACATTTTAACCCCTACATACTGTAGCCTTAGGCTTAATACATTGCACACCAACCGTGCACATCTATGTTAGGTTTTATTGTACGTATGATGTGTGAAAAGATGCACTGTGTCCCAGAAAACAGGCCCTCTTCCAGACCACTTCTACACCAACAGAGAGAACAGTAGGATCCCAGTTGAAACGATCAGGATTCAAACAGAGCAAATAGAACAACTGGCTGTCATTGCTGTGATACTGCTGACTCACATAGTGTCAAGTCTGTAAACACAAAAGCAGTTCACATTTCCATCCGATGTGCGTGCGAGTGCATGCGTATGTATACAGTATTGCACGCACATGTCATGCGGACGCATACAAATCCTATGTGCAAGCATGGACGTCAGTAAGCCACACACACACACACACACACACACACACACACACACACACACACACACACACACACACACACACACACACACACACACACACACACACACACACACACACACACACACACACACACACACACACACACACACACACACACACACACACACACTCACACAAAGCACAATGCCAGTCTTAGATCCTGCCTCCACTTTCACACATTGAGGCCAGACAGTTCATCTCTCACCACACAGTCTGGGCTGAGAGACAACTCAGAGCAGGGTAGAATGAATACCAAAATGATATGCCCAAAACACAGCACTGCTCAGGGTTAGGGGTTCCATTCCCTGCATAGGCCCAGGAGCAGATCACTAGTACCAATAGGCCCACTAAGGTACACTCTACAGCAGGGCTTCACCCTAGAGTGCATGGGCACAAGTCCAAGGGTGCCTCAGAATAATTATAATAATATTTGGAATTGATTTGATTTGAATTTTTTTCGATATACACCAAATCTCATTGTCAAAAATAGCCGATCAACAAGCTCACAACGTATCGCACCGCAATGTGTTGTGAGCTTCTATTCTTGATGAATGTTTGAAAGTTATTTTCAATCTGTCACCTCGCAAGGACAAAATATTTACAGCATACCGTAATACGACATGAATGTAATGGAAAGTAACAATGTACTAAGGGGTGCGTGGATGAAAACGTTATTTACAGGCATACACCTGCTGAGCCCATAAAGTTGGAGAACCACTGCTCTACAGTAATAGGTCAGCTCTGCTGACAGCTGAGGGGAGGATAGTGAAGGTTGAGCTGATTTTATTTATGACTAGCCCGAAACATTCCCTCAGTCCCTACGCTCATTCTGTAGCTCACGTACATGAGGTCACGTACAGCTCCCCTCCCACTGTGGTGCAGAAACGGTGCATAGTTTCCACCAGGAACGCTGCTTACCCTTTTCTGCACATCGTATCCAAAAAGTGAAGGTCCGCGAATGAGCTAAACTAATTTTTTATTTAAACAATTTTTTATCCCACGATTTTGCAACCCATTTTTCAGTTCAGTCGACAATGACATGCACACACACAACTTCCTTGAAAAACATAGACAAGCGATTTAAACCTGTTTCAACCCGTGAATTGGATTTTCTTGTCCGGTCCTAAATTAAAATCAGTTACGATGGGCAGAAAAGGGTAAGCACCGTTTCTGCACCGCAGTGGGAGGGTAGCTGTACGTGACCTCATCTTGGAGCTACAGAATGAGCGTAGGGACTGAGGGAACGTATCAGGGCTAATTCATGACCAAAGACCATGTTGTCTTTTATTGAGTGTGGTCTGTGCTGTCTGCACAAGAGTGTCACAGTAAGTTCACTCCCCAATCTAGAAGCTCTGCGTGTTGTGTTGTGAGAACAACATACACTGATACAGTTCAAAATGTTATGTTAATTTAACTAAAGAAGAGTGTACAAAATGGAAACAATGGAACCTATCGTCGCTGTCCGGCAGAAACCAGCTAACTCCATTTATTTTTATTTTTTCATAAATCAATGCTATTTAACACATTTTACGTCTGTGTGTTGGTTAAAATAACACTGACCGCAACCAATGAAAAGTATTAAAAAGTACTTCTGACAAAACAGCTAACTCCATTAGACCCTCAAACTGTCTGCTAAAGCAGCTATACAAATATCTGACAATATAGTCAGATAGTCACAATACCAACGTTGATGAGGCAGCATTGCTTTAAAAATATATGGTTTTCTTCATTTCCTTTTCCTGAAAAATAAACATTTTAAATTTCCTGACAAATTATGGAGTTAGCTGGTTTCTGCCCAACAGCAGAGATATCCATGTGTTTGGTTCCATTTTATTCACTCTTTAGCAACCAACCTCTAAACAAACACTGGGTTTTACTGTGTGTGCCCAATGCCCATGCACTCTAACCTGACTCCGCCAGATGGGGCAGCAGAGAGTACACTGGGTTGGGGAACCCAGTGTACTCTCTGCTGCCCCATCTGGCGGAGTCAGGTTACATGCACTCACCAATGGACAGCAACTTAGCCCTGAGCTACAGTATACACTGACCAATGAACATCCAAGTACCAGAGAGTTCAGCCAATAAAATGCTGATTGTTTCGTTATTAATAGAGTTCTAGAACTTGGGCCTGAACCAGCTGAAGTGAAAGCAATCTATATACTGTCACACAAGGTTAAATTAGAACAAGACTTTAAGGACACAAAGCCATGTTAGATTAGCCTGTCGCGGCCAGACTCATAGCGAGGATTCACTGACGCTTCGGGGAGGAAGCGTCAGTGAATCCTCGCTATGAGTCTGGCCGCGCCAGGCTAATGTTATATGGCCTAAAACTAAGAATATGCAAAATGTAGAATCAATCAATCAATCAATCAATCAATCAATCAATCAATCAATCAATCAATCAGCATAAAACATACTATAACTTTCATCCACCTTGATGGGTGTTCAGTGAAACTGGGGAGAGATTATATTATATTATTATATAAAGCAAAGTAAGGCAGAAATTCAGCTCCTACTGTAGCTAGAAGATATCCATTTTCTGAGTGGAGGTAATACATATTGCATGAGAACTACTAATAAGAATTAATATTCTTTAAAATGTTCTAATGACACCCAGTGTATGGAATTGAACTGGTGTCATCTCCACCATTCTGTGTTTTGGGGTGGGTCTAAGTAATGGCTCTTTCTGCTGTTAGCACCCCATTAAAGCTTATTTATAGGCACACACTCTGGCACTTGTTATAATAAACTTGTGGTAGCAGACAGTCAAACACAGCCTTGGCAAAAGGCCATGTGCGGTGGTGGTGACAGAACTGCAACCCAGATCTGCTGTAATGGAGCTTATGAAATTACTGAGTTTATTTTCATTTTTCATTTACGGGCCACATTTAACAAGCTATAATTTCCAGGTTCTATAACAAGAGAGATTTATTGGGGAATTATGGGATTAAGTCTACATGGGCTTTGCATACTGCCTGGTAAAAGTGCAGTACAAGAAATCTAAGTAGAGTTATTATAACACGTTTTCTATTACAGAACTTGCATGCACCCTATATTAGTAATTAGTTTAGTTTTAGTTAGAAAACAGCACTGCTTTAGACCGCTGGTACGGGAGCTGTGCACTGTACTGAACACAGGTTCAGGAGATTAATTTAATCCATGTTTATCACCACAAACAGAAGCTACAGATCAGCATGAAGAGTCTAACATCCAACACAGACAACCAATGAGAGACCACCAATTGGCCGTGATGTCTCCCTGACAACCAACAAACAACCAATAACTATACAAATCCCATAGCCTGTCGCCCCAACTACATGCAGAGATGGCAAAAATGCTAATTAACAGATTAAATATGGGCAAAGTGCATGAAATCTGCTTTGTCAGTCTCTGTATTATGCTAATGATCAATGTACATAATGCATGTTCAGAGTGATTGTACAACCCGCTGAGGAGAAAATGGATGAGGATGACAGAGGAGCTGAGTTTCTAGAATTAACACTCAGGGTTGTATACTTGTACTGTAGTGTACAGTGTACACCATTACTAAATATAATTAATTCCACATCAGGGTTTCATGAACTCAGATACCACAAAAGAGGTAACGTTAGTATAATATTTCAATTAATTACAATGGCTCAAAGCGCTCAAACTATTCAGACAATATTAAATGTAACACCTCTGACGCTAGGAGTGACTACTGTGCATTCATAACTTCTTTCAAATATGCAATACATGTTTTATTGCTTTATGGTTCTTCTGTATAAGCAATAAGTGAACCGAAGCATTGTTATGGCTTCCCTTCGGTAGTGGTGTGGTTTCCCTCAGGCAGAAAGTGGCAGGGTTGCCTAGGTGTTTGGTGAGCGACTGTCCCATTGCATAGCGGACAGGACAGGTCAAAGGTTCAGTCTGATGGCAAAGTGTCCTCAGGTGAAAGACACTGAGCCCACTTCCTTTACCCTGTAGCACCAGAGGTTGAATACAAGAACGCTCGCCTTAAAACACGCTCGCCGGGTCAAATCCGGCGTTCTCGGAACGGTCGTCACCAGGTCTTCCTAAACGTAACCTCAGTAAAACTATGCTTAACCCTAAACATATTCCTAACCTTAATCTCAGTAAAACTATGCCTATAACCCTACATGTATCCTACCCTTAACCTCAGTCAAACAAATACAAGAACCGCTGGGGGCAAGCGGTCCGTGAAAAGAATGGGGGAGAGTGGTCCAGTCACCAAACCACTCCAGCATTCACACAGCGTCAGTTATTCACAACAACACAATGTAAATGGACCCTGTGCTCAAACGGCGGTCCACGTGTTTAGGTGACGCCCAGTGTTAACAGTTGGGCCGGCAGCCGAGCAGACAGCAATATTTATGTGGAGGGAACAAATGGCGTGTTAATGTTGACTCAGAGACACTCGAACCAGCGTCCATTAACGTCACACTGTGGCAAAGAAGGAAGTGAAGGAGAGAAGTGTGTGTGTGTGTGTGGGGGGGGGGAAACAAAGACAAGTAAAGGTCAAGAGGGTGAAGGGGGAAATGAAGTAATTGGCAACATTGGGAAAGAGGAGATGGAGAGACTGGAGAGGTGGAGAGAGAGAACGATGCAGGGTGGGAGAAGAGAGAGAGATGGCGGAGGAGAGTGTGAATCATAACATAATGCTGCAGACTCTCCAAAACAGGAAGTGACTTCAAACAGGTCCTCAGGGGGACGGGAATGCAAAACAGAAGGAAACAGAAACAGAAATATTGTGAGATCAAAACATAAAGCCATAGAGAGAGAGAGAGAGAGAGAGAGAGAGAGAGAGAGAGAGAGAGAGAGAGAGAGAGAGAGAGAGAGGTGACGTCCAGAAAAGGCAAGGCAGAGAAAAGGAGGAAAGGTATACAGCCAGGTGAGAGTGAGAAAGAGAGAACGAGGGGAGTTCGTGTGTGCATGCGTGTGTTGGGGGGGGGGGGGGGGGGGGGGTGTCAAAGGGTGGTTGTAAAGACTAAAGAGGTGTGAAATGGAAGGAGATGCCAGTATGGATGGATAGAGAGAGATCATGCAAGGGACAGGTTTATAGAGAGTACCAGAGTAGGGAGGTCAGGCGCTGAAGAACGGCCAGTTGTATGATGACAGTAAACAGTGGTGGCAAGGAGGGGTGGGGTGGTGGGGTTCTGGATCAGATTGCATATGTGGGGTCCCCCCCCCCCCCCCACCCACACTCCCCCAATACAATGTACCCCTCTGTTCCCCAGCTCTCTGCCTGCCTGGCCAGCCCACATACGCTGAGCGGGCCCTTCCTGCCTCAGAGGCCCCCGGCAGAAGAAAGAAGAACCACAGAAAGAACGACATGCCGAACACGACAAAACACACCCGTAAAGATAACATCGCCACACGGTGCAAGCTTTCCTCTCTCTCTCTCTCTCTCTCTCTCTCTGTTTCCTCCCCTCCGTCTTTCTCCATCTGTATTTTTTCCTTACCTTAATTGCTTACAGATGGGCGTTGTCCTTTGATGTATAAACAGCAAATTACACACTGTTGCCCTGAAAAGGAGGTGTGGCCGGGGAAGACCAGCAGCGTGTGAGGTTAAAAGACCTTCACCCCTTCCTCACTATTATTACCAACCAGTGCGCCCTTGAGCAAGGCATACAGTTCTGTTTAGGTGGTGTGTCCCCCAGAAACAGGGCGTTTACTGTACGAGTTAGGGGGACTATACCCTTAACTCATACTCTCCTGGTGTTAGCAAATACAGACACAGCCAATATAAAATGTGATAGACAAAGGAAGTTACTGCTGACCCTAAGGTGAACAAACCTGTGACAAAATAATCTAATCTATCTGATAATGACTGATTTGAACCTTAATTGATGTTTTCAATTACTGCTGTTCTCCTCAGCCACCACTAGATGGAATAGCTATAGTTGTTGACAGACAGATGGGATGGGGCCATTTGAGACCAATGTTGAGGCCATTTTCAAGCAATCAAAGACATGTCCCTTACGCACGCACGCACGCACGCACGCACGCACACACACACACACTCATATAAATTTGTGTTTTTATAAGGACACATATTTTATCCAGTGGCTACTTATTTATTCAAGAGTAATAAATAAGCCTTGCCGAGCCATGTGGCAGGAGCCAATCTCCTGTTTCTGTAGTGTGAAAATCCCCCAACCATGATGTACAAGTACCCCTGGACATGACGCAGTAGTAGCCTATGTCGCAGGGACTTACCCCCAATCAACCCTTGATGCTGAGTGCCAAGCAGGGAGACACATAATATACATGGACATAATATAAATGTACTATACTAGAGCGCCGCAGTCCCGCCCCCTTTCATGACGACGACAGGCCCAGGAAATAATTCCCCATGCATTTTTCCCATAGACATTTCAAAAAGTATGTATTTAAAGATCTGTAAGCCTCGAACAAGCCAACTCGGATCGTGACAAATCATGACAACAAACACAATTGTTTTGGGGCCGAACAAATAATTAGAAAGGGGAAAAAAGGGCAGGTTACAACACTTTTTTTTGTTGTTTTTCTTTATTTGTTCGGCCCAAAATATTGTGATTTGTCACAATCCGAGTTGTCTTTGTTCGAGGCTTACAGATCTTTAAATAAATACTTTTTGAAATGTCTGTGGGAAAAATGCCTGGGGAATTATTTCCTGGGCCTGTCGTCATCATGAAAGGGGGCGGGACTGCGACGCTCTATTGCCTTGCGTTGTTCTTGCTTACTGTAAATCGCTCTGGATAAAGAGCCTGCAAAATGCCTAGATTGAAAATTGTAATTGAGAACAAATCAGTACATACATACAAACAAACTAATTATCTTTTACACTTAAGGTTCAAACTTAGGATAGACACCTACGTGTCATACATGTCACAGCTGAACCCTATGTGTGCGCACTACACAACGCGAGAAAAACACACACACACACACACACACACACACACACACACACACACACACACACACACACACACACACACACACACACACACACACATGGTTGACCACATATTGGGACACCGAAATAGACACACAAACACCCACAAAAGACAAACAATGCCAGCGCATGCTGACCAGTGCCTCCAGTAAACAGTGACCCACAGTGCGTCCATACATCTCGGCCTCAAGCATGCATTGCATTTGCAGAGGCTGTATAACGTCTAACGGACCACAGACAAACATGGAGCCTCAAACAGCTCCCGCTGTCTAAACACTGGCTGGGCAAACACCATGGGCCTGTTCACATCACACTCGCAGGACCAACAAGCTCTGGCATCTGGATGAACACATCAATTATAGCAGGTATACACGACTAGACACACATACTGTACACACACACACACACACACACACACACACACACACACACACACACACACACACACAAATGTGTGTGTGTGTGTGTGTACCCTCTCAGAGTTAAATTACACAGTGTACATGAATGCTCTCTCACATGCACGTGCACTGCACACATGCCACAGTGAATGCCTGGGACCATCACTGTAGTATTTTGTTAGTGTCTGTCTCACATTAATCAAGTCCAATAGTGATGCTACTACAGTGACGTCACGTCAGCCCTGGTCACCCCTCATTTCCCTGGTTGACCCCTGGACTTGGAGCCATTAGACACCCTTTTCTCTGTGTACTTTGTGTATTTTGTGTGCTCTGTGTGTTGCGTGCGTGCGTGCGTGCGTGCTTGCGTGCGTGCGTGCGCGCGCGCGCACGTGCGTGCACGACTGTGAGTGGGTGCGTGTATGTGTGTTTGCTTTCTATCCTTTCTTCTTTACCACCACAGGCGTTCCAATACAACAGTGCCAAATACCGGACACACACTCCAGCTGACACCACGACCCCTCACCTCTCACCTTCACACAGCACAGACATTGTTACAGACAAGGTGCATGGGAGGGCAAGGGAGAATTGCCTGTTAAGACTCTGATAAATGAGCATGGCCCTATAGCACCCTATAGGTGCATTTCTACTATCTATTAGGCGTAGTTGCATTTGCACTCAGGATTTTACAGTGTGGCAGTGATGGTGGCAATAGGAGTGATGTATGTGATGTACCGTCCGGGCATGCGCAGTAACAATTTTAACAATTTTTAGCTTCTGAAGTGTAAATAAAGTCGGACGGACTCATAAACGGAAACTGCAAACGCTGGTTTAAAAACGCTTAAAGAAGTTAAATGAGTGACGTCAGAGCACAGGCAGAACACAGGCGTTAACTATGGCTTGTCGGAGCGGACCTGAGCTGGTGTCCACAAATGTACGCTCAAATGACTCTAATATATATATTGTGTATTTGTATTCTTGCGATCGTAGGTCGCAGATTACTATGAAAACCTGCAAAACCTGTCCGTCCGTCCATCAGTCAGTCACGCCTCCATATATGGTTGTTAGTCCATCACGCCTCGTGACATCATGCTTCGTGACATCACGCATAGTGACACGTCACGCCACCATATATGGCCGTCAGTCCATCACGCCTCGTGACACGCTCCATATGGCCGTCTCCATATATGAAGCTCACGACAATGACCTCATCAAACCCTGGATAGTCATACATGGAGAAGACTGGATCATTACCTATATCTGCATTTATGGAGCCGGCCAGCAACTCTACATCTGACCTCAAACCTCAAACCCTTAGATCTCTATATGG
Source organism: Electrona antarctica (assembly GCF_951216825.1). Taxonomy (NCBI): domain Eukaryota; kingdom Metazoa; phylum Chordata; class Actinopteri; order Myctophiformes; family Myctophidae; genus Electrona; species Electrona antarctica. The sequence continues at coordinate 22,769,676 of NC_136796.1, read as the reverse complement.
AGCTGACCTGTTCTGACATTCCATGTTCATTCCCCACCCGTCCTTCCACTTCGATGTCTCCCTTTTGACTGATACCTGTCCATTCAAACTTTAGACGGGTCTGCTCCAAAGTTATTAGTGCAGCTGCGCCCGGCAGCCGGCGAAAACTAGAGTTCTCAACAGGCTCGAAAATTAAGGCCCGCCCCTACCTGGGCCCTTATCAAACCCTGTACACTCAAGACACTGCCCCCGCTGCCACCCTTAGATCTCCATATATGGAGCTGACCTGTTCAGACATTCTATATGTTGATCTGACCTCATCAAACCCTGTACACTCAAGAGACGCTCCATATATGGCCACTACAGAATTCATTCCATACTGTATGTTTATCTGACCCCCCATACCAAAGCGTCAGCGCTCGCCCAGCAGTCTGCCGTCACCCAGGCGGGTGCGTGCACACGACCTCGCGAGGTCGCTTCTTGCCCTCAGGGCATCTTACTGGTGTGTAATGTTTTACTTATGTGTATTTGTATGGAATAGACTACGTGACAACCAGGAATAGTCTGGTGACCACCGGAGAGACGGGTGGCAGCCGGAAATTAGACGGCACCCGGGAGCAGTATGGGTTGGCGCCCCAGCCTGTGTCTTCCGTGAGGAAGAAGCCCAACAAACCCACGGTGAGGCCTTTAGGAGGGCCATTCAAGCCTCAAGCGGAGCCTGCGGCACCACCAAGGGCAAGGTGGAGCCTGCGGAACTGTTGCGGCTCGAGAATCCACCATTCCTGAATAAAGTGCCTGGTGCTGGGAGTCTGGTGCAACGCACAGGGCCTGACCTGGTGAGAGCAGGAGTGGACCTGGTGAGACGTAGGAGGGGCCCGGACAGGAGTCAACCCACAGAGCCTAGTCCTTCCACGCACCAGAATGGTACCTCCCAGTCCCGGCAGAGTAGTTCAGGAGGAACGGATTGTATGGCCCTGGTTTTTCCCTAATGGGACTGATCGAGGGTAGCCACTGGGACGTAAGTCGGGACTTGATCACCCCGGCTGGGTCACCTGAGTGAGGGGTATGATGTTGCGAGACCCGAAACCCCGATGACCTTGGGATACATCACTGAGGATACGTCCCAGGTGCATCCATGTATGTATGTATTTTGTTTAGTATACAAATTGTGTATTTGTATTGTATGTAATCTTTTACTTGTGTGTATACTAAGGACCCCCTCTAAAACGAGATGCTGCATCTCAAGGGGCCATAACATTCCAGTAATAGGACCAGTTCTGCTGCAGATCACACGGGGAGAGCTGTCCATTTCTTCCTATTTGCTAGTCTAGTGTAATGTTCTGATTTACATAATAGAATATCACAATTTAATGGCAGCTTACTTAGCGCAAGAATAGCAGCCCTCCTCCTCTGTGTGTGAGGACCGAGGAGGCACACTAGAGGTCTTTGAGATTGTTTTCTGGGGGATTAGGGAGAGAATTGATGAGGAGGAGGACACAGAACAGAGAGGAGAGTGTTCTCTAGGTGGAGCCAAGGCAGGAGGCTGAGCTCTGCCCATTTGTTTCTGCTGTGCCTGTGATGCTCACTTTTTGTTTGTGCATGTCTGAATAAAACCTTACGCTTCACCCTGCATGAGAGTTTTTCCACAAGAAACGGAAGAGAGATTTTGGAAGACAGGATGTGAGTGAGAGAACACAATGTCAGATGCAGGCAAGAATATGCGAAAAAATAACACAAACCAAAAACGGAAAGCAGAATAAGAAGAACATCAAAGACCTCCAAAGCTATTCAGGACAAAAACGAATGCACGACAAAACAAAACCAAGTTTATCCTCAATTACTGGTTATGTGCCTCTGTTTGGCCATCTCTCTCACCAGGCTGCCAGCTGACCATGATGGCTAGGCGGTGTATGCGCAGAGCTCATTGTAAGTTGTAATTTCAGCATCTTGCTCTATAGTTATGATTTATTTATAATGCTCAGTAATGTAAGTAGATACACAGATAGAAAATCCATCATAGCTACCCGCACTGTAACAAATAGAGGCTTTTTGAAACAGGACTTATTCATGTGGATTTGGAATGAAATACTGCTGCACCTGCTAATGTGGTGGAGATCATCATAAACTGCGGGAAGCTATGGATACAAAATATGCACCAATACACTGACGTACCCGCTTTTGTGAATTTCAACAAAAGGGAGAGCCTATTGATAAACGTGGTTTGGATGCTGGATGCTTGGATGTTCCATTTCTACTCTTTCAGACTGAAGATTATAGGAATGTGCAGAGAAATGCCACTCCGTACATACTGTAATAAGCCTACTGTAGTCACATACTCTAGATGTAGTTGTTCAACAGGGCATGCATGACTGAGGAAAATATGATGATAACATATAATGATGACAGTGAGATCTCGGGGAGCTAAATATTTAGCAACATCAACATCAAAATGGCAGGCAAACCATGTCAACAGTGGAAATGCAAGCGAACAGCATGCACAACAAGTTTCAAACTCCAATGTTTTGTGTTGGTCAAGGATCAGTACACTGAATACCTTAAATATTTACATACAGTTACATACAACAAACAGGGTAGGCCGAGAAACACCTGGAGACGTTCCACTCTCCAAGACCTAAAGAACATTGGAATTAGCTGGCAGGAAGCAAAAGCTCAGCCCAGAAGAAAGTGAGATGGAGAGCTCTGGTGAACGCTCTATGCCCCTCAACGGGGTAAAGAGGACTAAGTCAAGTAAGTCAAGTCACATAAAACCAATATGCTGTCTGTGACACTGCTAGGAAATCAGCCGACCCACTTTCGGGTCCTCACTCCCTGGTTGAGACACCCTGCTGAGTACCATCCGGTGTCTGCTCTGTTCTATGTTTTAATGACGGTATTCAACGTCTACTGCACCACTGCACAGCACAGCAACGTCTGTAGTGTTTGTTTAATTCTGTAAGTGTAAATGTTACCGGGTAAACTTTACAGTTCCAGCATTAACAGCTGGATTGTACACTCTGGTGTCTAGTAGTTCATCTCGGTCTGTAGCTGTAACTGAGATAGCTGAGATAGCTGAGGGTACAGTACGTAGAGAAGCTAACGCCCAGTGGGAACCGAGCCCACCAGCACATCAGGGTTCTGTGCGGTTCCGGAGGCCAGTCGCGTCTCTAAACCACTCTGTCATTGACGGTCAGAGCACCGCCGGGCCACCTCATGTGGTTTTCTCTATACCCAACGTTCCCTTTTGGTGGGACACGCCGCTGCTGCCAACGTGTGCCGTGCCCGAGTGATTCACACAATGCTGTATTCCATGTGGTGCCGTGCCAGTCTGGGTCTGTGCCACGGTGGCATTGCCAGCGTGTAATGTCCTGGAATGGTGTGCGGTTTCTATATGAGGACATGGAGCCTCCATGAGGGCTGGATAATGTACTGTAATTTATCCATCTGTAACTCTTGAGTCTACAAATGTACCCCAAATGGACCCTTGCGGGTGCATTTGGTTACATCTGTAGACTCTAGAGCTAGAGTTGCTATGTAGGAACACATGGGGCCTTAACTAGCGGGTACACTCAGTACTTCCATGGCTGAGCACAGATGCTCTTTGACTGCAATGTCCTGCTTCACACTCAGTTACGCCCACTCACACCTGGGAGCTGCCCAGTGCAACCACACAGTCTGGAACTGCTGCCCGCTATAGCAACCGACTGGTGCTTTGCTCAACGGGATAATGACTGTACAGTAGGTGCTGGAGTTTCCCATTCACCTTTTGCATCCACGCCCAGACAACGTAAGATTTGAACCGACCATTTCCCATAAACTCCAGGATTACTGCCTTCTCATTTGACCCTACAAACTAATCTGGAGCGTTAATTTAACTCCAAGAAGATGGGCCCTAGTGGGTCAACTATTTCATTCAATATATACCATTTTTGGTGCCACGAAGGCTGACCACTGGCCCTGCAAGGCCTCTGTATATGACCTCAGAAAGACAGGGATCAAAATAAATATGGGGGGAGGGGGCCTCTGATGTCACTGGAAAAACAAATCAGACAGTGACCTATCAAAACCGTGTGAAAAGTCCACAATCATCATATGGAAAGGATCATCTAAAGCCTTTGTGTGTTTGTGGGACAGCGGTGGTGACTGACACGAAACAGACAGGGGGGTGACACACACCACAGGTTACGAGTTGGGTTCACACCCATCACCCATGATGTCACCGAGCAGCCCATGTGTGGGAGAGCCAGCTGAGCCAACGAGACACACTGGGAAACCCAGTCCTTAAGTCAAATAAAGTGTCTGAGACAATGGTAACTCTTCACCACGGGGTATATGACTATACTTAGCCCACAGACTGCCAGAGGTTAATACTTTATACAAACACAATTGGTCCCACCTCTGCTCTGTGACTTAGCACACACATACTATACTTTTTAGAGGGGGGGGGGGGGGATTGAATCTCCGGCCATCTGAGGTAAACGTGGCTCTAGCAACGGAGGGAGTGCCTCGACTGTCATCGATAAGCCCCCTCTGGGTCTCCAAGTGATTCAGGACATATATAGGAGTATAGGAGAAATATAGGAGAAATCTGCATCTATAAATAAATTACATCAACATTATTTAAAAGCTAGTGTTGAGGAAGAGCCCTGTAAAAAAATGTCTGGACACAGAAAGACTACTAGCCTACTCATTTCAAAGTCTAGCGATCAAAGTGACCAAATGCTATTTGTACCAAAAGAGGTGTGGATTTGTGAAAGCAAGAAGCAAGTCAAGAAGCTACCGTAGTTTTTCTTATGCATGGAAATCCCCACCTCAGAAAACTCAACATTTTGACACCTTTATGGTCCTACTTTATACTGCCTGAGGAGATGTTGAAGACCTGCTGCTTTGAAATGTGATGTGGTGTCTGTGTCTATACAGTATTGCAGGTACTGCTGGTTTACATTTAATCAGAGACTAATTTAGACATGGTAAATATTATCGGGGGAAAAAAGAAAAGGAAAAAGGTGTATTTAATACATTTCTACCCCATTCTGCTTGAATATAATGAATATAATGTCACTCTGATGCCTTGTGTGTATGTGCTGTTCGTTTTGTATACCAGTCTCACATTGACAATTGATAGTGATTAACCACATGAACCCTATGGCGTCCCTATTCAGGGGTGAACATTAGGCAAAAATAGCAGATCTGCAAGCTCAGCTGTTATTTTTTTGCCAAGATATTTGGTGTAGAGGGGAAAAGGAGGGGAGCTAGTAGACCCATAGGGGCTCCAGGCAACAAAGCAGTTAAAGCCATTCTGATTTGTGTTCCTCATTAATGCATGGCTATTGGTACAAAATAGCATCACCTGCTATGAGATGTTAATCGCATTTGAGTAACATGACTTTCAAATACTCGTTTAAACTTTCCGTGTCTCGCTTGGTCGCCTTGTGTGGCCAACCCCACCCAGCTGGCTCTGGGGGAAAGCTGAGATGACCCTGGGCTGCCATGGCTAGACTGTGGGGTCTGTAAAAGAGATGCACTGTACTGTACATTATGCATGCATGTTGCAGCAGCACACATCTGGCCTCCCACACCCACCTCCTCTTGCCTCCTAGCAGCAGCTAAATAACAGCGACTGGGAATAGAATTCCACACAGACACTCTGTCATTATAAAGTTGGCACGCTCTCTCGTTCTCTCTACCCCTCTGGCAGAACTATCTTCTTCTGAGACTGAATGATCTCTCTCCCACTCTTTGCCAACCAGCGGCTGTGGCAAAGAGGGATGAGGTTGCTTGTCAGTCTAGCCATGTGGTTCTTGATGTTCCCTTTGCATCGGCAGTGCTTGTGGGTTTGTCTGCAAGGGGGATTTCATGCTGTGAGGGAATGTTGATGATTTGAGAGGGGACCTCATACCCCCTGGTGCATGGTGGATAAGTGAATCGCTTTAGCATCTCCGATGCAAGTTTTGACCACCGGTTGTGTGTGTGTGTGTGTGTGTGTGTGTGTGTGTGTGTGTGTGTGTGTGTGACCCTACAACCCTACAACCACAATGTGGCTTTAAACTCAAACATGTAATTGTATACCTGTGGTCTATGCCACTAAGACAGGATGGGGTGATAAGATAAGATAAGGTAAGACAGTTTGTATTGTATTTTCATGGTGGTTGGGTAGCACTATATGGTGAGTGTATATAGTTCATGTCTAGTCCTATCATGCTCATTGTAAAGTGTTTGCTATGCAGTGGCCACGGTGACCAGCGGACCAACACATGAGCTGGCATGAATAACCACGCACACACATGCCTGTGTGTGTGTCTGTGTGCGTGGTTATTCTGCCAGCTCATTAGTCAATAATGTTCACATTAGTCTGCCCTTGCTGTCCACAGACCTTTAAACTGCCAGCGAGGTTAACACGTTGACAACAACCAGGGCTGTAAGCACCCTGGTGGGATTCTATATTGTGGGTAAGAGGGGGTGTCTATAGTAATAGGATATCTGTTATCTTCTGTATATGTGGAAATGCTGAGCTTTTTTGGAATGCCTGACATGGGGAGTGAATACCACATTCTCACTCTAAAATACAGTGTTATTTTAACACAGCGTTAAATCAAAGCTGCCTTCCGGAAGTTATTTTAATGACTATATGCGGCTTTAATGTGTATGCTACTAGCACGTCTTCAGTGGTTGGAGGTGGTCTCTCCCTAAACTTCCGTTGATAAATTTAGACCCTGGTGCATAGGTGGGCCACCTTCTGGCTCTGGCTGACAAATGACAAGTTGCGCTGGCTGAAGCTCTCAGGCCCAATATCTTCCATGTACTGTAGGGTTTACAATGCGGAAGACTGGGGTTCAAATCCCGGGTGTTACGGACCTTACGGTTGCAATTAGCTCTGTCCATTTGGAGATGACCAGAAAGTAACTGATTGTACTGTAGCTTCAACATAATTGGGATTTATTGTGCAGAGCCAATGCTGGGATTAAACACTGGTAAATGAGTTGAATTGTCTTATTTGTTATGATGGAGAAACTAGACTGTGTATATATGACATCAAAGCAGAGAGGATTAGGGTTAGGGTTAGGGAAGGGCATGAGAGGAGGAGACGAGAATGAGAGGAGAGACAGTGTGAGACAGAGACAGATGAGGCAAAGAAATTGAGAGGATGACAAATATAGAGTTTATGAGAGTGAGGATGTGAATGTATTCAGTGTAGGCCCAACTTGCCTCTGGAGAAGAGGAGAATAAATCAAAGGGATACCAGACACCCATCAGTGGCCCTGCATCGCATGATGTGACCCACCAGAGTTGACAGAAATGTCCACACACTTACGCAAAGTCACAGGTATGCTGTGCAGCGGCTACAGCTGCCTGAGCTGGACTGATCCACATAGAAGGCCCATTCACTACCCCAGAGGAAGAGAGAGAGAGAGAGAGAGAGAGAGAGAGAGAGAGAGAGAGAGAGAGAGAGAGGGAGGGTGTAAGTGTGGGGAGAGAGTATGTTATGTTAAGCTGAAGTGAGACAGACTGGCCTTTGAGAAGAACTCTGCTTTGAAAATGAGGTTGGGGAACATCCATGTCAAGAAAATATTGCCCCTATTTTCTCCTCATCGCAACAAAACCCTGCTTTCATGCTCCTTTCCACCACTCTTTTCATGTGCCATGGGGTGGCTGTACAGGGGCTACCTCTCTCGTCGTCTCATTTTCCCAGGGAAAAGAGAATAAAGAGAGAGAGAGAGAGAGAGAGAGAGAGAAAAGGGGACAAGCGGGCATTTTTCTGAAGCGGCTACAGTTTTCTCTAAATCGGTCTTTCACTAGCTGGGTGGGGTGCTTTATAGTTTACACTCAAGTCAAAGGAAGGGCCATGATTGCCATCCACTACTGTGTGAAAAGAAAACGACCCACAACTCCCTGCATGGCTGCAGAGAGAGGTTATGAGAAGGCAAACTGGATGCAGCCTATCCGTGCGCAGGAACGCACACGCAGCAGCTTCCATAGGAAAACTGGAGCGTTAGGCCTACTTTGTGCACTGTATAGTAGCTGGTACATAGCTGTGATTTTATCGCAAGGTACATGGGCTGGAAATGCATTTTTGTAAGGTAAAAAGAGCACCTTAGTGCAAGCCACGTCAAGGTGCTGGACGGACAGAGGCGCATTCACATTCATGCGGCATACATTTCCACACCCTCAACAGGTGGGAACAAAATCCATAGCCTTACACACACATATAGACAAACATAAAGTGTATACAAAGCGCGCATAGACGAGGAGAGGAGACACTAAACGCATTCACTCAAGCCCCTTACTTGCGCTCTCCTGCGCGGACCGACGCGCTCAGCTCTGGTGCGCGCGCTCCCACTGTATAATAACCTATTCATAGAAAGGTTAAAAAAAGAAAAAAGGAAGAAAAAAAAGGCTTCTGTCTCCAAAATACACACAGGAACGTACAATCACCTCCTGAGATCTAAACATGACACAGGAGCCAAAGAACATAACGAATAAAGAATGTGCCAAATTATTATAATCAAGCATCAGAAATGCACTAAAACACAACAACACTAGATTGTGAATAGACAATGGCAGTCTCTCTAACACATTTCGGTTACCTATAGCCTATAGGTGTTCTAAATATAATTAGGCAAATACTAGGCTATTTTAGGCTTTTAGACCAAAGGCATTCAGTTTAATTTCCAAATTTGAAAGCTGCTTTTTTGTGCAAGGGGGAGTGTGCCGATGCCTGGGTACCGAGGCTAGGGGGAGTCTAACTTTGAAGGTGCGCTGCAAAGTTATGAAAGACCCAACTTGGCAACTATCCTAAAAATAAATAAAATCGATCAAATTCTTTTAATATTCAAACGGTGAATGGTCTACTATCTCATTTTGGAACAAAATTATTAAGCTGATTCTTCATATAGGCTTTTGCCAAACTGTGGCAATCAACTATGATGTAGATTGTATTCAGTACAACAGCAAATATAGAAGATACTGTAGTGTATATATAATATAACTGCAGCCCACTCCTCACAAGACAATCAGGTAGCCTGTGTTCCTGTGTTATAAATAACCAGAGGAAGACAACTAGTGGTCAGGCAATGAATGTGCATTCACAGTCACAGACTGTTCATAATTCAATAATAGCCTACAGTTGGTGGGAGATAGTTTACTTAAAACAAATAAAACTGAATAATAGGGTAGCCTACGTACAAATAGAAACTACAAAAAGTACAGGCTACTTTTTGCACTGTTAAACCATAAGTGACGAAATCACATTGTATACTCAAGTTGTTGAACTATATAAGTATTTAAAGTAAAACAAAAAAGAAGTTATAAGATTTGAAACGTGCATGCATGTTCACACAACTACATAAAGCCATTTCTGTGTTTTGACATAAAACAAACACAAAAATGTAATAATAATAATAATCATTCATCATTGTCACATCCTACATGCCATGATATTACCCAAACCTCTCCTCAGAACCGGTGGCAGGGTCCGGGGAGGGGCGGGGGCCACAGGCTAAACTGGTAAACAGCAAATCAAGTGTCCCTCCAGAGCCCCACTGGCTTCTTTATTGCATGGCCTATACTGGTGGATTAGCTATGTATGGCCTGTCAAATCAGTTGAAAACTGAGGGGGGAAAAACAATTATACCGGAGATAAAAGCTATAACTAAGCTGCATGAGAGAATGATAAAATGTGAGGTATGTTTCAGAGCATTTTTACATCGCTCCATCCTAGAAACGAACTACATCTGCATAGATGTGGGTGTTTGGCCTATTAAAATAACCCTAGCATATAAATCTTTCTATAACTGATCACACTTTAAAAGGAAAATGCATATTGTCCTGAAACATTTAAAAATGCTCAGTGAATTCCTGGAATAGCTGAGCTGCACCCACTGGGGGATATCATGACACCTGTCAATAGGCTGGGCTCCAATGTTGGCCTCTTGGGAGTTGATATAACAGCTTGGCCAAAGGAAAGAGACAAATTGACCCAAAAAAGTCATTGAGAAAGCATGTAGCTATTTTCTCAATTAGCAATAACGTGTCCACTGTCATCACGGTCACATTCACTTCCAAGAGTCCCCTGTGGCCAAAAGAATGCCAAACTGCAGCTTTTGGAATGTGCATAAGAGCGCACAGTAGAACCAGGTCAAAGATAAGAATGTAAGGATTTGTTCAGTTTAGAACAAAAAATATGTATATATATATTATTTTATTTTAGATGGACATCTTGTTACATAAATCATTAACAAAAGGTGGACAAGAAAGACAAAGCCATCATCTTACCTGCACTGGCCACGGCAGCTTGGCACAGGGCGAGCGCAACGGTTACTAAGGCGAAGGATGAAAAGTCCACACTCCAAGGCCTCCGCTTCTTCCGAAAGGAGCAAACTGGAATATCCATAACTGATGCGGGTAGCTCACCGGCCGGGCTGGACAGTACACGGAGCTACTGTGGAGGTTATCCTCCTCTCACAGAAAGATCCGCGAACGAATCTTCTGAGAGGACGAAAAAGAAAAAAGGCACGCCTCTGGAGACGTGGTTACCTCTCTTACGGACGCTCCCTTTAATACATCACCTATAGTTGTGTTACAAAAACTTTAAATACAAAAAATGGGGTTATGGGGTGAATAAATATGTTTATGTTACGCTTTGAACCCCTAGTGCTAGAGCCCCATTGAGTCAGACGGGATGAGTGCCTAAACGGAGAGAGCAGAGAGAGACGCTGGCTGAAATCACTCTCTCTCTCCTTCTCCTCTCTTTCTCTCTCCCTCTCTTTACTTTCTCCCACCAAATGTGAGATAGCGTGAGCGCGCGTGTATGTGTGTGCGTGTATGTAGAGAGAGAGAGAGTGAATGACTGAGGGACCAGGGGGAAGGAAGGAGGAAAGAGGGAGGGAGAGGCCGTGCGTAATTGCGCGCATGGCACACGTAGCATACGTGTACAGTACGAGGGAGCGGGTTTAAGATTGCGCACGGAGCTGTTTTAATGATGCACAAATATTTCACTTCACGCTCAACAATGGCGACTTTCTTCGATAAGCCCGGTGATTTGCTGTTCTGTACTGAGCGCACATCCAACAACGGCAACTTGTATAGTAAGTTAGTAACTCAATGCTCCCTCAAACAAAAATTATGAAATTGGCTAATATTGCTAACTTTTGGCTAATATTGCTACCTTTTGGCTAATATTGCTACTTTTCCTCGTAATTTCTTACTTGCCATGCCGTCGGTCTGTCCGCGGACATTTTCCGTCCAGGTGAAAAATCATGGATCAGGTTAGGTAGCGAGTGGGGCAGACTATGGGGTCCACACTCCACAGACATTATTGAGCAGATCCCCGACTGTAATTGGCTAGCCCCACGTGGCTTCGTGACGTAGAGGTAGCGGCTGGTAGCCCCAGGTGCGATGAGTCAAATCAGATTGACAGACAGACAGACAGACAGACAGACAGACAGACAGACAGACAGACAGACAGACAGACATGTTAAAATATGCAAATTACATTATAATTTACAACTGGCCGCTTGACTTGTATTAAAAAACATTACTAAAAGTCATAAAGATGTTAACGGAATGTTAGTCAGCAAATTAACACTTTGGTCCAATGAGCAAGCTGGTGGCAAATAAGGTGATGAAGGACCACAACGGAAACAATATACAGGACCACAGCTTTTTGTGTTATCCTTTTAGCATTATTGTATAACTTTAGTTTAATGAATTAATTAGTTCTTAAACTGGGGTCCGGATGTGCACGCACACACAATTTACAATTTAGGCATTTATAGCAGATGCTCTTCTTAATCCAGAGCTATTTACAGTAAGCAAGAACAATGGTAATACATCAAATACATAGAAATAGTCACCAAGGATCATAAGCAAGCTATAAGAACCTAACATCCGTCTAACAGTAGAATATACTGTATGTACAATTAAACTATGAGTATACTATAGAGTGCTATGTCTACATACAAAATGCTAATGCTATCTATTAAATGACAGAAGTTTAGCCTTTGCATACACCTGTGGGACCCCCAATTGATATTGTAAAATCAATGTTAATTTAACTCTGAGAGTGTACAAATGGAACCAAATGGACCCAGGGTCCATTTGGTTCCATTTGTACACTCTCTGAGTTACAGACCCATAAGGGTCCATTTGGTTCCATTTGTACACTCTGAGTTACAGACCCGTAATGGTCCATTTGGTTCCAAACTATCAGTTAGCTGGGGACCCCCTGGAACTGCCTCAGGGACCCCTGGGGTCCCCTGGACCCCACTTTGGAAACCACTGCTCTAGAAGCCTCGGCTCCTAGGTGACATAAAAAGACAAAAATAAATGTCTTCAATTTGTATGTAATGTATGTAAAGAGCTCAGTATTGCACTAGGATAGCACATCACGTCAACATAGAACTTAACCTGTGCATTCAGTGATGTGATGATGATACAGTGTAGTTCAGCAGGAAAATAATGGGGACTAGTTGGTTGTGAGATGATCTATTTCATTCATTTCAGTCATTCAAAAAAGGCAATATTCCTTTCATCATTTGAAAGGCATTCTCACGTTCTCACCTGTCTGTCATAAACTCTTATAGTAAACCGTCTATATTTCAGAGCCATTATATACATACCCGGCTGTCTGTCTTTCTAAATGCACTCTATACAGTCTACTATGGTTAGTCACTTTCTTTGAATGCGGACGCCACAGCCAGCAGGCAGTAATTAACTATAATCATCTCTCTTTCTCGCCCTTTCATTGCTTTCCTCTATTTCTGCCTTTGATTCTCTGACGGGAGAGAGGAGGGGCGTGCGTTTGCATTATGTGGTATCTTCTCTGGGCCTTCCCTCTTGTTCTTTCGTCCCATATTTACATTTTAGTCGCTAAAGCTTAATTTATGCTCCATCATGCAAGGGTGTTGCTTGACAAAAAACAGGGCTTTAGCTGACGCCCTTGTGTTAGAAGGGAGGTAGCAGGTAGGAGGTTCAGCATCTTCCTCAAGCTCACTTTGGCAGGACAAGTGGCTGACATGTTACACACACGCACGCACGCACGCACGCACGCACGCACGCACGCACGCACGCACGCACGCACGCACGCACGCACACACGTGTGTGTAGACGTATACACCCCGTGGACATGATGCATTGCTAGTATATGTCGCAGGGATTCGGTGCTGAGTGCCCAGCAGGGATGCATTGGGTCCCATTTTTATAATCTTTGGTATGACCCGACCAGTGAATTGACCCCGACCTCCAAATCTCAGGGCAGACACTCTAACCACAAGGCCACTGAGCTGGTTACATACAAATGTATGCTTATACACATGTACAAACACTTTTTATTTAACCTTTATTTAAATAACGTAATCTCAATGAGACCTGAGGACTCATTCTCAAGAGAGACCTAAACAGACAGATGAACTGCGTTCATATACTGTACCTATACTTAACCGCACACACACACAGCCTATACTATACATTACACATACATACCAGTAAGACTCCTTGAGGGCGAGGTCGCGTGCACACATCCGCCTGGGTGACGGCAGACTACTGGGCGAGCGCTGGCGCTTTGGCATGGTGGGTCAGATCAACATATGGAATGAATTCTGTACTGGCCTGTCTGGCCATATATGGAGCGTGTCTTGAGTGTACAGGGTTTGATGAGGTCAGATCAACATATGGAATGTCAGAACAGGTCAGCTCCATATATGGAGATCTAAGGGTAGCAGCAGGGGTACAGGGTTTGATGAGGGCCCAGGCAGAGCCAGGCCTTCATTTCCAGGCCTGTTGAGAACTCTAGTTTTCGCCGGCTGCCGGGCGCAGCTGCACTGATATCTTTGGGGCAGGCCCGTCTAGAGTTTGAATGGACAGGTATCAGTTACAGTAAAAGGGACAGTTCACAGAGAAGATTGTGTGCACATCTCAATGCCCATATTCAGGCCAGGTGCTGGATGTCAGGCATCAAGGCAAACATCAAGGAAGAGGAAGAACATCCGCACACCAGTTTGTAGAGCTCCGAGACTTATTTTAAGGCAACAAATTGCGACGTTTCGACCAACTAGGTCTTCATCAGGCAAATATCGATATTATAATAATAATAATAATATCTATAATATAGATCTATATTTGCCTGATGAAGACCTAGTTGGTCGAAATTACTTTACTAAAATAAAGTAAGTCTCGGAGCTCTACAAACTGGTGTGCGAATATCAGTTAAAAGGGAGACATCGAAGAGGAAGGACAGGTGGGGAGGGATCAACATATGGAATGTCAGAACAGGTCAGCTCCATATATGGAGATCTAAGGGTTTGAGGTCAGATGTAGAGTTGCTGGCCGGCTCCATATATGCAGATCTAGGTGATGATCCAGTCTTTGCATGTATGGTTATCCAGGGTTAGATGCAGTCAGTGTCGTGATCTTCATATATGGAGACGGCCATATATGGTGGCGTGACGTGTCACCACGAGGCGTGACCATATGTGGAGGAGTGATGTCACGAGGCGTGACCATATATGGAGGCGTGATGTCACGAGGCATGACCAATGGAGGTGTGGCCAATGAACCGACTGACGGGTTTTGCAGGTTTTCATAGTAATCTGTGACCTTTGGTCGCAATAATGTGTAAAAGTAGGGCCTATGCACACAGCACCTTCAAAGCACCTCAAAGGTGCTATATGATTAATGTACATACTTAGCTAGTATCCGCACCCCTGTGAGAATGCCCCAAAAACCCACATCCGCTGTAGCCCAAGACTGGGATTGAACAAAAGAGTGATCTCCGTGACAGGACAGTCAGTCACTCCACCATGTTGGTCGTCTTGCCAGTTTTATAACGCCTAGTGGTTTGAACTGGACAGCAGTACCGTGTTAGTGAAGAAGTTCTGCTGGAATGCACTCTGCTCTCTGTGTTCTGTTTAGGGAATAAACTGCTCATTTGCTGTCGCCTGCAATCCTATGGGTTAGAGGAGCGGACATGCTAGATGTACCAAAGTCTCTTTTTTTAGGTTCTGTCCATGAGGCCCGATATCATGGAAAAAAGAAGTGCCCTCTCATCAGAGTGCAAGGATGAAAAAGCACAGTGTAAGAGAAATGGACACGCTGCCATGCTGCTCTCTGCACCCCTTTCAACCAAGCTACTTCATCCACCAATTACTGTACACAGCAGGCAGCATAAGAAAAGTGCACTTTGTTATGGTTACCGAAGATCATAAGTATCTGAAGATGAAAACGAGCATCTGTAAGTTCATGTCTGGAAATTGCAGATTGTTTTTGTGTTCTCAGGCCAAGAGAACATAAAAATGGCAAAGGAAAGGACGAGTCTCAAGACAGCACTGGACAAGAGAAGACAAACGCATAAGACAGATAATGAAGGACAGGAGTCAGGGCAGAAGCAATTTGTCTGGTGCAATGTTGAAAACAATAACAAACACACAGTAACTGCCATACTTGCATACCTACAGTAGCTATTAACTGCTTTTCCACGCCAACCCAGTATTGTAGTTCCACCACAGAAGATGTTATTTTCGCTCTGGGGGGACTTTGTCCTAAACTAGGAAGTCCAGGAAACTCTCCCTCTGTGTGGTTTAGTTTGGGTTTTTTATTTATTTTAGTCTTCAGAACACAGTGGACCCAGTGTTTTTATGCCCTGAGTGAGAGCTGCTGGGTTCTGGTCGCCATACATTCTGAGCTCTGGATGATGCCACATAGCTTGCAAAAAGAGACACAGAGACCTGTGGTATGCGTTTGTCCTTGGCTTTGCTAGTGCATGTTTGCGTGCATGTGTGCATGTGTGCATGTGTGTGTGTGTGTGTGTGTGTGTGTGTGTGTGTGTGTGTGTGTGTGCGCGCGGGCGTCCGCACGTGTGTGTGAGTGAGAGGAGTACACACTGTTTAGTGGCTAAAGTGGCATTGAAGTGACACGGATTGCATGGCCTAAAAGTGCATTTGTCTGATTGTCTATGCGTGCGTGCGTGCGTGTGTGCGTGCGTGTGTATGTGCATGCGTGCGTGTGTGCGTCTTAACTAATTGGCATGTAAAAAAAAACTTGATACTTTAGATGGTTACTGGTTAAAATGTGCAGTGGCTGCCAAAATCCAGCATTTTGGAAGTGTTTTTATTACCATCATCCATATTCATGCTTAGCCCTTAATGCATCTCCTCGAGAATAAATAAATAAAAAACGTTTGCCTCTGTAGGGCAGTATTCATGTAGGAGGGGTTTCAATTTGCCTGAGTCCTCCCCCAACCACATAAAGGAACATCTAAACTGGCCAGAAGTAATTTTGAGAATGATTTAGAGACTTTTGAGACTATTTCCAAATTTCATAAGCCTACTTACTACTTAATACTACTACAAATATTATACTTTTACTCCACTACAATTATTTGAAAACTTTATTACTATTTACTTTGTAGTTTTTGATGATTATTACAAAACTTACATTACCCACTTCAGCCATTTGAAAATAGCCGATCTGCAAGCCCATAAGCTTGTAGATTTTTTTTCAAAAGATTTTATTTGAAAACTTTGTGAAATTGGACCTTAACTGCACAATGAGGACTTTCTACTTTTGATACATTTTGATGGCAATACTTGTACTTTTACTCTGTACTGAGGAGGACCCCCTTGAAAACGAGTTGCTGCAACAATTTCAAAATAAATACTCAAGTAAATTTTGAATTCTAGACTTGTAACTTAAGTAGGTATTTCTACATTGTGTTATTGATACAAAATGTGAATACTTTTTCCGCCACTTTTCCGCCAGCAGAAGTATAGGCCTAAAAGTCCTCATAATCTGCTGAGTGTCTACATTATGGAAGTTATTACTATTCCAAAACTGAGGAGTTGTATACGTACTGTAAGCATCTACCAAGAGTTAATGACATGTCTGACTTAGTGACTTCATACTCTTCAAACAGTAAAATAAGTAAAGCCTGTTAACTTAGCCTTACTGTATACCCCCATTGGTCTACTAGTCTACACTATACTTTGGGTTCTACACTAAAATGTCTTTGCCAAAAATAGCTAATGTACAAGCTTACTTGTAGATTGGCTCTTTTAGTGGAATGTTCGGGACGCTAACATTACAGTGGTTTGACATATCCTGACATGAGAAAAAAACTTAAAAGGGGCAGATGCTCTTTGGTTGTCCACGCCAGAAAGAAATCTGGTGAACAGGTTTCTCTTAAGGTCAAGTAACCCACCAATTACTCAGTTCACCTTCAATGTCATCTGTTTTTGGATTAATAAAAACTTCTAATTTGTCAGGACAGATAATTTGAGGGCTGTAAGAACCCAGCGCTCACCAGGCTCTACGGCGGTGAGGCTCTGTCAAGAGCTGGCCACCCACAGAACAGATTTCCTACACTCAGCCAATCAGGTCATACATTAGACTTTTAATTGGTTGTAACATAATTATTCAGTTGCTGCACTTGTTGCCAATCTAGGGTTGAATCCTCTCTAACTAGTGAGAAGGTTGGTTGTGCGTGTGCGTGTGACGTGTGTGCATGCGTGCGTGCGTGTGCAAGAGAACAGCTGCAGAGGAAAGTGCGACAAGTGCCCATGGACTGCCCTCGCTCTCAATCTTTCTCTTTCTGCGCTACTTCCAAAAGGGGAACCTTGTAATTACAATAAAGCGGGACCATATTATATTGCTGACTTCCTTGAAAAGTCTGTATTTTACAGGGCAGGGCAGCTAACCTCGCACACACCCTGTTAGCCACAGCACACTGAAATAGATCTGAGGAGGAGGGGGTACGTGCCATGGCCTGGGAGGAAACAGAGAGAGGGAGTGTGAGCTGATATTACAAACACTAGAGCAGTAGAGTTTGTGGAATGGGATTGACGTTGAAGTACGGGCTAATGTAGTGAGGCGGCCATTATTGGAAAATAATCCTCAGCAGCCTCCTGAATCCTCATGAATGTGTTGCTGGAGATTATCCTGATTATTTAATGGTACAGTACAGTATGGGCGATATATCCTATTTCCATGGCTATACTTATGGACTATGGATTTTATCAGCCAATCTTGGGGCAAGCTACTTAAAAATGTATACAGCATAAGATAGGCCATTGGATTTCAAAGTGGGGTCCGGGGGTCCATGGGGGGTTACAAGGGGTCCCCAGCAAATGTACTTAATACATCATCACAATCATTTGAACCACTATCGATTTATACGTTTTTTTCTTTTTTTTTAATGTATAATTTTTATCCCACGATTTTTGTAACCCATTTTTTCACCCCTGTGTCAATTATCTAATGTGATCCTGGGCTCCACAAACCCTCCGCCAACCTGGGAAGAGCAACGGACTTGAATTTTCCCTGGTTGGATGTAACGCGTGGAAGGAACACGTTATTCCAACCAGTTCCATTCCCCTCCATCAGGCGCCCGCCCCGGCTGGCCAGGGGAAGGCAGTTTAGAGACCAGGATTACTGAATGTTTTTGTGAGGGTACCTACCCAGGGGACACGGGGAGAACATGCAAACTCCACACAGATAGGCCCTTTTGCTAACCCCGCCTCGGGTATGGGCACTGATGACGCAGAGGAGAGGACACACCGCCAGCGCCCACAGCGTCCCCAGCGGGAATCAAACCCAGGACCTTCTAGCTGTGAGGCGACAGCACTAGCAACTGTGCCACCGTGCCCCCTTATACCGTGCCCCATTTATACGTTGGTTAATCAAGCTCACAGCACCAAAGTGACGCACTGTGAGCTTGTACATCTGCTATTTTCTTTGGTTTATATTAAAGAAAAGTGGGAAACTGGTCCCTGGCACAAAATATTTGCAGATGGGGGTCCACAGCCAAATACATCAATTTGGGGGTCCTTGATTTGAATTAGTTTGAGAAGCACTGAGATAAGCTATTAGTTACTTTTCATTAAAATAAATTTTGAATCATGTGGACTGCAGGATCCACATGGGAACGGCATTGCTCCAACGTGGCTCTTAAAGAGTAAAAAAGAACCGGTTAAGTCCCCTAAAACGCCGTCTCCGTGTGGCAGAAAGGGCAGATCAGCTAAGTACTGTACTTGTGCAGGTAACGCAGAATACGTCCTCGTCTGGACAGCACTTAGACTTCATGTGGCGAGTCTGTGACTCTGTTGCCTAATAATGATGCATCTTTGATACACAACCCCAATTTTCTGGGCAACGTTTCAGCCTGACGGGATGGATGATGTAATTAGTCATTTGTAACAGATGATACTTTGGACACTAACTTGAGACAAAATGTGTGTGTGATTGATATTGAAAATAGGGCAGTAAGTTAGTAACTAACAATTATTTTGATTAATCGGTTGATTCTTTGGTAAATTATTCAAATATTCTATGTGGTAGATTTATTTTAGTTAAAATGACATTAATGTGCTTAATCAATTGACCCCTTACTGAAAACATGTAGTGCCTGGTGAGACTGAAGGAGGAGTGTGGAGCTAGGTAACATGTAGTGCCTGGTGAGACTGAAGGAGGAGTGTGGAGCTAGGTAACATGTAGTGCCTGGTGAGACTGAAGGAGGAGTGTGGAGCTAGGTAACATGTAGTGCCTGGTGAGACTGAGTGTGGAGCTAGGTAACAAAAAGGAATGCAAGAGGATAATGGGTCAGTGATCTGGACTTCAGGCCCTGAACACACCCAGCTAACCACATACCTCCAAATAGTCTGGAGAGGAGGATGGGAGGAGGGGATGGAGAGGACAAGGGCTGAGAGGCTAAGAATGGGGGGACGGAGAAAGAGAAAGAAGGTGAAACAGCACATTTAGAGGAGGGAGAGGAGAGAGAGAGACAGAGAGAGGATCGAGGCTCTTGCATAGAGAAAGGGCATGTGTGAGTGGGTGTGCTTCTTGCAATGTGTGTGGCAAGTGTGCGGCAAGTGAGGATGTTTGCGTGCTAACTAGTGTACAGTATGGCGGATGTGTGTGTATGCACACACAGGAAGACACCCCCCCCCACACACACACACACACACACACACACACACACGCATTAAGAGAGGCGTACCTGTCCGTTCCGATGTATACCCACCTTTATGTTTTTATTCCCCCTCACGGAGGAGTGAGGGAGTTCAGTTAAAAAGGCCACCATTTCTGATACATTTTGACACGTTTCTGTGGGCCAACTGTGTGTGTGTGTGTGTGTTAAATATAGGTCTCTGGGATCGCTCGGACGCACTCCATTTAACACAATCACTCACTATTAAAGATAATTTGTCCAGATGTGCCTCTAATAAATGGCCATTAGTAGGCCTACAACTGGTGATATAATTAAGGGAGGGGCAACTGGGCCGGTTAGCTTTCATTTGGTTTTGACACGTGCAGCAACAATGTTAAAATTAATGTTCCATTTACACACGTGCACACTCGCTCACTCAGGTGAGAGGAGATGAAGTTCACACACCAGGTCTTGAGCTCCAAACTTTATTTCATATAGAAATACGTTTCGACCCCTTCGGGTCTTCGTCAGGCATGAAGTATACAAAAGTAGGCGTGTATTATATACAGACGTCACAATGGACAAGCTGCTCTGCAAATGAGTAGCCTGGGCACCATTTCATTTCGGGTATATGATCCGGTCGGGAGCGGATGATATCGTTACGTCATGTTGTAGTATTGTTTTGTAGTCGACAGGCAGGAACAATCAAACAAAACGTCCTTTTCCCTCAAACCAATTTTTCTCAATAAAAGCTGCAGGCTACGAGAGCTTTTATTGTTATTCTTCCGGTTTGAGGGAAAAGGTCTGGGGGTAGGATTTAAAAAATGAGGCAAGGGGGCAAGCCACGTAGTTGGCAAAGAATCTGAATTAAGTTTTATGTGCATTTTTTTGTATGCCTGTACCTGTCCCTTTCAATTAAATAGAAATGTATGTATTTATATATATATATATATATATATATATATATATATATATAATATCAGTTTGCCATAGCTGTCTGTCACACATTGGTGGATGAGTCGTTTTAGAGCGCAAGACTTCGAGTAACAGATGGCAACAAATATCGCTCAAAGCTCGTAATAACCAAATCTAGATGGGCATCTGAATGCCTCCAAATTCCCCCAAAATGAGAAACAGGCAGACCTGAGATGGAGAGGAGAGATAGGAGTCACATGGAGGTGGCGAGGGCTGGGTGGGTGAGAGAAACCTGAAGGGAGAGGGAGGGAGAGAGGGTGGCGAGGATAGGTACAGGCCGGAAAAATCACAAGAATGAAGAGAGAGAGAGAGAGAGAGAGAGAGAGAGAGAGAGAGAGGAAGAGGGGCAGCGAGGGGGGTGAGTACACATGCAGGCATGCAGAGGGAGAAGGGAATGAATGAAGGCCATTGATGAAGAGAGTGAGGAAGAGAAAGAGGGGTGGAATAGGTGATTGCAGAAGGGGAAAGAGATAGAAAAAGACTATGAGACACTAGACAGTGGAATAATAGTGAAACAACCACCACCACACACGGTGGTGGTTGTTGTGATTTCGGTTGACCACCCAGCGAGTGCTGCCTTAAAAGTCTCCATCTAACAAGGAGTGGTGAGTGATGCTTCAGTTGAGTTGCGTGCACGGATAACACCAGACAGTATTACACATTCTGAAGTTTAAGACAATACACACATAGAGAAATGTATACAGTATTGGACAGTGGGCAGGCTGGACAAGGAATAGAACAGGAACAGAACATGTATCGCGTATCATTGTGCATAGACAGTCAGTCTCTGATAAAATATACAAACTAGTTGATGGTCATCGTATCATGGATAGCAAAAAATGCTTCTGTAGATGAGTGCTTCACCATTCATGACAGTGGTGGTGGTCAGAGTGGGGGTGAGAGAGAGAGAGGGGGGGGGGGGGGGGTGGCACCCAGAGATAAGAAAGAAACAAATAATCAAATTGAGGTGGATTTGAGAGAGAGAGAGAGAGGGAGAGAGAGAGAGAGAGAGAGAGAGAGAGGGATGGATGGATGGATGGATGAATGAATGGATGGAGGAGGGGAGTTGAAGGCTTCTAGGCCACCAGCAGTGGGATGCTTTTTTGACCGACCTAGTGGAGGAACTGAACTGGGTGTAACCTAACCGTATAGGGACTTTGACAAGACTGCTTATTTATATCCTCAGCACCACAGAATCACTGTTTATTCCATAAATAAAGGCAAACACTTCTACAGCACTCACTCACTCACTCACTCACTCACTCACTCACTCACTCACTCACTCACTCACTCACTCACTCGACTGCACGATGCTACAACATTACACAATGTGTAAATAAGCTGCCTTCTCATTCGCACAGCTTCATATTAACACAGTTTTCATACTGGTTGCCGCTCTGCTGGGATGGAATACTGTACAGTACGTGTAACTCCAAGGTGGGCCATAAGCTATGGGTCCAAACATACAACCTTCTATCTAGGCCATTGGTTCTTAAAGTGGGTTCTTAAACTGTTAATACAATTTTCAATGAATGAATGAATGAACAGTTTAATACACTTAATATACTCTTAAGCCCTATTTTATATGTGTCACGTTGTGAGTTTAAATATAGAGCTCCTACTGTAGGTCATTTGAAATGCGATTGAAATACGATTTGTGATAATATATGGACACTCCGACACTGAAGCCTGATTCATACACTACATTTACAGCTTGTAGATCGTAAATTTTCGGCAAGCATCACAGGCAGAACACAAGGGTGCCTAGTTTAAAGGCCTTGGGGGACTCTGATAAACTAAGTACAGTATAGTAGTAGTAGTAGTAGTAGTAGTAGTAGTAGTAGTAAAAATAATAAGGTTTAAGTGGTTAATCACATTTTCAAAAAGAAGAAAATAGTGTTGAAATATAGGGATTCCAGGTGGAATGTATAAAGATTATTGTTCCAGTTAAGCTATAATATATTAAACTGGAACAATAATCTCATTCATTAAATTCGAATTGAAATTACATTTTATATTCTCCTCTCCTCACCTGGAACAAACCCTCTGGGCTCTGACAAGGTCTACTTTCATTAGTAGTCTGAAGGGAAACCTATAGGGAAGCATCACCCCAATGTCAAAGTGACCCCTCTCCCCATGTCACCTTACCCCGTGACCTCTCAAAGACCAGCTGAGACTCTCCGGTTCCAACCGCGTGGCGCTGCCCATTAACCTCCACGCACGCACGCACGCACGCACGCACGCACGCACGCACGCACGCACGCACGCACGCACGTGCACACACACACACACACACGCACACACACACACACACACACACACACACACACACACACCACAACTTAACTGCCTGCTGTCGATGCTTCACATACTTGTGCTTCTCTCCTTTCATCCCGTTAAAATAAAGAAAAGCCACAACAGAAGCTTGTTTTTGCACTCTGTGTAATCAGCTTTGAGTACTGTCTCCACGTTGGTGATGCCAAAGTGCAACGAGAAATTTGTGAAAGAATCAATGAAAGCAGTTTCATAGCGGACACTTTATGTTTTCTATGTTTCTAAGGTTTCTCAATGTACAGTAGGTATTGATTGACCGACTGATTGTCTAAACAGTTCTGCTCATCCCTCATCGGCTCATCCTTTACTACTCATTATGCCACACATCCTAGGCAGTGTGCCATGTTGCTCCTATTGATCTAGTGGAGTGGAGCCCAACACAAAATGCTCCCCCCCAACAAAAACAAATATAGCTGCAAGCAGTGATAACAGGGGCCAAGCAATAAGGAAAAGAATATATGCAATACGCACAATAAGCAATAGAAAACATAGAACACTGATTACGAATGAACATTTTAAATAGCTGACCCTAACCTAACCTCAGTAAAACTAATAAACTATACCTAAACCGAACCTTAACCTTAACCCTGACCTGATGTTAAACCTAACCTTAACCCAAAAAGCCGCCAAAAAGTTATTATACAGAGAAGGTGGGGTCCTGAGAGGATTCCCACCCTAGAGAATAGACTTTCAACAACACAAAACAGCCTTTTTTCGGTGAGCAAGTAGCAAAGTAGTTTTGTTTAATTTTACTAAAGTCGGGACTCGGGAGCTCATGCACATTGTTTTGCGAAAATGGACTGAAAAGCCAGAACTACAACATTTGGAGAAGAAGAAGAAGAAGACGACGACATACAAATAGAATAAGGGACAAATAGAATAAGGCCCTCCCCGTAATAATAGTAAACATTATAGGCCTCTGACAATAGAACCTTTGTCAGACCACCACTGACAAAGGTTCTATTGTTGTGAAGGAATTTGGAGAAAACATGTGCAAATTGGGTTTCTATAGGTACTTGATTGATTTGGTCTATTTAATCTCAAAGACTGTTTGAATAACAAGCCATTGCTATTAGCAATGTCAACCAGATGCTCAATGACATTAACATGCAAAATGCCTTATATTCAGTGAACCACCAGCTGCTCCTGGACACCCTAGCAGCCGATCTAGGCATCGCTGGGACGACACTTAAGTGGTTCTCCTCCTACCTAACCGACCGGACCTATACCAGGTTTCTTGGAAAGGTTTGCTTTCATCCCCCCGAACCCTCCTGGCCTCCTAACTGGGGTCCCACAGGGATCCCTGTATTATAAATCTCTTGGAACTGTCATCTCTGCTCACAATCTAGCTTATCAAAGCTATGCAGATGACACCCAATTGTTTCTATCCTTTCCCCCCTCTGCTACTCATGCAGGTGGAAGAGTGCATCACTGCATGCCTGCATGGCTAAATTGTACATTGTTGGAGATGAGAGGGATGATCGCAAAAGCATTAGTTATTGTGTGCACGATTATTATGTGCAACAGTGCATCTGTGTGATATTGGTGATCACTTGGAGTTGGAGTCTCTCACTTTTGTCTTACTTGCAGTCTCAACTAAGATACAAAATGACCAGGAACACCACACATTGACAAAGGGCAAATAAAAACACCCACCATTTTATGAGAATGATAAACATTTATTTGTTACTCTGTCTGACATGTTTCATTTTTCATGCCAAAAGTTTACAAAGCACATGCACGCACGTCCGAAAAATGCAATCCCAGACACGAGACGCTGCACACAAGTTTCATACAATAAAATGTATTACAATTCTATCTACAAAAGTGTTGCCCGTTGCTAATGCCCCACTGAGCATTTTTGTAGTCTAATAGACGGCTAAGTGGCTAAAGAAATGGTCTAAAACGTTTTTCTTAGCGTTTAGCTTAGATTAGACGTTGAAACAACGTTGTTTCAATTCGCTTGATTAGCTTCATTTTTAGACTATTTTTACCCCATCTTTTAGCCGTCTAAAAGCCGACAATTGCTCAGTGGGGCATGCCCCAGTTGGAAATGCATGCCCAACCCAGTTATTATGTACGTGTCCCTTTTATGCCCATATATGGAGTTCTTGTAACAATGGAAGTTGTAGATCCATGCCCCACCCGTCTATGCAATACCCGTTGTACCCAAGTACCACAGACGAAAAACAGTCCAAATTTCATTCTGACCCCTCCCCCCTGGTGTTCTTGTAAGTTGGATAAAGTAGTGAAGCATTTCCCACACTGATCACAATAAAAAGGTCTATGTCCTCTGTGAAATCTCTGGTGGACATTGGTCCTGAAACTCTGGCCACATAGTTTTTGATTGATTGATTGAACATTTTATTAACAGTTTGCAGAATTACAGTACATTTCAAGCACAAACTCAATACAAAGGCTGTTAACTGTGAGTGGACGACCCAATTAAGCATTACACTTGTTTACAACAGGGTCCACCATGTTCAATTCATCAAAACATTAAGAGACGTACAAATAGACACTTCTATATAGACAAAGAACAGTACAGGAATTCATCATAATGGAGGTAAAAAGGGAAAAGAGTGGTATGGCTTCTCTCCTGTGTGGATGCGCTGATGGACCTTGAAAGCACCACTTTGAATAAAACCTGTCCCACATTGTTCACAACAGAAGGGTTTATCTCCTGTGTGAACTCTCATGTGCATTTTAAGCTGGTCCTTCTGAATGCATTTTTTCCACACTGGTCACAAGCATAGGGTTGCATTTGAATTTGCTGGTGTCTTTTAAGGTGGTACGTGCTACTGAAGTGACATCCACACTGGTCACAGTAATATGGTTTAGCTCCAGTGTGAATTCTCAGGTGTTTTGTAAGATGGGATTTGTAGTTGAAGTTTTTTCCACACTGGTCACAGATGCCAGATGACAGGAAGTAGGCCATAATAATATCACACTGCGTTTTTGCACCGGCAGATTCGCGTCTGGCCACAGCGAGGCTAGACAGTAAGCAGCAGGAAAGCCAGACTGATGATGCAACACTGGATTGAAAACAAAGATAAAGGGAATATAGTTGAGAGGTAGAAAGATTCAGTTATTTAGGCTATATTGCTTAAATAATTATGCATCCCATATTCAATTATCTCAAATGTCTTGTATATTTTACAAATAGTGAATCATTCCATCATAATAGTTTGTCGCCAGTGTAAGTTAACATGTTTTATCTACACAACTAGTGAACTAACCATGATATAATAATCCATGAGGATGCTTATATGCTGTGTTGATGGAAGTAATACTAAAAAAAAGCATAAACAAAATTCTTATTTGACTTAAATGAATAACAATTCTACACATCAAATTCAAAACAAACCAAAAGTGTAGGATTCCAAATAAAAGTACAATTATAGCAGCTTGAAAAATATGATAGAACATAGAAACAGAATAAAGATAGATGAGAGATAATAAGTAACTTACTGAGGTATTGGTGGTCTTTGGGTTTCTCCTTTTCAGCTGAATTGGCCGTGGTGGGATGGAGGAGAGTTCATCTTCACTTAAAGTCTGGGTCCACAGTCAGTTCTACTCGGTATGGTTGATATCCTGGAGGAGTTGTGGAGAAATGTGTCAACTACAAACTCTTCTTATACTGGAGAGCCTGAGATGGAACAATGAACTGCTTGGAATGGTTGGCCAAAGAGGAGCACAATAGAACCATCTGTCCACAAATCAATTCATTTCAAAGGGCTTTATTGGCATGAGAAAACATTTACAAACCAATCACAACCTAGCATACTATTACTCCACTGTACTTTCTATTGTTTTGTATTGAGTAATGTCTAACTAGATTAAAACAACTACTCTAACCACTGCATGTCAGTAAGTTACTCAACTAAATGTCAGGAGAAAAACATCCCTTGGTGTCAGGAATGTCAGTGTCTTACTCTGGATGATGTTTGCGCCCCCAGTTAGTTCGGTTAGACAGTTAATTGTTTACCCTATACACGAAATGACTGTGTCAGCTCACAACCCAATCAGTGTGTAGTCAAGTTCCCTGACGACACTGTTATCCTCAATCTACTCACAAGTGAATGCAACATCAATATGGAGTGGACATGTTTGTAACCAGGTGTGATGAACATCACTTACAAATGAACGTAAGGAAAACCGAGGAGATTGTAGTGGATCCCAGGTCTATAGGTCACCACACCGTGATCACCATGCATACATGGTCATGACATCAAACAGGTTACCTCCTATAAATATCTAGGAGTGCACATTGATTGTGGAATGAGCTGGCACTCTGTGTGCAAAAATACACCAGCGCCTTCATTTTCTCCGTAGTCTCAGACTCTTGGGTGAAAGTAGAAACATAATGATTTTTTAGCATTTTCAATTGAGTGCTATATTTCCAATGGTTGTGGGCTTCCAGTCTTCACCGTTTGGCATGGCCATCTACCTGCCGCGTTTCCCAAAAACCGACTGCACGGTTAAGCCAGAACAGCAATATTTGGCGGAAGAAGAAGAAAAAAGAATATATATATATACAAATTCAATGAGGGACTATAAGCCCTTCGGGCATGGCCCATTAAAAAAACAACACTTATGTATCTGCAATAGAACATAAATGCATCTTCTCGAGACTCTCGTCTCAAACTTTCTGGGTTTCATCCTCTCACACACCCAGTAGGCTCCTGATGCTCTCTTTGTCAACATCCTCTGCATTCCTGGTAGCTCTCACATTGTTCACCTCTCTCTGCCTCCCTCCAACCATACCATCTGTGTGGGGTGGAGGCTACTTAAAGGGCAAACAAGCAGACTTAAAGGAAAAATAACTTTTGACCCTCGTCACCCAAGGGTTGCCAGTTGGACTACCTGAACCGGCTGTGATTGTGAACATACAGTATGGGTGTTGGAAGAACCACAGAGGTGTGCTTGGGAAGGCCAAGGGGTTTCTGGCTATTTTGGGGGACTGTCTGGTAATGCTGCATTTATATAGCAAAAGGCGTTTTACATAGATTGTGCATTACACTCCAATCACACACACATTCACACACCAATGACAGAGGAAACCATGCAAGGCACCAACCTGCACATCAAGAGCAATTAGGGGTTGAGTGTCTTGCTCAAGGACACTTCGACACTTAACTCTGGGGGAGCCCGGGTTTGAACTGGGAACCTTGCGGTAACCCTTCCGGCCACTCTACCCCTGAGCCACCGCCACCCCTGGGCCACTCTACCCCTGGGCCACTCTACCCCTGGGCCACTCTACCCCTGAGCCACTCTACCCCTGGGCCACTCTACCCCTGGGCCACTCTACCCCTGGGCCACTCTACCCCTGAGCCACCGCCACCCCTGCAACAGAACTGGCCATCTATAGTGTTTTGTGCATATTGCTGTATGAGGGTGATGAAGCGAGGCTTTGCTTTGAAAAAGCATCCACGCTCAGTCAAATTTCCATGGGTAAATAAAGAGTTAAATGAAAAAAATAAAATAAAACCTCTCATTCCATCACTCACTCGCATCTCTACCCCCTCTCTCTCACCTCCCAGGTTCACCTCTAACTCGTCCACTGTACCCAGAGAGTGAGAGGAAGAGTGAAAGAGAGAGAAGGCCCTGGCCTCTGCAGGTTCCTGTCTTACAAAAGACCCCTCTGTTACTTTCCCCCGTCGCGTTTCCTTCGGCAGCCACCCCACCCCCTTCCTCAACACCCCTGTGGTACATTCCCTCCCTCTCCCCCGACGCATTCCATATTGACCCCGGACGGCCGAGCGAGGCTATCGGAGTCCCTCTCACCTCACCTCGTCTCTGTGAGAACTCGATATGAGCGCTGCTGCCTCCCGTTCATCGTGGCAGCAACTTCTGTTTCAGGCTGCAGTGGATGGACGAGACGACAGGTTGATTACAGTGATCACAACATGATCCAAGTCCTTCATCCTAATGCTTCCTTCCAGGCAACAAGTTGGCTGTTCATTGGCCGTTCATCAAACCTGAAAGATGCACTGCCCCATATCTACAAAACGGTGTCTCATAGCAATGCCATGCATTGTGCACATGTAGATTTGCCATTTTCTGTTTTGAAAGGTTCTGAAAATAATAACCAAAATAGGCAGGTTGAATAGAGTTAAAAACATTTTGAAGTAGTCATGAGGAGTCGTGACTACTGTATAGCCACATGTTGGGTAAAGTCCCTAGGTCCACATGTTGGGTAAAGTCCCTAGGTCCACATGTTGGGTAAAGTCCCTAGGTCCACATGTTGGGTAAAGTCCCTAGGTCCTGACTCCTACTGTATAGCCACATGTTGGGTAAAGTCCCTAGGTCCTGACTCCTACTGTATAGCCACATGTTGTGTAAAGTCCCTAGGTCCTGACTCCTACTGTATAGCCACATGTTGGGTAAAGTCCCTAGGTCCTGACTCCTACTGTATAGCCACATGTTGGGTAAAGTCCCTAGGTCCTGACTCCTACTGTATAGCCACATGTTGGGTAAAGTCCCTAGGTCCTGACTCCTACTGTATAGCCACATGTTGGGTAAAGTCCCTAGGTCCTGACTCCTACTGTATAGCCACATGTTGGGTAAAGTCCCTAGGTCCTGAGTTGACTCCTAATGAATTCCTGTTGGCACTATTGTTACAGGGGCCTTACAAAACAGGGTTAGGTCAAGATCTGGAGATAAACAACCAGCAGTGTGTGTCCTGTCCTGACAGGGACCAGTGTTCTAAATCAATCCTTATACCCATGTTTCCATGGCTCCCTTCTGTCACTGTCTCTGTGTCCAGCAGTAGTCCATGAGGTCGCTCATCTTCTGCCTCAAAACACCAACATTACTCGTTATTGAATTGACATGTTTTTCTATAGCGCATGTAAATGTAAACAGCTCCCCTAAGATGGAGAAAGGCTTCGGGGTCTATAGGAGTGGACACAATTTCTGGTGTGGAAATCAAACATAAGGGATTTGCTTATGGTGCATGTGGCATTAGTCCGACACCCTACCCAAAACCCAAATGCTAAACCAAACCTAACAGGAAGCCATGGGTTAGTTTTAACCTTTTACGCGTTAGTTTTAACCTGCCACGCATGTCGGGAGCCACGTGTTAGTTTTGATCGGCCACGTGTTAGTTGTTAACAGTGTTGTCGGAGGACTAATGCCTGTCGGACTGTTAGTATGTCTAACCAACGTATGCACCCCTTCCAGGTTACGGTTGCTCAGCCATTAGGGAGCAACTTTTTTAACATAATACCTGAGAGAGTTCCACAAGACAAATCAAGTTAACTGACTATTTTGGGTATACAACTACGCCACTGCAATCAATGCCAAACTTCTCTCTTATTGAATAACCAGAACATTTGGGCCTACAGCGCCAGTACGTACTACATACACCCCCCCCCCCCCCCCCCCCCCCCCTACAAGTCTGAGTTAATCAGGTCAGGGAAAACCAAAACAATCACATGCTTATTGCGGAATGTTTATGGGCCGCGATCATTCTGCCCTCTGTGTGTCATCAAAGTGCTTTTCATCTCGATCCTTTTTTGATTTCAGTTCGCTCACATCCGGCCCATTACTGAAAATAGGAAAACACAGAGCCAGTCCGAAGGATAAATAACGGGTGATGATATGGACTAACAAGGATACCCTCCCTTTCCCTTTCTCCCTTTCCTTCACCCAGTCTGTGTGCTCGTCCTTTCCTCTCCCCATTTCCCCTCGTGTCACATACATCACCCCCTCTCACGTTCTCTCCTGGCACGACCACAGTGTCATTACTGCGTGCGCGCATACACACACAGACACACAGACACACAGAAGCCAGCCAGCCAGCCAGCCAGACACACACACACACACACACACACACACACACACACACACACACACACACACACACACACACACACACACACACACACACACACACACACACACACACACACGCACACGCGTGCACACGGCACGCCCTAGTTTAGCGTGTGATGACTGCAATAATAGACCAGCTTTTGAACTTTGAGGTGGTGACACACAAATCCCAAACAAAATGTGATATGAGCTGAAATTGTGTCCATCCTCCTACGGCTATTCATTCTACGTGTCTTCTGTTGCTAAATGATTTATTAATAAAAAAAATGATAAAGATTCCAGTGATATTCTGGTGGTACAGACACTGTGACACATCCATCTCATCTTACTAGAATCGTAAGAACCATTGACTAGACCAGTGGTTCTCACCCTCTGGGTCAGGACCCCCAGGGGGGAGTCCCTCAGATGACAAGGAAGTGACAATTTAAGGACTTTTAAGACCTTTTTAATACCTAAACAATAATAATAAAAAAGAAAAGAAAAAGACGATTACGGCATCAAATGAAATTGTCAAATAATATACGAAAGAAAATTGAAAATAGCAGATCTACAAGCCCACAACGCTTTGCAATGCAAGGCGGTGTGAGCTTGTAGATCTGCTATTTTCACAATATGCATCTGTGGAACCGAGTCAAAGTAAATTGAGTAGGGATCAAGGTGCACAGAAAATCTGTGGAGATTTTGGTGACACATACTTAATTGAAAATGACATACCAAAATTTCAACCCTCTCAACTTTGGAACAGGAATACTGATTTCCATTAACAGATATATAAGTAATATACAGTACAATCCGCAATTGCCATTGTCCCGTCACGCGTCTTGTAAAATGTTACTGTTCAGTTCACGTGGGATTTTGACTTTCATATCAGATCACCCCCCTCACAATGTGTGAATGACAGAGTAGACTACCCATTTGATGCTTTCTTTGAGTTATACACATACCTGAAAATAAAGGGTGGCATGTTGGTGTCTGTCTAAAGCTATAATTTGCAGGCCTTGCTATGCATGGTCTCAGCTATACGGTTTGTGGAAGAATATAGCTTGCATATAGGCCTATATCCATGAGCATTCTGCCAAGACAATGCTGATGTGAAAGAGTACAGGGTGTGGTTAGCTCTTGGACGTAATTATTGTAGCGTGGGTTGGCTTGTGGAGACACCACAATGGCCACACAGCGGCCCCCACCTCTTTGTTTCCCAGGCTTGATAACGTGTGAGCAAAAGGGTGATTTATAAACACGTTTTAACTCATGGGTTTGTGCCAGGGCTCATTTCCTATGGAGAAGATTATTGTACTATATTTATCATTTGTCATAATCCAAGGAAGGTTGTTAGACGTGTTAGAAGTTATTTATCTGCCCATCCACCAACTGTAGAGATGCATTACGTCAACCAAGCCTCAACGACCCTGCTTTCAGTAGAATGGCATGGTAATGATCATAATAAACGTTACTTTACCACATACTTAATTACCCTGAGTGACGGTTCCTAAGCCCATTATGTCAGGAGTATGTCTTCTGTTTCTGTAGCATGAGGGGCGTGTATCAGCATCAGTAGACATCGGATAGACTTGTCGGGTAGTCTTTGGTATTGAACCCCGACCTCCCAACCTCAGGGTGGACACTCTAACCACAATGCCACTGGACTGGTATTAATAACAACAATAATTTGGTCCCCATTAGGGTGTTTTTGTGTCAAATACGTAAAGTGTGTCCTCTGCATTTAACCACAACTACTATAGAGCAGTGACAGTCCAATGCAGTTGCACTTTTCCAAATGTGATGTCATCACATTTGGAAAAGTGCAAGTGCATTGGACTGACGCTGTCCCTCATCGGATAACAAAGACGAAGGCCCTGGTGAAACTCTGACTCAACTTTAAACCACGTTTAAAGTGACATTTTGGTGTGCACTCTCTCTTGCTCGTGCTTTCTTCAAAAAATGTGCATTACAATAAAAACACTAACAAGAAAAATAAACATCAATACAGCATATTGTTCATATGTATACTGCATATAGCATTATGTCTATATAATTGTGTGTCTATCATGTTCTGATAAAAAAGCAGTAAAAGTTGCACTCAGAACTATGGAATTATATGTCTAGATTTCTCCCACATTTAGCTCCCATCACGGCCGCTATGCCACGCCCCCCACAGCCAGCTAAATGTACCATGGTTTGTCTACAGGCATGGCCTAGCCGCTAGCGTATCATTACAGCTTAGAACATGGGGGAAAGAAGTGACCAGTAGTTTGGCTCAGTTAAATGTTGTCCCTAGTACTGCTTTCAAAGATTTTTGTGAAACCCGTACCGCCTCTCCTCTTGACATGGAGACAACAAGTTCTATAAAGTTCTATGTGTTTTTGATAGATAATAAAAGCGACCTGCTTGCGCTTTTGAGCTCCAAAACACAGTCAAGTTTAAAGGCATTTATTACACGGCTTGGTTGAATGCTTGATTCTGATTGGTCAATCGCTGAATTCAGCGGTGTGTTATTTCTTGATTGATTTACTGCTCTTTCCAACATGACAGCCATGTAAACACACACAGTGCCATTTACAGCTAAACATTACTGTCAAAAATGTTTTTGGAAACATTTGAGCGAGAAATAGATGATGCAGTACTGATTAACGATGCAGTACTGATGGTTAATCACCCTGTCGGTGATTTATCTATTAAAAATGACTACTCAGCCATACCTTATATAACAAAGCCCTTCCTAGTCCGAACATAATTACAAACCAAGCTGAGTCAGATGCTATTGGAGCAATAAGGAGTGAACTGATACCAAACATTGATTTATTACCAGTGTTCATATCAAACTGGTGTCTTAAATGCTACACCATTATTGGGCACAATACTACAAGGGATACAAAGGACAAAATCATACTGTTTTGATTTATATTGCCTGACTTAGAATCATGTAAACATTCCTTTCTTACTATAGGCTACATGCGAGTACTGTATGTCATTATGGACAATTTGTCAAATGCTACTATAAATCTTTGGAGACATTTGGTTAGTATCATTATGAAGATGCAAACAGACAGACAGACAGACGCACGCACACACCTTCAGGTGTGTGTTTATTAATGTTATGTGTAGCTTGTAACTGTGTGTGTGTTTGTGTGGATGCATATAGGTATAACGTATGTACTGTGTGTGTGTGTGTGTGTGTGTGTGGAATGTGGATCCACACATGTCCATGTGTGTTTTACTGTGTGTGGAGCACTTCTCTCACAAAGCAGCGCCCAGCAAATAGCTGCCGGCGAAAGACATCAAACACTGCTCATGTATTCAGCACTCTGCAACGACACGTACCCGGTGAGATGGGACGTTTCTCCGAGGAAGAACTTGAAAAGATGGAGGTACATAACGCCCTCTGAATCAAAGGTGGTCTTTATGTAAAGCCAACAACGCTCTGTGCACCTAGAAGAGGATGGAGGGATGGAGTGAAAGTGTGAATGAGACAGAGAGCAGACGTTCTTAATCCAGAGTGATTTACAATAAAGACTACTTCCCACCCTGAGTCTCACCCTACCTGGGTTCCCCATTCAATACTCATCCATCCCATAAAACCTTAAGCAGGTGAGGTCTCTTACTAGTAGTGAAAAAAGGTAACCTCGAGGTAATGTATCAAACGCATAGAAAGGTGTTCTTTTACCTAGGATCCTACATTATATATTTCTAATATCAGTCTAAACAGTCTAATATCAGAAAATCACACTCGTGTGAAATGAGGGGCGCTCTTATCATCATACATCACATTCCGTGCTCAGCCAATCAAATCATCACAAATCATTGGTCATTCTGGCCAATCACTTTTGGTGTCTTCACTTTTCTGCCCTCACTTTTATATGTACTTTGCTCAGCCAATCAAGTCATCGCTATGGGGTGATCAGCCAATCATCAGCCAATGTTTGTGTTCACACAGACCCGGAAAGATGAGCATAGGAGGGGCTAGCGCCCCTCAAAGATAAATATTCTGTACATTGAAACCATAGGATGCCAGGTCTACAAATGAATCTGGCAGCAGTCTACATAACATAACAACACAACACATGGTAATACATCAAATAAATAAATACAAAATTAATAAAACAAATAGTCATCAAGAATCATAAGGAAGCTAAGAACCTAGCATCTGTCTAACAGTAGGACATCTGTACAGTAAAGGTATAAGTATACACTATAGAGTACTATGTCTACATAAAAAAAAAGATTGGGAGTGAGTCTGCAGTTCTAATTGCAATGTGAAGTTCATTCCTTAGTTTTGAAGCCAGACGGAAGAAGAGTCTGGGACATGTGAAGCGCTGTCCCGGCTGTTTTAGTGAATGTTCTGCCAGCCTCCCTGTGTTGGCTGAACTGAGCGTGCGAGGCGGGTTGTAGGGTCCGATCAGACTTTGAAGATATGGGGTTGCCATATTGGTTGCTTGAAGGCCAACATCAGAGTTTTGTACTCGTGCGGGCAGCAACCAGGAGTCAATGGAGGGAGCGGAGAAGGGGGCAGACATGTGAGAGCAAGACTGCAAGGTCATCAAGGCTAGGGCAAGTGCTACGGGCTAAGGTGGAGAGAGAGCATGGAGACTGGGTTGGAGAGAGAGAGGGAGAGAGACAGAGAGAGAGAGAGCATGGAGACTGGGTTGGAGAGAGGGGGAGAGAAAGAGAGACTGAGAGAGAGAGAGAGCAGGGCAGATGGAATGGTGAGGATTTTACAGTACTGTAGGAAGGCTGTATAACAGACAGAAGGCCAGAGCAGTCTCACTGAGTCTCAGTGTTGGTTCCCAAACCTTTCAGGTTTACTCATAAGAGAGATTAGACGTTTGCCAGGGACCCTGGCACGCACAACGTGCCCTTCGTGAAGAGTTGCGAGCTTGTAGATCAGCTATTTTCACTATTTCTTAATTATTATTTCTTATCTTAGATGTGTTTTTGTTTAAAATGTATATCTTATTTTACAATGATGGGATGGGACAGAGAGAGAGAGAGAGAGAGAGAGAGAGAGAGAGAGAGAGAGAGAGAGAGAGAGAAGGTAGAATACGAAGTGGGAGAGAAGGTGAAGGAAGGGGCGTGGGAACAAGCAGAAGGGAGAGACAGAGGGCCGAAGAGAGGGTGAGAAACCAAACAAAGGGAGTGTGAGGAGAGTGAGTGAGAAAGAGGACTAAAAAAAGAGATGGTTAAGGGGCAGACAGAGAGGTCAAAAGATGGACGACAGACAGGAGGATAACGGGTAGAGGTAGAGGATGTTTAGCAGTAGTGTTAAAAGAGCACAAGCAAGGTTAAAGACACAGGCTTTCAGTCACACTGTAAAGTGTTTTTTGGGACACTTGGGATCTTATGTGTGTGCAGGAACTAAAACAATGAATAATGTTCCAATCTAAGGTTGCGATAAAAAGTCATAATGTATATCAAAATATCACACAAGCAATAATTTATCTTCCTGCCAAGTTTCTAGTATTTATGATGATAACCAGTTACTTTATCTGACATTTTTGTCCTTTTTCTAATTTTTTTTAATTATGCAGGCTTGAGCCCAGGGGTATAAGGCTCTTTATCTAAATACAAATGCTGCTGTGCCGACATGACTTTTACCAACCTTCATGAGGCTCAGTCTAGTCGACTCTACACACTACAGAGCGGCCATTGTACCCACTCCCCCTGCTGGTGGCTCCAGGATTTACAGCCACACTTTCCACAGTAGCACACTTCTCACCGTGGCACCTGTATAAAATCTGCTTCTGTGTTATTATGTGTGTCAAGTTATTTTTGGGAAGACAAAACTTCTACTCAAAACTATACTCTCTCACAGAGAGAGAGAGAGAGGTCCCTATAATCTAGGGCAGTGGGGTCCTTGAGGGGGTTCCAAATGGACCCTTACAGGTCAAATGATACCGAAAATTGACCTGTAGGGGTTCATCTGTACACTCTTAACTCTTTGAGCGTTTCAAGGATTTCTATATAGTTTGTAGACTTCTCTATGGCCAGAATGGCGTTTTTGAATGATTTATTGAAAATTCTCTGTTGTGAATGTGTGACAACGAAAGACCTTCAGAGAAAGCTTGACTTGTCTGCTTCCAGGAAAAAAATGAACTGAGTTGATAAAATGTTTAGTTCTTGTGTTGGAAGCCATTTAAAAGAGCCTGCATTTACACTGTTTCTGTTTCTAGGACAACCAAAAAAAGTTATGCCCGGTTGAAGTTTTATTTTCTAAATAACTTTTTTTCTGCTGGGCATACATAGCCATGCAATATCTCATTTTAAAGGGTGAGTTGTCTAGTTCAATTAAAATAAAATAAAAAGTTTCTCACATGTACCACTGTAGATATTTTGCCATCTATAAATAGCATGGTCAGTCATGATCAATCTGACCTATCCAGCTAAAAGTCCCCATAGCTCTGAAATTGGAACATCATATAAACTCAATTCTTTTTTGGGGTAAAATTAGACATTCTAACGCACATTTTGATATATACCATGTTTACATAGTCTTACCAGTACCTTGTCTATTCATGCATGTATCTCAAAAACCTGTTATGAAGAAACACAGTTTTGATAAAAAACACATCCAAGGACATTGTTTTGATATGACTTGGTGCCCATGATATGTATCAAAATATAGACTTGAATGTATACTGTATTATAAAAAAGAAATTGAGTTATTACCATCTACCGTTACAGAGTAAATCACAGTTGAAACTTGCTTAGTCATATACAATAAACCTCACAATAGTGAACAAAATAGTCATGACAGGTCTAACTCATTGTAAAAGCGTATTTTATTTTTTACGACTACTAACATAATAAAATGATAAATATTACAGAAAATAAATAGGCCTACATACAAAACAGTTACTCCTCCCCTAGCTCTGATCCATAGCTCTAAATGCGCATTTAGAGCTATGGATCAGAGCTACTCCTCCCAAATGTCCCCAAACCCAGTCCTTGACGGTGTGTGTGTGTGAGTTAACCTGACTCCGCCATATGGGGCAGCAGAGTGTACACTGTGTTCCCCCCTCCTGCTCCCATCTGGGAACTCTCAGGCAGACTTGATGCCCGGCCACAAAACGGCCTGGCCAATCAGCAGCAGCTTCTAGCAACTTCTAGCAGCAGCTTCTAGCTTCTACTAGCTGCTGCTGATTGGCCAGGCCGTTTTGTGAGCAACTTCGCTTCTAGCTGCTGCTGATTGGCCAGGCCGTTTTGTGGCCGGGCATCAAGTCTGCCTGAGAGTTCCCAGATGGGAGCAGGAGGGGGGAACCCAGTGTACTCTCTGCTGCCCCATCTGGCGGAGTCAGGTTATGTGTGAGTAGGCTAAATAAAAAAAACACCCAAAAACTGCCCCCCCTGAAATGAATGAATGAATCCGGTTCAGTGTCGGAGAACGCCATCGCAGTCTTGACTCTTCATCTTCCTCCTCCTCCTCCTCATCTGATGCCAGTTCTAAATATATAAAAAGAAATAAACATTTTAGCTGTAGTCAGTGCACGCTACTATTACATGGCGTTTTACCCGGCTGCTGGCGATCAATGATTTTATTGTGCAGTGTCTTTGTGGGCCGAGTCGTGGCATGACAAATACAAATAGATGCTTGTATAAGTAGTATCACGATAAAATAATATGGCAACGTTAGAATGAAACACCAATGAGTGATCGGTGGTAATGTAGCTAGCTGCCCAGGGTATATCCAGCACCATTGCGTCGCAATCATCCAGCAACATTGGTACTGGCTATTGCCCGGGCTTGTGGCCCGGCCAATAGCCAGTACCATTTGTGCAGTGTTTGTTAGCAACTACTACTAGCCAACAGCCAGTGGAATGTGGTGACGTGATGGTGCTGGATATACGCTGGGCAGCTACATTACACGCGATCACTCATTGGTGGTGTCATTCTAACGTCGCCATATTATTTTATCGTGATACTAATTATACAAACATCTATTTGTATGCCACGATGCCACGATTCGGCCCACAAAGACAGTACAATACATTCATTTGATCAGATGTTTTTGTTAGCTACGTCGATCACCTATAGTACCGACCCTTGTTATATATTCTCCGACTATGCATGTCACGATGACTAAACCAGTTAGATCTATCCATATATGGTTCTACCACATCTATCTGATATCAGCACTAGGTCGGCTCGGGCCAAATATAGGGATCGTCTTACTAGACATGTCATATTAGGGCATTTTCGAATACAATAAAATTACCTTTTAGCGAAGGCATCAGCCTTGGTGGTAACTCCGGTGGGGAGAAGAAAAAACATTGCACACGTGTAATCCGCGAGGGTGGATGTTGCAGCCCGGCCAACGGTCTGGGACTGGAGAATGCCACTGGACACGGATGGATCATTTTTCAGATTGTTTTTTTTGCGGCGACTGCAAACCTGGCTGAAAAACTCTTCCTCCAGTGCCCACCTCGGAGGAGTCAACCAACCCCCCTGTTCACTGGGGGCTGGGCGTCAGTTTCCAATAGGAAAGCATACACGTGTGTCACGTGACACGGGAATTCTGGGAAATGTAGTTGATATTTATGCTCAACACTATATACAGAGGTGCGGACCGAATTAATATATTGGTATTAATAAAAAAAGAGAACTACGGAAAATCACGTACAGGGCAGAAAAGACTGATGCAAAACTCCACGTGTTTTCCAGTAGTAATCTGTCTAAGGGTTAAGAGATATGGGGGTTCTTGACATTAAACGGTTTGAGAACCACATGCACATCTATGTACAATTAATGCAGAACACAGTAGGCCAAAAACGTAGTAACAAAAAATAAATAATAATAAATAAAATAAAACATGTTTCCCATAGACTTCAACCTCAGATGTTTGTTCATTTTTCAACCTGGATGTTAATCCATCAGATATGCCAATGAAGATTGCCAGTTACATCCCGAGGACTTTCAACTTTGCTGATGCTTGTTTAATTGCATTGTTGCCTTTTTGTTAATCTTACTTATTTTGGTTGTACAATTAACTTCTCCGTTTTTTATTTGTATATTGTAAAGAACTTTGTAACATTGTTATGAAACGTGCTATATAACTACAGTTTACTATTACCAGTAAGACGCCCTGAAGGCGAGGTCGCGTGCACGCATCCACCTGGGTGACAGCAGACTGCTGGGCAAGCACTGGCGCTCAACATATGGAATGTCAGAACAGGTCAGCTCCATATATGGAAATCTAAGGGTGGCAGCGGGGGCAGTGTCTTGAGTATACAGGGTTTGATGAGGTCTGGCCATATATGGAGCGTGTCTTGAGTGTACAGGGTTTGATGAGGTCAGATCAACATATGGAATGTCAGAACAGGTCTGCTCCATATATGGAGAGCTAAGGGTGGCAGCGGGGGCAGTGTCTTAATTGAGTGTACAGGGTTTGATGAGGGCCCAGGTAGGGCTGGGCCTTAATTTTCGGGCCTGTTGAGAACTGTAGTTTTCGCTGGCTGCCGGGCGTGATTGCACTATTAACTTTGGGGTCGGCCCATCTAGAGTTTGAATGGACAGGTATTTGTCAAAAGGGATCAACATATGGAATGTCAGAACAGGTCAGATCTATATATGGAGATTAGAGACCTGTGGATGGAGTTTGTCACCCGCAACCGCAAATTCATTGTCCGCCCGCTATCCAACCGCATCATCCTATTCATATTAACCGCACCATCAGCCAACAGCGGTTACCCGTGGCAACCACGGCTAAATCCGCCATCCGCAGGTCTCTACTGGCTTGGGACACCACAATGGAAATATATGAGGGCATAACTCATAACCCAACTCACCCGTTATCCAACTGCATTAATTTATCATCCTATTTATATTAACCGCACCATCCGTGGCTACATCCGCCAACCGCAGGTGTCTAATGGAGATCTAAGTGTTTGAGGTCAGATAGAGTTGCTGCCCGGCTCCATATATGCAGATCTAGGTGATGATCCAGTCTTCTCCATGTATGGCTATCCAGGGTTTGATGAGGTCAGAGTCATGATCTTCATATATGGAGACAGCCATATATGGAGAGTCGACCATATATGGTGGTGGTGGTGTGACGTGTCACGAGGCATGATGGGCTGACAACCATATTTGGAGGCGTGACCTGACTGACGGATGGGTTTTGCAGGTTTTCATAGTAATCTGTGACCTACGGTCACAAAATTCGCCAAAAATATCAGATGCAGGCAAAGAGATTGTGTGTGGAGACGGGGAAAAAACTGTCCAAGTACAGTTGCAACTCTGGTTAAAGGTGATTCTACAAATGCCTTCTAAATCAGTAGTTCTTTCAAAAATGTTTAAAAATAGCAGACGTGCAAACGAGCTTGTCAATGGGCTATTTTCAAACCACATATAGTCTCCATAGGCCAGAGTTCAGCACCACAGCATTACAAACATTCAGAGAGCTCTTAAGCTCTAAGGACATTATTGTACATGGTCTACAAATAAACTGTAGCCTAAATACATCAAACACTGTTATTTCATTTCAATATGTCATTCTGTGTTCCAAATGATGAGTGAAGTTCAAGTTCAATGTCTGTATGTAAGCCACAGGGCCAAATGGAGTCGCTCTGGCCAGGGGACCTGAAAGGGATGGACAGCCAACTTCAGGGCCATAGTGCTGTATGGGAGGAGCGATACTAAGAAAGAGAGTTAAAGCGATAGTTCACCCCCAAAATGACTTTTTTTCTCTATCGATTACTCACCCCATGGAGACTTTTTGCCGCATTCCTAAGCCAATGCTCCTATACGCCTCACTCCCCGAACCCACCTCACCCCTGGCAATTTTGATAGGCTGGAATGGTAGGGTTAACAACAGAGTACAGCATCTTGCAATTTTTATTCATTTATTCAGATGGATCCCCATTAGCTGCCACCGAAGTAGCAGCTACTCTTCCTGGGGTCCATGACAAACAATGGGTCTGGTCTACAGCATCTTGCAATGGGTGGCTCAGGGGTAGAGTGGCCGGATGGTAACCGCAAGGTTGCCAGTTCGAACCCGGGCTCCCCCAGAGTTAAGTGTCGAAGTGTCTTGCTCCTGAAGTGTGGTTGGTGCCTTGCATGGTTTCCACCGCCATTGGTGTATGAATGTGTGTGTGAATGTATTAATGCCTTGGATAAAGGCGCTATATAAATGCACCATTTACCATTTGAAATGGGTCTGGTCTACAAGATTCGCTACACTACCAAGATACCCATGCATGATGTACCTGTCTAACTACTTCCTTAATGTCAATGAAGTCCACACTCACAACATCAGAGGGAGTTCAACAAACCACGTGCAACCCAGATTCGGCTCAAACAAGGGATTCAATTCATTTCGCTCCTAAAATGCAACTAAAATGTGGAACGCCCTAACAACAGCCATTAAGACATGTGAATCCCTTGACTGCTTCAAAACCGCTCTCAAAGAGCACCTATACGGAGGGCTGCAATTCGAAACTGCATGGCCCTGTAAATTAAGTCGGAGCTCCCCCACACCCCTTTCTCCCAATACTGTACATGTTTTCCCTTTTTTCTTTCTTTATATATGATATGATTATTTCCTGTTTTTTTCTGTTAAGTGTATATTTGCACGTCTCAAAATGTTCTGATTTTGAAAATGGTGGACCCAGTTGTAAACAATTGTAATGCTTAATATTAATCATGGTTCATAAACAGTTTTTGTATTGACCTGTGCTTTCGTTTGAAATGTACCCATTCTGCATACTGTGAAATAAAAAAATCAATCTATCAATCAAATAAATTGATGACCAGCTCCCTATAGAGACACAAAGGAGACTATTTATGACTCCATAGCGAACGACTGCCGGTCATCAAATGATTGGCTTAGAAATCAATGCGACAAAAATATCCAAGTCTCCATGTTGTGAGTAATCGACAGGAAATGAAATGAAATGAGGGCATATTTACCCAGGGTATCTGGGCTAAGCTCAAGAACTTGTTTCCAGCCAGGCCCTGCTCATAGAACACATTTCATCGTAGTGGTTGATGCCTTGTTCAAGGGCATTTCAGCGGTGGTAATTTTTAACGTGTCGGACGGCTGGTTCGAACAGGGAACCTTCCGGTATCTAGACCGCGCCGCTATCCGTTCGGCCACCGCTGCCACTAAAAAATACATTCTGGGGGTGAACTATGCCCTGAGTGATAGCTAGAGAAAAGGACTCACGAGAGATGACAGGAAGGAGAGGGGGAGAAAAAGACAAATGACTAGGCAGAGGAGTAGTATAAATAGACAAGACAAATGGGAAGAGAGCAGCACTGCCCATTGCTGACCCAGCGCAGCCCTCCAGCAGATCATCAACCTCACCTCCACCTCCACCCACATCTCCACCGTCAGCTCAGCCATTTTCCTGCTACAGGTTTGTCCTAGAAACAGGAGGGTGGGGCAGAGAAATGGGTGTCCATGCCCGGCTGCATTCAAGACCAACCTCACCCCCCGTTGAGCAAACAGTGACACGGAGGGGTGGAGAGAGAGATGAGA
Organism: Electrona antarctica; assembly: GCF_951216825.1. Classification (NCBI taxonomy): domain Eukaryota; kingdom Metazoa; phylum Chordata; class Actinopteri; order Myctophiformes; family Myctophidae; genus Electrona; species Electrona antarctica. Next base: position 22,726,165 of record NC_136796.1, on the reverse strand, counting down.
AGAGCATGGTTACTAGTCCCCACACACACAGTGCACAGTGCTCCCTCTGGTGTACGGAAGGTGTAAGTGCGGTGCCAGGAGTCGCTCGGGGCCTGGGGGTCCTGCCGGGACTGAGTCAGCTCAGTGAAGTCCCAGGCTCTCTGCTGGTATATGGAGGAGGGAGGGAAAGAGCAGAGCCAAACTGGGACATTCCATTTCACTGGACAAGGGGGTTGGTGTTTTACCTGTCTGAACCTTGCAATCATCTTGCTCTAGCGGCGAGTGGCCAGTCCTTCTGGTTCCTCATGCCATGTGTGAACTGGGAAAGACAGCTTTCAGAATCGGTACGTGCGCCTGGTTCTTGGAACCTCTTGCAACAAGATCTTAAACTAAATACCCTAGCATCTATTATTGGCCATTTTAGGAATTTACTTAACCATTCATTACCTGTATGCAACCGTTTTAACAGATTGTCAACATGCCACTGTTTTAACCGATTGTCAACATATTGTCTTTCTTTGTCGTTCTTATGTCATTTAGCTATGTGTAATGTAATCTCTGCATCATCTCATAAATAAATAAATAGTTATGTGTTTGAGAAGCATAATCAACACAAATGTAAAGTGGACATTAAAATGCAAGGACAATTGGAAACTATTCTGCTAAACTGATCATTGATATTATTAGATAACTGTTGTATTGGTGTTACTGCAGCTGTCTCAATTCACTAAGGATTAGTAACTAACCCTAAATCATGTGTCCTCCTTGGAATATTTTACAATAATTGTGAAAAGATATCACTCATCTGCCAGTTAACTTGGGTGGAGTGCTGGAGCTAAAAGGAAACCAAATGAACAATAAAAGGCAGCCTCCTCAAAACCGTAAGGAAATAATCTGATATAGTTTATATTTTATATAGCAAGCTTTCGGTCACAGAGTCATGCCTGAAGGTCTATGACCGGAACATTTTTGGACTGTTTAGAGTGTACGGAGGCTGACTTTTATTGTACAATACATAATAATTAAAAGATATGTGGTACAATTGTCATCTTCATGCATTTGCAATGTTTCAAACCATGACCATTTCTGGAAAAGGTAAGAAGAAAACTTCAAAGGAAAGAATGAGGGACAGCCCAGGTAAGTTACAGTATTAAAACCTTTAAAGAATGAGGGACAGCCCAGGTAAGTTACAGTATTAAAACCTTTAAAGAATGAGGGACAGCCCAGGTAAGTTACAGTATTAAAACCTTTAAAGAATGAGGGACAGCCCAGGTAAGTTACAGTATTAAAACCTTTAAAGAATGAGGGACAGCCCAGGTAAGTTACAGTATTAAAACCTTTAAAGAATGAGGGACAGCCCAGGTAAGTTACAGTATTAAAACCTTTAAAGAATGAGGGACAGCCCAGGTAAGTTACAGTATTAAAACCTTTAAAGAATGAGGGACAGCCCAGGTAAGTTACAGTATTAAAACCTTTAAAGAATGAGGGACAGCCCAGGTAAGTTACAGTATTAAAACCTTTAAAGAATGAGGGACAGCCCAGGTAAGTTACAGTATTAAAACCTTTACTTAGACATGATACAACAAACAGAAACAAGAATCAGAATTGATGAATGAACGGGGGAGAAAAAACAACAACAGTATTCATGTTTATCTTTTCCTTTCTTTCCCAAAGCACACAAAATAGCCAATCAGCTCCGTGTGTGTACTGGAGATACAAACAGGACAAACAACAGGCCAGTGAGAGAGAGAGAGAGAGAGAGAGAGAGAGAGAGAGAGAGAGAGAGAGAGAGAGAGAGAGAGAGAGAGAGAGAGAGAGAGAGAGAGAAATTAAGAGTAAAATAAAATTTAAAAGAGAAATTTGAGTGAAGATCCCATTTTGATATGACTAATTGTTGCATTGTATTTTAATGCTCTGTAATAAAACCGAATGAGCGCAGTCAAGAGACGTGAGGAAACATACAAAGAAGAAGAGCTGTGTGTAACAAGCATTGGTGAAGTAAACGATAAGAGGAAGATTCTAGATCTGCTGAAAAAGCTTTTGTTCCATCTTTTTCCTTCTCCGTTGACAACTTAACAGCTGATCCTGAAGTTCTTGGATGAATTCACAACCCTACATCTCTCTCTCACTCACTCACTCACTCAAACCCACCCTTGGCGAGAAGTCACTAATCTGAAGCTAATTCGGTAGAGATTTCTTTATGTTTGCATTTCTGCATTTCCTGTCTTGGCTGGCAGTGTTTAGCTACAGCCACATGCACGATGCAACAATGTTAAAACACCAGTTTTTGGACCCAGACAAACAAAGAACATTAACTTAATTTATCCCTCCCACCACAAAAAAAGGGGAAAAAAAAGAAGATAAAAAGATGTGCGGAGCTAAATCTGTGGCTAGGTTAGCCCAGTCAAATATTCCTAATTTGATTCATTCAGTCAGTCATTGGCCTGTCCTCTTGTAGAAACCAAAGCAGAAAATCCCAGAGCCCCCGATAAAAAGCACCGATACACAGCTTAAGCACCCAAAGAGGGGGGCACCAACTGGTCAACTTGACCAGTCCAGCCGTCTCCACACCTCCTGTGAAACCATTCCTATTTGGGGACCCTTTCTAGTACACACTACAAAGGCCTAACTTTAGTGGTACACACTCTTTACTGGACACTACTGTACAGTACAGTACACACTCCACAAATGAGCCACTCGGGGAACTCGAGTGTCCCTGCATTCTAACATGACTGCTTCCAACAGTTTGGCAGTGATACAGATAAAAAGTAACACTTTGACTTTACTTGGGTCTTGTTCCTTCGTGTTATTGTGTATGAAGCCATGGATGAGAATTATGCGCACTTAATCACGCTGTATGTTGTATTGTTAAACATTGTATGTTTTCATTTAAAGATTTCCCAAGTACTGATACAGTAATTCTGTGTACATGTACTTTTCCATTACACAGCTCAATAACCTGGAATAAGTCCACATAACATAAAATGTTATAAAGCTAGTAGGCTTAGTTAAGGGTGGTGGTCTGAAGGCTTAGAGATGCATTGTGATCAAGATGGAATGGATCTGTCACTCCATATCTGATGATTAGTCACAGCCTTTGATGTAGTAAATAAACATTTTCTTATTACCCCAAATAATGCGGGTAATTTAAAAAAAAAAAACAGTAACAAAAGAGGCGACAACATTTCTACTGCTAGTCTAAACAGAAGCTTCACAGCGTGCGTCGTCTGCATCGGGTACATTATCTTTGGGCTGTGCGCTGCCGGCACTGCCAGTCTCCCGACTGAGACCGACCGTCCGTCGCCGCTCTGCCATCAAGTAAGGTATGCGGAGAGGAACAGATTACGCGGAGGAGTCCCTGCCCTTGACACCCAACAGCGTTGCACTTTTTATAGACATACAGGCAACTGCCAATAAGGAAATATCCTCAGTATAGGAGAAATACAATAAAAGTATATAGGGCAGCTCTCACTTGCAGTTCAATTAATCTCACCACTCTGTTGATATAATGGATTGAGATGGCCTTGGTGTCATGGCTTACTCACGTCCACGACACGTGCATCAAAACCATTTACTGAACACTCCTGCCCTGAGAAAACAGCCAACCGACCTTCTGGAGCAGACTTCGACCAGTAGGACACTGAAACCTCACCCACCCAAGGATCACAGCAACCACTCAAACTGAGCATTCGTAGGAACTTCACCATTTAAGTGGTTGGGTGGACCTAACTGTTAAATGCACACCATAACTTAACAGAGCCGCAACAAGCAGCACTACTCTCTATGTCGTTTTTTAGCCTCATTCAAAGAGGTATTTTCTTCTCAGGGACACACGTTCTCCATAGTCTCCACTTTTCATCCCAGCGTGTGGCGAGCCGGACCATAAGTACAACTAGGTTGACATTCAAGCGGTTAAGACCTGGGAGAGAGTGCAGAGTCAGAGGAGAGATGAAGAGGCTGGGAGGGATATGCTTCTAAAGCATCAAGCCATCACTGTAGGGCCTGGTCTGCGTTCCTCTACGCAATCATTTCATTTTGAGTAACAATCCTCTAAGAGAGCTCATCACAGCACTGTCAAACTGACAGGCTTTGGCAAACATACTGAAGTTCAGATGCAGACAGTCCACACACACTTGCATATCACGGCATGTGGTCTCCCCAAAACTGGGACCCTTTTCCCCTCACTAAAACAGCGTGGCAAAACTAGAACGTCAGCTTAGTTAAGCCAAGCATAATTCTGGGACCTCTGATACGGGCAGTTGTAGCTGAACATAGAATAACGTCCGTTGTGGATGAGTATACAAACCACTGTCAGAAAAATCCTATGTTACTATCTGTCACGTTGGGGTGTTGGTGGCAAAAACATAATACATTTTGGTTGACTGAGAATTTAAATAAAAATGTTTATTTGCTCATTTGTTCATCTTCAATGTTTTCCAGTGCAATAAGTGCAAAACATCCAAGTCTCAGCCATAATAACCACGTGTGTTCATTCATGAGAGAACTATGTGAGATGACAAAAATACCCAAACTCTTTCTTGGAGCCTTTGAAAAAGACATTGTATGAGGTACAGTATGCAAGTTTGCCAAGATGGAGGTATTTATCAAAACAGCACATCGCTCTATGTTACAGAAGATTGACCATGTCCACTGTTCAGGCCAAGTTTAGCTAAACCAATAGCCGATTGAAAGTCAGTTTAGCTAATTTCAGATTTAAATAACCTCAGCTCATAGCAAAGTTGATTTATCAAAGATATAGCATTACAAGAAATTAATTGTTCAATAATATAATTAAGGCATGGGAATTAGGACAAATTTCACTGCCGAATAATCTCATGTGATCGACATGACAACTAAATTGTGGACAATTCCTCTCATGGATGACTTAAAATCTCTCATTCTACAGGATCACATGAACATGTCTGGGCACTGTACACTTTTAAATGTTGGAGATCTAGGAACTCTAACCTAGTCTATGGCTGCACTTGTCACTCAGGAAAAGCTAAAAACAAAATGCCAGGTTAACTGACAAGCATTGACCATCGACCAAGTCATTACCCAACAGGTCCTCCAATGATTCCCATCCCTAAGCATGATGACCACATAGCGGCAGGCTTTCACATTCAAGAGGCACACTCCCAGGCCAAAAAACAAGCACAAATACGTTGAGGCCCCATGGTGCAGTGGTGCAGCCGGCCTTGAGGCCCCATGGTGCAGTGGTGCAGCCGGCCTTGAGGCCCCACGGTGCAGTGGTGCAGCCGGCCTTGAGGCCCCACGGTGCAGTGGTGCAGCCGGCCTTGAGGCCCCACGGTGCAGTGGTGCAGCCGGCCATTCAGCCTCATGGCCCGCCTAACAACGCTGATTTGCGTGCCGAAGAACGCCAACTTGCACGGGCGCCGTTGCAGTTCTTCCATGAGTGTCCTGAATTTGGCATTGTATGCCCATAGAAAACACACAACCCCGAAAAATAAGAGAAACTATTAACATATTGCGGGACAAGATTATTCACATGAGTGACTACACACGCCCAAGAGTCAGCCTACCTCTATTAGGGCTAGAACTACACACACCCAAGAGTCAGCCTACCTCTATTAGGGTGTAGAACTACACACGCCCAAGAGTCAGCCTACCTCTATTAGGGCTAGAACTACACACACCCAAGAGTCAGCCTACCTCTATTAGGGCTAGAACTACACACACCCAAGAGTCAGCCTACCTCTATTAGGGCTAGAACTACACACGCCCAAGAGTCAGCCTACCTCTATTAGGGCTAGAAAACGCTTACACAGTGGCCTAAAGAGTTACACTGCAGGAACTGCATTCCACACAGCCTTTTGTTCTTTGGGAACGATCAGTTCTAAATGTTCCATATTCAGACCACTAGCAACACCATCACCATGCCAAAGGCTGTTTTGATCTCCTTTGATTGCTAGCTGTAGCAGCCAACAATGTTGCAGCATTAGCCATGGGACATGCAGCAATTCTAGTTAGGGCCCTGATGGGTGATGATGCCACCCAAAACGTTCACACTGCACCAACTACCGCTAAATAACCTTGATCAACAAGTGACCTTGATCAACACAACAGTGGGCAATGTTTCTCTGGTTGTGGAAAATGAACAGACCTTCCCGACCGTTCAACTGCTCTTGTTGCTGGTGACATAATTAATGAACATCAAATTCACTTCCATTTTCAAACAGCCTCCACAACCAGATGATAGAGTGTAAATGCTTAGGGCCAGTGCTCTCATATACTGTAACAAGCCTGAGGGTGTTAGCAGAATTTCCTGTTTGACAGGTTATAGCTGCTGGTGGCTTCCAAATCCACATCACATGAGGGGGAGCCAAATATCCTCTATGGAAGTAAATACTGGAACTGTGTGCAAGGACAAAGAATGGAACTCTCTCATCCACCAGTGAAATTAGCAAGTGGACTGTTTGTTTCAGAACAGAGCAAAGGACTGGCTGGTGCAATAGTCTGGTACAATAGAACAGTGTTGCTCAAACCATTTCATATCAAGGACGAAGGACCCCCAAATTGATATGTTTTTGGCCATGGACTTCTATCTGAAAGGAATTCAGTTAAAACATCTTCACAATTTTCTTAAAATTGTGCCACATTGTGGGTTTGTAGATTGGCCATTTTTGAATAGCCCAAGTATAAAATAGTGTTAAAGTGATTAAACTGATTTTGTTGGTATATCAACTCATTTTGCTGGGGAGCCCCTGGAACCTACTCAAGGGCCTCTCTGGGGGTTCTCCAAAATCGATTAGTTGAACAAACTTCACTAGCATTTGGCTACTAGGGTGGTGATAATGTTGTCTGGAATCAAAAATAAAAATAGCTATAAAGTCGTAAAGAGAAATAAAAAGCTATGAGAGAATGTTTATGATTATTTTCACAGACTTCAGGCTCAAAGACAAACAAAATGGCTCATTCTGATGATGTGGTGGTGTACAGTACTTGCATACTCTTGGCTGAATGTGTGCGTCGGTGTGTTTGCATTGGAGTAAACATGTGTGTGCAGTCTTTGGCTGAAAGACCACGTTAGTTATTTAGCACCTGATGGGAGACAATGCTACCCCTAAAAGACTATGTTTTATGTAGCTGCATTTGACCGCTTTGTTTTCCAAAGCTTAAAACTCAAGAGCCACCTGCCCACAACTGAACTGCAAATGATGAGTGCTGTTGTCACTAAAACCAGGAAATTGGATCACACCGAGACAAACGGGTAGTAAGAGTAGGCGACTTAGCGCCTGGTTTCAACGCCGTGATGACAACATGAAGCGAGAGACAACATCTACTTATTTGAGTCGACGACAGTAAAAATGGGCTCCAAAATGTTGTAAAAAGACAAAACATTTTCTGTCCATTGAACCGATAAAACATACAACCTGTGCAACCTGATTTGCTTTGCATAACATATCTGATATATGAATCAAGGTCTTTTCACCCCTGGGTGCATAGAGTGAGATTATCTACCTATCACTGGTATAAAGTTAACTGCCATTTTTGCATCCTTAAGATACCTTTTCATATAATTTACAAACAAGGTCAACTATACAGTCTCTGCGCACCGAACTAATGCGCAAAATATGAATAACCAGCAGAGAACTCATACAAATCCACTGTGTCACTCCAAAGCCATCCTGATGGGCCAAAAAACAAATGTGTGTTGTTTTGTTTTTATTTTTAAATGACTTGGAAAGATCAACATCCATGGTGATGCAACATTGGCAGCAAAATGTGTACAAAGTTATTAAAACACTGAATATAATCACATTTTGAAAGAAATTAGTGTTGTCAGTGACTGCTGGGCAAGAACAGACAAACAACTCTTTGTTTTCGTCTGTTAAAGCTAATGGCCAATTATGATGCAAATGCTAAAAAAACAACTCATCACCTCTGACTGAACAGTAATGTGTTGATAGAAATTATGAAAATTAAAACCTACACGGGTAGTACCTCCTACCTAAGCCATAGGTCAATCCGAGTTTGTCTAAAAGTGGACAGTCATTTCTTTCGGGGGAATTTTTTCTTTTTTTTCCTAACACAGTTCCAAGTAACTCACAAAAAAGTGCATAAATGACCACCATAGAAGTCGAAGAGGGCAAGGTGTGGGCATGAAGAAAGAAGCTAAATATATAGATTTTTGTCTCGCATGAAGCTGGAACAGCTTCCTATCGGCTGTCCAGAATGGTAACTGTGTTATCCATTTTGGCACAGAAGTAAGCCAACTGCCAAAACAAGAGAGAACAGAGATAAAACAAAACATAATTCTAATTCAAGTCATTCTTAATTTTTTCTCTCGTTCTTCTTTTCTTCTTTTTACAAAGCCCGTTGTGCGCATCAGGGTGGGGTGGAGGGTGAGGGGGGTTCAAACAAAGTGGCCTCCAACCCCATTTCCTTGATTTCATTGCCTTGGGGGACAAATAAAAGCTCTCATTTCATGAGTACAGTACTTCGAAAAAACAAAAAGGAGAAACTCAAAAGTTTCAGCACAAGTATTCAAGAGAAAATAAACAAAACGTTCTAAACAAAAACAAAAAAGCTAATTCAAATATTCAAACGTCAACGATTGGATGAAGTCAACTGGAGAGGCAGGTTTTGCCTGTTAGACACCTCGTGACGTCCAATCAGTAAGAGGATGTTTGACGTGTTGACTGAATGCTACGCATCTGTTTCTTTTTTTTTCTTTTTTTAAAGCTAAACTATAAACAAGTAACTTCTAACTGGCTGGCAAGGAGTATAATATACAGAGATACAGCAAGCATTGTGTAACAAAAGGAACCCAGTTAACAGCAAGAGAGGGAGAAAAGTCTACCAGTTTATCGCAGGAAGCAAAAATAAAAACCCACTCTGAGATGAAGGGGAATGGGGGAACCAAAAGCTAACTTAGAATAAACTTAAGACATTTACCGTTTCTGTCTGTGTGTTTAAAAGGAGACAGAATTCCCTTGAGACTTAACCCCTAAGTTGGAACACTGGTTATGGGCGGGAAATTGTGTGTGTGTGTGTGTCTGTGTTTCAGACAGCATTATGGTCGTTCTGAGCAGTGTTCCTTTTAGCATGAGCCGAGCTCCAGACTAAAGCCTGAGTTACAGCCGATTTATACTTGGTTGTCGCAATAGTCAATCTATACAAGCTCTCAGTCTCAACGCGGCGAACAACACATGGCAACTGGCGTGTTGTGAGCTTGCAGATCTGCTACGTTCGCCGCACAACACATGCACACAGTGCAAGTATAAAACGGGTATAACGCTTCCTACTGGCGGCTGGTTCAGTTTTTTTTTTTCTTTTTCAGATGGTCTCACCAGCACAAAGGGAAATATAGCCCTTATTATTTTTTAAATGGTATTGGGAGCATCTTTAGAAAATGATATTCCTACCAATGCCAGTTGAACCCAAAAACTGCAATACAGTACATGTTCAAGTACTTTTTCAAGTTCCATACAATCTGGAATTGAAAACGTAACCTGATTCGAGATTGCTCCAATATGGTATGATCGAGCACCGTGGGCGCTGTGTTGACGGTTAAAACATTTGGTTGACGTTCAGCTTGGTTCCAAGATCAAAATAGGAGCGCATTAAACTGCAGCAACTTTAAGATAGGCTGCATTAGACTTCCCACGCCAATGGCTAATCGTCAAAGGAATTAAAGTCCACTCATTCCAAATACAGGGCCTCCAAAGACTCCTGGGATGCAATTTTGTCCATCAATTACCTTCGAAAATCACCTGTCATCGACTGATCAACATGCGAGCTCTGACTCGCTTGATAGGACAGGTCATCAATTTTAGCGAAACACAGCAGAAGTCAATAACACATCCAGATTTTGGGCTATATTTAACCTAATATCCTAATGATTGCTACACACGGTGGCCTGTTTCGGTGCAACCATAAGACACTGCAACACTGTACAATTGGCTCAAATCGAGAAAAATAACTTTTAATAGTTTGAAAGTCTTAACTGGTGGGACCCATAGAAAAAAATGTGTTACAAAGCCAAGTTAAATGGATGCAAATGCAACCAAGTCTGGAGCCCTGTTAGATTTCAAGGTGTGTGTACACGTGTGTGCAACAGTCTGTCTGTCTGTGTGTGTGTCTGTGTGTGTGTGTAAAGGATGTACAGGTTTACAAGGGGTGTGTGTCTGTATATGTCAACACATGTACATGTATGGATGGACGTGTGTATGAGTGCTGTGCTGGGAGAAACAGAACCAGATGGGGGCGCTGAGCCCCCCCAAGAGCTAATCATAATTGATGACGACAGCCAAAGGGGTGGCGGTCTGTTGGAAATGCCGGTGGCAGCTTCGGATGCGAGAAGACCGGACCGGACAGAGAAGAACCTTTCTTAGGGGAGCTGGTGGGGCGCCTCTAGCATCTCCATCAGGAAGGTGTCGATGGGCGTGTCACCAATCAGCTTGAAGAAGAACAGGTGCTCCAGGCACTTCAAACCAATGGAGCGCAGCGCTGGCAGCCGGAGGAGGAGCTTGGCAAACCTGAGGATGACGGGAGGAGGGAGGGGGGTTACATTTCTTTGTATACCATTTTTCACGACCACAACGATATATTGCAATAATAATGTGTGGTTGTCACAAACTCCCAAGGCACCTCTGGACTTGTCTCAGGGCATGCCAATGTGACTTGGCAAAAGTGGCACACCGTTTGTTAACCGTATTTTACATGTACAGTATGCGCGTGCATCTATGTACAGTAAGTATGTGTGAAACATAACCTGCCCTGCTGGTCGGGGTATCTCTGTTTGCAGTACGATTCCAGAGAGGCGTACACCCGCTCTCTCAGCAGCTCCACCTCACTGGGGCTCGACAGGCCCTTGGCATCTGCCAAAGCAAACACACGTGGATTAAAGCTAAATGAAATGTTTGCATGACCAAGTCCTAATGTGTGATTAACCCATTTAGACTTGTCGCAATCTATGCGTTATTATACCTTTCAATGCTACCTCTGTGTCTGATTAGTTGTTGCTATACATGTAGCAACACATTTTTGAGTAGTCCTAGCCACTCCAATGAACAGCTATATCTGTCCCTATGTATGTACAGTATGTATGTGTCCAAGTACGGAAATAGTGTTGCTTGACGACCAAGTGTCACTGTTGAGCCACACACACACACACACACACACACACACACACACACACACACACACACACACACACACACACACACACACACACACACACACACACACACACACACACACACACACACACACACACACACACACACACACACACACACACACACACACACACACACACACACACACACACACACACACACACACACACACACACACACCTGTTAGTGTATCACCAGTACAGAGTACAGTGCAGTACTATGGTACAGAGTACAGTATAGTGTACAGTACAGTACAATGCAGTACACTACAGTGTATAGTACAGAGTAGAAGTATGAGTAGTACAGTACAGTATGAGTAGTACAGTACGATTAGTACAACTACATAGGGACAGACACACAGCTGTCCATTGGAGTGGCCAGTACCACTCAAAAAGGATAACAGATTAAGTCAATTAGTTTGATTAAATTGCTGCACCCCAAGATGTGTGTGTGTGTGTGTGTGTGTGTGTGTAGGCTAACCTGGATTGAAAAGGATGATGGCTCGGAGGCAGCCCAGCTCCGTCTTGTCCATCTGCATGTCTCTCATCTTACTCACCAACTCGGTCAGAACCCTACACTCCGTGAACGACAGAGAGATGGAGGGAGGGAGTAGAAGACGAGGGCAGTTATGGATGGGGGAGGTGAAGACGAGGGCAGTTATGGATGGGGGAGGTGAAGACGAGGGCAGTTATGGATGGGGGAGGTGAAGACGAGGGCAGTTATGGATGGTGGAGGTGAAGAATGAGAGAGATGGAGGGAGGGAGTAGAAGACGAGGGCAGTTATGGATGGGGGAGGTGAAGAATGAGAATGGAGTGTGAGGTGTGGGGAGAAAAAACGTGGAGACAAAGATTAACAGAGGGGGAGACAAAGAGGACGGGAGGACAAAGAGAGAGAGAGGGGGGGGGGGGGTCAGAGGAATGAGAAAACGCAGACTATTAACCCTTTGGCCACCAGGATTAATTAATAACTTCGATATAATTCACGCCAGAATTTTCCCCCATTCAACCCTTATTTTGAAGAGCCAAAACCTGTTACAAATGTTACTACTACTGTGTGTGTTGTTGCATCCACAGTAATTATTTACTATTCTATCCATATCGAGTTGCAACTCCCCCGTCGTGGTCTACAACTATACTTTATTGGCAATGTTTTTTTTAAATAGTCCCCGCGGTTGTTGGAAAAATAGTGGCGGCAGCTGGATTCGAACCTGGGAGGTGTGAATCCATAGTCTAATGATTAGACCATTATGCTATCGAGTTGGCTGCCACAATTGGTTTCCTAGCTGTAGTAGAAGGTGATAATACTCCAGCCCTGCGGTCGCCTAACTTTACTAGTAGCCTCGTTACCCAGGCTTTCATTTTCGTTGGCGGAAACAATGAAAGCCTGGAGGAACACATTGGCCGCTCTGGTCTAGAAGTGGGAGTCAACCCTTCCGGGTGGGCGTCGCTCCAAATGGTGTGACGTAGCACTGCACTGGGGGGGAGAGGAGGGGCTGGGGGTGACAGATCGGTGAGATCCAATCATGGTGCGGGCAAATCTTTGCTGCGACCCGCCCCTCTAGACCAGAAACATAACACATTAGCTCAGGCTACTTTACTAGTAGTAAGGAAGGGTGAAGCCCCTCCCTCCTACTAGTAGGAGGGAGGGGGCAATCAGAGGCAGGCTAGGTGGTACTGCCGCTAGGTGGTAGCATAAGCACCCGTAACGTATGCCACGCGTCCGCTCTCACTCTACGCTCCTGGTTTCATTTCCGGGTTATTCAGGGAGGTGGGGGCTGTTGTGAGCACAGTCATCGTTAGCAGTAGCTCATACCCCTTAGCTATCTTTACAAACAGTTACATGTGCTCAGCGATGATGAGCACATGATTTACGATCGCCGGGATGCAGAGTCCTGCACCGGGTCGGATACCCGCGGATACCCTGTGGGTACCAGAGTTTGACGGGTGGGAATGGGCGGAAAATATACTTTTATAAGTTAACGGGTGCGGGTACGGGCGGGACGCAACGAAACGCGGGTGGGTGACCTTTTTTAAATCAGCGGACCCGCACTGCACAATGTTATTAACAGCAGCTGAGCTGGGGTTTTTCTCAACAGGGGAGTCAAGTTAAATCCGTCACATGCCCAAGGAATCGTCAGTGATGTGCTGTGCTTCCCTGTGCTACTTCCTTGTTGCATAGCAGTGACATCACAGCCGAATCATTGCTTCCTTATCGTAGCATTTCACGTGTGGAGTTTATTATTTTTTTATCACCAGGCTGCAGCCTGTAGCCTATATTTTCGTTCACTCACGCTGATGTAACACCAAGGGATTATAATGCCAACATTCAACACAAGATGTAAAGCTAACCCAGGTAATGTTGGCCTAATGCGTCACTCTGTATAAGTGTAAATAAAGTTAAAAAGATTAGCCTGATGAGTGATGACTCAGTGATTGAAACAGCCTTGGATCAAGACGGTCGACTCATCAGGCTAATCTTTCTTTTATCATCCTCTCCTTGTTGATATATTATGCCAATATGCCATTTAGGTCGAAATCATGATATAACTTTATGTTGTGATAATAAGCCGCAGTAGCCTCAGTCAACTATGACTGGATGTCTTCCGTTCCGTGTGCAACGCACTGCCGCCACCCACCACCACCACCACACGCGGTGTTGGATGAAATAAAGTCAATGATAGCTATCGATGCCTGTGATACGAACGGGTAACGTGCGGGTAACGGGTCCAATTTTTGACGAGCGGGGCGGTTTCGAGTTTTATATAAATCACGGGTAACGGGCGGGTTGCGGAACTGATGATTGACGGGCCGGGCGAGTGCGGGTTTCGAAAATTGCACCCGTGCAGGACTCTGCCGGGATGCGCAACGGCTCACCACGGACAGCACTCGAACCTTATGAGATACAGCGCTTTGAAAATCCTGTTAAAATGGAGGCTCAATGGAGCTGGATTTAAAAATCCCATACTATGGAGAGGCTCTCCATAGTAACCAGAGCAATGCTAAAAGGTAAATTGACGGTCGCCGCTTTCATATATGTAGTATACGGTTGTCTATGGACATGTACGTAGATAGCATCTTTAGTACCCTTAGCTTTAGCTACGGTACTATGGTTAACTTGTAAACTGTTAATATTTTAGTATTAGTTTATCACGAAACCTTGAACCTTAGCATCCCTATTCGGCTTTATATGTCAGTTGAATACTTTACAGACTCTGGTTGAAAGCGATCGCCCGCACAAAGTTTATGATGGACAACAATGTTTGTAAAATAATGACAATACTTCCGAGGAAACACGGACGTGCGCCAGACCCCAGACCTGTGCAAGACGCATGCTTAAAAAGCACAGATCTACAAGCTAACATCCTGTACCATCGCGGTAAAACAGAAGTTAAACTTTACTAAACTAACTTGTATAAACACGCAGCACTGATCCATCACAGATTACCAAACCCCAAAAAACATGTTACATCAACTGGCCTCAAGATGGGGCTATTAAATTGTTAATGGAGATCTCTAGAAATGTGACTCTACACAAGGACACTATATAATAGGCCGATACCGTTTGTTGATTTGGCGCCAATTGGCGGTCAAAGAGTCTCAATGATCACATGGTATTATGGTTTGGGTGGTTTGGGTGGAGCGAAAGGCAGGTCTATGAAGCCAAAGCACTGCTTGATCCATTAGGGCAGTGGTTCCCAAACGTTTTAGCTCAAGACCCAAAGCAGAAATGTGAAGTCTCCCTGGGACCCAAACTAGTGAAAATAGCAGATCTACAAGCTCAAATCTCATGATTTCATGATAGGTTAAATTCATGAAATGCATAATCATTTATTTAACTCAAGACCATTTTCACAGATTCATTTTACTTTTCTCTTGAATTGTTTTTTAAATGTATTTTAGTAAACAAAAAAATAAATTAAAAAAGGGATATTCCGACCTCATTCCCAGATACGTCGCTAACCTAATTTATCGACAAATTATTTTGAATTCATCCGTTCTGGAAAAGTTATCCTAACATCAGGAAATTCAGTTTATTAACACCAACTATTCTTACTGTTGGCAGCAGAACAGGGTGTTAAGTGCAGACCATTTCGTCTCTGTCGGGTGGAAACCTTACATGTTCAAAACTGTTACTTTTCAGGATTGAAAAATAGCAAAAGTAGCAGATCTACGATGCCGCGTTTTGAGCTTGCAGCTTGCGTAACACTGTAGTATGACAATGTAGGGCATTAATTGACCAAAACAAAGTTAGAATATGGAGATAAGAGGTTTCTGCCCGACAGTGACGGTTTGCAGAGGGAGGGAAAGTCCCAACATGACCTTCCGAACCAGTGCAGGGATCTCAACTAGACCCCCCCAAAAAAGCGTGCACACACACACACACACACACACGTAGAACCAGAGCAGTATAATGGTGTGCTGCAGTGTTGACATCTTTTTGTATACCAACCCATTAGTTACCTCCACCGTAGGTTCCCACTGCAGATTTCCAAATAATACAAATAATATTTATTTATTTTTTGCATTTGATTTTAAATAAATTATGAGGGGGGAAAAAGCTCAGCAGCAAACAAAGGCTGTTCTTTTTGTTTTTATTATATAATTTTTACGTTTTAAGAACAATTAGATTAACGGTTGTAATTTATGTAACATGAAAACTCTTACAGCAGGGCTAGACAAGGCTTTTCAGCGTGAGTTCGCACACAAGAGCCCCCATACGCGCACTTAAATTGGGACTGGAACTATAAGTGCGTGTGTGCGTATACGCACTCTGAAAATCCTGGTGTAGCTCGGCGGTTAGGGTTCTGTTAACCACAAACCTTATTTTCTGCATACTTTGGTGAGGAAACTGAACTCACTTCCAGATTTTTTTAGGACTACAAACTATAATGCTGCGTTCACACTGGCAGCGACAAACTGACAGGCTACAAGTCATATTCAATGGAAGCCATTCAAGCCATCGACATGAAGCAACAATCTGACAACTGGAAGTTGTCGCTGCATGATAAGCTACCAAAAGAGGTTTAAGTGGCTTCAGCTTTTTTCTCCTTTATGTTTTTCTTTATCGATAGCACAGTGGAGATTTGACAGAAGACGGGAAAAACCTCTCCCACATGTGGACGGAGACACACTTGATGACGCCAACAAACATGTTTAGCAATGAACAAAGGGGTTCCCAACACCACGCCTCACGTCAAATTCAGGCTGGTCCGGTGCATCTCAGGAGCGGGACTTGTAGGCCTATATGTAGAAGAAGGAAGGCGCTGGAGCAAACTCGGACAATTGAAGCCTTTTCCATTTACCGGATGCAGGCAAATAACGTGCCGTTTCGATGTCAATATATCTTCATCAGGTCATACCATGAAGAGGCTACAAATGGCTTAAATGCAAGTGAGGATTGGGGGGGGGGGGCAGGTCCTTCAATTAGCCAATATCCAAAGGCCCAGCAATAATGAATACATGTACATCTTTCTATACGCGGAGAACTCAAGGAGGATTGGAAGTCAACCATAAATAGCATGTTTAGCAACTCTTCAGCGGGTGACTCAGCAACAGTGTAGCCGACCACGCTTGGAAGTTTAGTAGCTTTTGCCGCCGTTAGTGTGAACGCAGCATGACACACTCCACTATCCCACTGTCCACACACCCAAACATGTCAGTATACTTACGTCAACCAGGCTAACTGATGAGATTTTTCAGCACGAATGTCACAATAGAACACTAAGCGGTATCCAAGTGTGGCGAAAATAAGCGTAAAGATGTGTGTGGTAGTACCTTTTCGAACTTTACACAGGACAGATTCCTGTAAAGATGCGTGAACCTTTGACATTACACAGATTCTCCTGAATTCTCCAGTACATTTATAACTTCTTAAAACATTCCAAAAGGAAACCATGATTCTGTCATTTGTTTTTGTGTGTGCATTTGCTTTGTTGTGTGTGTGCGTGTGTGTGTGTGTGTGTGTGTGGCGACGTATTTACCTGTCAAATATGGCCCCAACCTCAGCATTGTGCGCACTGTCCCTGTGTATCCAATCACAAGGCATTATTAAAATGTCATTACACAGTTGTACACAGTGTTATCACATTGGACCTTTCACTGTATTTTAAGTTTATTGCCCCTGGTGAGCGTGTGAAAAGTAGTAGGTCATTGTCCAGAGGCACAGTCAAATCCTGAGTGTTAATTTAAGTCGTAAAGTGAAAAATAAGAGTAGAATAAAAAGGTAAATGTTTACACTTTTAAGAGTAAAATTAACACTAGGAATTGTAACTGTCCAATGGTGTGGTTGAGGGACCCCATCTCTGTTGATGATCTCATGGATTAAAGCAAAAATAAAATCTCACAACTGAAAAATGGTGTCCTAAAGTGCGACTTATGAAACAGTGTGCCGTTTCCTAAAAAACACATGTAAAATTATGATGTTTTAGTAATATTATTATTGCGGCTATTCTACATACTGCCAACCAGGTGAAGAAGTCGCAGATTGAGGCTTTAACCTTGGCTTTTATTATGAAATATCAGAGACCATTTTATTGAAGATGCTTCAGAACACATTGCTTTTTTTGACTACTTCAAATGCTTGAATCTTAAAATAATAACCGAAAATAGACGATCTACAAGCTCTCAATGTGTCGCCGCATTGAGAGCTTGTAGATCGCCTATTTTCGCTGCGCAACATGCTGGCGTCTATGGAATCCAAATGAGTGAAATCAGTGGTTGTGACTGAGAACTTTAATCCATGTGATCTAGGGTCAGCCAGAGGCGTCTCTCCATTAAAAAACAAACAAACAAAAGTAGATTGAAAATAATTCAGGCAGGGCCAGTTTGGATTTGAAAGATAAAGATTTGATTGAATTAAACTAATTTCCCCATTTAGTTAAAGGGGAACTGCTCTGTTATTTCATGTGAATCCTGTTATTCTATTGTGACATACATGTAACACTTCACACACTACGCTCTGTGGGATGAGAGCTGCTCGATCTAGAATCTCACCTCCAGACTCTGTGTAAAACTCCTCAAAATGCGGCATTTTACGTATCGTCTCTGTCGGGTGGGAACCTCAATATGTGCAGACTACTTATTATGATCAAATTAAAATGTATTAAAAAAACAAAACTTATGGAAATGACGATGTTTCTGCCCGACAGCGACAATATGCTAGCAGCCGTTGTCCAAGCATAGACTAGAGAGAGTAGAGCGCTCGACAAACAGAGCGCATTCAGAAGTACGTCATGTGCCATTTTCAAATGTCGTCCTCAGAATAGAATCACAGGATTCAGGACAGGTTAAAACATTGGCCAAGTTGTACATTTAAACTGTATACATATGAACAAAGAATTGGCTTAACATCTTACAGCCTACTCAGCAAGGCTTTCCAAGTACAAGAACTCTTCCTCAGGCAGCAGTGGTAAGCCTGAGAAAGGGTTTTTGTACCGAAAACGCGCTGTAAGATGTTTTGCCAATTGTTTGTTCATTTGCCTATACCAAAAGGTTGTAAGATATAGCTGCCTCCTTGGGAACCATAGGACTCTCCACTTTTTTGTGTGAAACTTTATACAAACACCTCCTATATGTTGAGGCAAAAAAAGGGTATGAGACCAAGGCGCCTTCGTGGATAAGTTAAAAAGCTTAGTCTACTCTTAAGTCACCCTGATGAAGATGTTAGAATTTACGGAGAGGATGGCCCCTTGAGATGCAGCATCTCATTTTAGAGGGTGTCATATACACATAAGTAAAACATTACATACAATACAGATGCCACAACGCGTATGTGTATTTTTTATTCTTGCTATGCTACTAAAGGCTTTTTAACTTTTCCACAAGAGTGCTTTGGTCTAATCCCTTTTTCGCATCAATTGTGACACCCAGTTGTACCAAAGAGCACCATGTAGGGTATTTTTTACTTTATTGTTATGCAGTGCAGACCTGCTTCAAGATCTCTAGGGCATGAAGTACTTGTGGCACATTATTCACAGTCCTGTAGCGAAGTGTATGGAAAACTCAGCAGGGAAGGGGGTTGTGTTAAAAAAAAAAAAAAAGAACAAGCCAATTCTGCGATAGCAGGAAAAGCAAGAAGCAACATAACGCGCAAGAAAATGTGTCACGGATATACAACTAAATCAATAAAAGCTGTGTGATTAGAGAGAAAGGCAGTGACACTAAGTGTTAGTGTCAGATCTGCAAAGTGGGAAAAAGGAAAAAAAATAATTATCAACCCGAAAACAAAATGATTTAGATATAAGTGGGATTTCCCAGGCTGCTGTCAATCTGAAACAAAAGTCTGCTTCTAGAGAACGGGAGACAAGGTTTGAGTAGGGAAATCAGGTAGCCCAGATAGCTCGTTTTCACCCTGCCTCCGAGTTGTTTTTGCTTTGG
Source organism: Electrona antarctica (assembly GCF_951216825.1). Lineage (NCBI taxonomy): Eukaryota > Metazoa > Chordata > Actinopteri > Myctophiformes > Myctophidae > Electrona > Electrona antarctica. The sequence goes on along the minus strand of NC_136796.1, from coordinate 22,706,666 downwards.
TTTTTCTAAGTAATTAAGCCATTGTGTAACAGTGTAATTAACAGTGCATTGACACTTTGTGATGAGGTTGGGGGAAGTCTGAGGTTCAAAGTTGAATTATTTTCCGCGTGGCTATGTCATGCTCTGTTCCATCACATGAAAAAGATTACAAGTCTGTGAATGTCTGTGTTTGTTTGTGTGTGTGTGTGTGTGTGTGTGTGTGTGTGTGTGTGTGTGTGTTTGTGTGTGTGTGTTTGTGTGTGTGTGTGTACACACACACACACACACACATCTCTACAAGGTAAGCATTAGTCACCAGCCTCCTGGCATGCAATGTCACCTTTCAGCCAGTTCTAAAGCAGTAAAAGTCACAGACAGCCAACCCACCAAGAACACAGCTGCAGCCAGCCAGAGGTGAGAACACAGCACTGAGACGTAGCGGTTCACTAGAGCGACTACCAACCAAATAATCAGTGACATCAACCGTTGGGTTTGAGTGCTGGGCAATATATTCACAGTTATATGACCAACTGGTAGATTTTACGAATTAATAGACAAATTCAATAACGAGATTAGTGAAACCTAATAATATTTCAACAAAGATTGAAGAATTAGCCAACATCTTTTGCGGTCTACTGTGTCTTATATTTTGGGGGCTTTTCTGCCTTTATTGATAGCACAGTGTGTAGAGAGACAGGAAACAGGGAGAGAGAGAGAGACGGGGAGTGACACATCAAAGGTTGTTGGGATCGGGATGTGCTGCCAGGCTGCATTAGAGCCGTATGCAGCTGGACCAGGGTTCATCACCATGCCGGCTTGTGGTGGACATTTGTCAATTGTATTTTTGCCATGGACATACAAATATTATGAGTCCTCAAAGTGGGTTGCTTGAAGGTGGTCCAAATGGACCCTTACAAGTCTGTAATGGTTCCATATGTACACACCTCAGTTATTGGGGTCCTTGGAAATAAAATAAAAAGGTAGACAACCACTGTATGGTGGACTCCTACTGTATGTCATAGTAAATCAGTGTCACACATATTCAGAAGAAAACCATCAGACTGACATTCAGTAATTGGGTCTTTTGATCAAAATAGGAACATTTTAATGTTATGTAAAAACAAAATCTAAAATTTGCCATGGACAAGGACAAGTCTTGCCATGGACACATTTGTCCATGTATGGACACATTAATGACCTGGCCTGGACCGCTAGGCCAGAGGGTGCCCCCTACTGTGACCTTTTTCAATGCAACCCTGCAGACTAACTCAAGTGTGGCTCTTGGCTGGATTTAACATGGGTGTTACACCACGGACAGTTCATAGATAGAAAGCATAATATCAAGATACGCTACCATTATTTGGTGCATAAATAACATATCACTCATTGTGTATGTCACATATCGACATATGACATATCGCCCAGCACTACTAAAAATATATAATTTCTATAATATTTTATGTGCAGGCAGGTTGTAAGTGTCTCTAGGGAAGGATAGCAAACTCCACAGATACAATGTTGTTTGTCAGAAATAGATTCCATTCCAAAACAAAATATTCACGTCTCAAACTGAAACCAGGTGTTTCTGGTGCTTTTTAACCACTTAAAACACTATATTGTTGCTGTCAGGCATATTTTAACTTTTTGTTTTTTTAGTAAATTAACGCTCCTACCTGGTCATACTATAGCATCACTCAAAAGCATCAAAAGTAGCAGATCCAAAGGCACGAAGCAACGTGTTGAGCTTGTAGATCTGCTACTTTTGGATTCGAATAGTTTTGGACAAACAAGGTTTCCACCCGACAGAGACAATATACTTCATTAACTAATTTTAAATATTTCTACACTGCTTCTCTTCGCTGAAAATAGCCAATCTACAAGCTCACGTGTCACAAGCTTATAGATCTGCTATAGATATAGATCTGCCTTTTATAACATTCCCAAAATAGGGAGGCTAAGGTATATGTGAATCAATAAAAGGATGGTGGATCAATGTAGTTGGTTGACAAAGTGATAACCATCCAATAGATGGCCACCATGAACTTCAATTGAAGACAAACTTCTTCAGCATTTAGAATGGAACTCTTCATATTCAGCTTGTTCACATTTGTATACATACTGTGTGTGTGTGTGTGTGTGTGTGTGTGTGTGTGTGTGTGTGTATATATCTGAGAGCATAAGTCTGAATTTGTTTTGTATACAGTACGTGTGTATAAGGTGTAGGTGTGTGTGTGTGTGTGTGTGTGTGTGTGTGTGTGTGTGTGTGCGCGTGCGCGTGCGCGTGTGTGTGTGTGTGTGTGCGCGCTGTGTGCGTTACCTGTCGAAAATGGCGCCCACCCCTGCGCTGTGGGCACTGTTCCTGTGGACATGGAGACCTGTGGCCAACAGGATGCCATCTTTGACCGAGATGGAGCGGTGCGAGAACGACGCGATCAGGAGCTCGTTCCAGCCTGGTGTTGGCACAACAAATCAATTTGAGTGGTTCACCCAAAAAATTAACTTACTTTCTATCAATTACACTCCACCATGAAGCCTTGAATTTGTGGAGTTTCTTTTAGTCTCTGGCAGAAGACTCGTCAAATAAAAAAATCCCCATGAATTCAAGGCTTCATGGGGTGTGTAATTGATAGAAAATAAGTCATTTTCTTTAATCCCGAGACTAGGGCTGTCATGTTTTACATGAAGATTAATTGTCACACAAATCATTCCGATTAACGGTTTAATTGCGTTTTGTCGTCGACCAATGGAACGTTATGAATAAAAATTGAATTTCTGTTTGGCTTTGCTGTGACGAATAACCTAAATATTAAAAAAAAATTACATATTTAATAAACTATAATTTTAATAATGGAAATAGCCAATCTACAAGCTCACAATGGTGTGAGCTTGTGATATTTTCACAATTGTTTTTAAATACATTACAATACACTTTTCAACATGGAAACAATTATGACGATTGTGCAACATAGTTGTGATTATCTCAAATAATTAGGCGATTATGTAATAATTGTGACAGGCCTACCTAAGATGCGGCGAATGCCTGACGGCGCTCTCGTTGACTGAGCATTTATGATTGGCTGGGAAAAAAGAATGTGACGTGGAGACTAGACCAGGGTTGCTCAAAGTGAGTGCCGTGGCTCCCTAGGGTGCCGTGACGCAAGTCCAACGGTGCCGCAGAAGAACTTGATATAATATTTGGAATTCATCACTTCAGTTTGGTACTTAGTACCCTTTATACTTAGTAAAACGGACCATTCTTTTTGTAACCTAAATCAAATCTCTTCACCGCATCCCGTTGGGACGCGTTGTGAGCTTGTAGATCAATTTTGGTGAATGTTCCACCCAGAATAGGGATGCTGGGGTTCAAGTTATTTACATTCTGTCCTAATCTCTCAAGTTCACACTGTGACATACTGTATCTTAAGGGGGAATTTGCAAATGTACCTAGCGCAATATGACAAATGTAATGTGCTAATAAAGCATGTAATGTAATGTAATTCTGGGGTGCCGTGGAGCAAAACATTTTTTTGAGAACCTCTAGACTAGTAAATCGTACCAGCACGTAGCAAGATGACCTGGTCGTCGAGGGCCAGTTCAGAGAAGTGGGGGATCCTCTTGGCCCATTCCACCAGGGTGAACAGCTGTTTGTCCGCTGCCTGGCAGATGTTGGTGACGGGGTCGTTGGGCTACAAAAGGAACACAGGCCAGAGAGGCTCAACTCAAACAAGACCGCAAGGTGCTATCCTTTTTGGACTAAGTGTTTGACTGTTGCTATTTTTACATTTCTGTCTAATAAACTTCAATCAATCAATCAAAAAACATACTTTCCACAGAATGACTTTTTTGTTTTTGCTTTCACGTGGTATACAATTCAGGAGAAAAAGAAAACAGTGAGTGGTTGTTGTGCATGTTAAGAGGCCAATGTGGAACCCCCTCACCAAACAGTGAGTGGTTGTTGTGCATGTTAAGAGGCCAACGTGGAACCCCCTCACCAAACAGTGAGTGGTTGTTGTGCATGTTAAGAGGCCAACGTGGAACCCCCTCACCAAACAGTGAGTGGTTGTTGTGCATGTTAAGAGGCCAACGTGGAACCCCTTCACCAAACAGTGAGTGGTTGTTGTGCATGTTAAGAGGCCAACGTGGAACCCCCTCACCAAACAGTGAGTGGTTGTTGTGCATGTTAAGAGGCCAACGTGGAACCCCTTCACCAAACAGTGAGTGGTTGTTGTGCATGTTAAGAGGCCAACGTGGAACCCCCTCACCAAACAGTGAGTGGTTGTTGTGCATGTGAAGAGGCCAAGGTGGAACCACCTCACCAAACAGTGAGTGGTTGTTGTGCATGTTAAGAGGCCAACGTGGAACCCCTTCACCAAACAGTGAGTGGTTGTTGTGCATGTTAAGAGGCCAACGTGGAACCCCCTCACCAAACAGTGAGTGGTTGTTGTGCATGTGAAGAGGCCAAGGTGGAACCCCCTCACCAAACAGTGAGTGGTTGTTGTGCATGTGAAGAGGCCAAGGTGGAACCCCCTCACCAAACAGTGAGTGGTTGTTGTGCATGTTAAGAGGCCAACGTGGAACCCCCTCACCAAACAGTGAGTGGTTGTTGTGCATGTTAAGAGGCCAACGTGGAACCCCCTCACCAAACAGTGAGTGGTTGTTGTGCATGTTAAGAGGCCAACGTGGAACCCCCTCACCAAACAGTGAGTGGTTGTTGTGCATGTTAAGAGGCCAACGTGGAACCCCCTCACCAAACAGTGAGTGGTTGTTGTGCATGTTAAGAGGCCAACGTGGAACCCCCTCACCAAACAGTGAGTGGTTGTTGTGCATGTTAAGAGGCCAACGTGGAACCCCCTCACCAAACAGTGAGTGGTTGTTGTGCATGTTAAGAGGCCAACAGTGAGTGGTTGTTGTGCATGTTAAGAGGCCAACGTGGAACCCCCTCACCAAACAAAAACTACAGATACAGCCTAGGACAGTGGTTCTGCCCATTTCCCACCGGGGTGAAAGCACCAAGGTTCCACCAAGGATCTAGAATGGTTATGGAACCAGTTCTATAAGTTATTTTGGTGGAAAAGGGGCCACAGTGGGGTCCAAGCACCCTCAGGGTTCCTTGTGGCGGTTACAAAATGACCCGTATGGGTTTGCAACTCAGTTATTGGGGTACTAGCAATGTAAAAGTCTGAGAACCACTGGCCCAGGACCACTGGGCTAGGATTTTACGCCCCTTCAGTTAGCCTTAAAAGTCCATGGATAGATAGACCCAAGCCCCCAGAACTGTGGTGGATTAGTGAACCTGCTGGCGTCGCCTGGTGGTGCTTCCAACATTTGAACCCCTAGTGCTCGGCGCTCAAGTCTTCCACATTTGAGCACCAAAATGCGGTGCCTAAATGTGGAGGAAGAGGGTACTTCCGGGTGTTTCATCCGCTGGGTGAATAGATATAGAATAGATATTCTCTAGATCAGTGGTTTTCAACCAGTGGTCCGGGGACCGCCCGACCACCAGTGGTCCTTGAGGGGGATCCAGGTGGTCCCCAGCTAAGTGATGGAGAGTTGGTAACCAAATGGACCCTTTATTGTTAAACACCTGCATTACTGAATTTACAAGTAGTCTATACAATTAGAGAATGTAGAAGGATTGTAATTTTGATCAATGTTTGCCTGTTATCTCTCCTAATGGTACCAACATCAATACAGCATGGAATTGTGGCCAAACTCTTATCCAATGACAACGTCTCGGGTCTGAGAGGCTAAATGTCATCAAATGGTGGTCTGTGGCTCAAATGCAGAATAAATAATGGGCTTTGATATGAAACGGGTTGAAAACCACTGCTCTAGATATATTAGAACTCTAGAGCTCTCTGGAGACGAGACTCCTGCTACTCACAGAGCTGCCCCCAGACGTGCCATCGGCGTGCAACTCTGTCTTCTGCTCCACGGCCATCTCCGCCTCCAGGATCTTCTCCACTGGCATCTCCTCGTTCACTGCGCTGGTCGACTCGACCTCCGCCTCCCGCTCCTTGTTCCTCTGGCGCTCCTCCTGCACAGCTGCAGAGGGCGGACAGGAGGACAAGGAGGTGCGGAAGGGGAGAAAGGAGCGATCGAAAGGCGAATAGAAGCACAGAAGCGGGCAGAAAAGACGATGGAGGAAATGGGGGTAGGGGGGGATGCACAGCGGACATAGTGAGAGACAGAGAGAAGACAGAAGGATAAGGAACAGAGCCAAGGGACAGGAGGAAAGAAGAGAACAAGAGATACAAATACGTACATGTCCTGGTTAGTTCATACATCTCTCACTCTCTTACTTACTTTCATTCAATCATTCAGCACCCAGTGGACCAAGACAAACATGCTAGGAGTTATACTGCATATTGCCGTCCATCATATTACGGTAGCGATATGAGGATAATGGTTCTTCTCGTTCCACAGGGTTTGGCTTGGAAACGATTAGACGAGATTTGAAAACTAGTTCCTGCTCATTCAATTTGCAAAAAAAGGTGCACTCATCCCTCCGTTATCCCTCCGATAGGCAAGTTATACTTTGCTGCGCATTATGTCGCTCACTGGAAACAGCCGAGCTACAAGTTCACATCGCGTCATGTTGCAACGTGTCGTGAGCTTGTAGATCGCCTATGTTCAATGCACGACACCAGCACTCGAAAGTATAAATCAGGGCTTACACTTCTTACACTCTCTCACTCTCTCTCACACACACACACACACACACACACAGTCACAGTCACACACACACACACACACACACACACACACTCACACTCCCGCCCGCCCTCGTCTCCCTTCTCCTTACATCTCTGTCGCTCATCCTGGACCACTACAGAAGGAGGTAGAGAGGGGGGGGAGGGAGAGGAAACAAAAAACAAAGGAGGGAGAGAAGGGGAGAGAGGGATTAGTGTTTGCAAGGCTTACCCACCCCTCTCCCCTCGCACCTGGCATACCCTCCCACCCTCCATCCCTCTCTCTTCAAACTTTCCCTCTCTTCTCTACATTCCTATTTTACTACTCAACCACCTTTTTCATCACACCATTCCTCTCCTCCTCCCTTGCCCCTTAACAACTTAAGCCCCAAGGTTGACTTTAGTAACCCAGTTCTCAGATTTTTTTCTACCTCGTCGTATGACGGTGTCATTGGTTTGAGAACCATGAGGAAATCTGACCTAAAGTACAAGCTCAACACGCTGCGTGGCGTCATGTTGACAGCTTGTAGATATGCTTTTTAATGATTTTATGTTTACCTATAATGACAGGTCCACATTTTGGACACTAGGGTTAAGTGGTTAAGTTTCCTCTGCTGCTCTCACTCTATCTCCTTTCTATTTTGACTCATTCTCTCTGTCCCTTTAAGGTATGCAGTGTTACAATATAAAATCACTTCACTGACAAATCAAATGCATTGGTTGAATATATGGTTTCATTACAGTCTGATATCCTAGAAAAACAAGACAAAACAATACGAATGGTAAAAAATAATAATTTTCTTTTCATAATCATTCATCATTAGTAAGTAGACATCAACTGATAGTTTATTGTTTTATACTTCTGAGGGGGAGGATAGAGATGGACTTATGATGGTAATATGATGTTGACTAGTACTTTCCTAAGTGCATTGTTAATCCTGATTCATACTTTTGCAAGTTCACATTTACATGTTGAGATACCCTCTCAACTTGTAAATGTGAACTCGTAGATCAGCTTTTTGTGCAACCAGTCAGGCATTACAGTGCATTGCATGACCTACGTAGCATTTCCCTCATGCATGACGTGTAGCCCTCCATGTCCCAGATTGTGACCGACATGCACAAACGCCTCCACCTAGTCTATCTCCCTCTCAGCCTAACAGCCTGCCCACTGTTGAGAGTGAGTAGACAGGTGAGAGAGAGAGAAGCCACCTCAATGGATATATGGTGCCTAGGGTTGGGATCCTTTAGAAATTGAATCCTTTAGTTATGGCGGTCCATGACATTTTGAGAATGATCACCGGTATTCGTGTAATTGTATAGGAGACATGAAGTTCCTGAAACCGTTCCAAAAAAGCACTGGGTCACTCAAATGATTAGCTCACAGTCACAATGAAACAATAACAAGCTTTGCGTAATAATGCTTTGATGGAAGCCTTGCTCCGAGCTCGTATGGAGAGGGGGCACAGTGAGGTTAACGAGGGGCTTTGGTACATTTTACGAGATAATCTCAGTCTGATCGATTTAAAATGGGACCGAGATTAAGATGCAGAGCTTGGGTGTTGTTTGCCCAAATCTCTTCTTACTCAGACCATTAGATGGCTAAATGCTTCAGGTCAATTCCAATCAAATGTGACCACATACCACAAATGTGATACAGGCTAAGTCATGGTGCAGTTGACAGTTTTCCACGAGACGGCAGAGAAGGAGAGGATAGGATGTTGTTTTTTATCGAAAATTAGTAAATACCACAGGCAAACTCTATAAACACTAAAGCATGTCTGAAATAGAAGTCAGAGCTGAAATTGACATAAATATGAAATAAATGCTTAAACATGTAGCTATGTGTACTGTTATTAGCTATTGTGTTCCCAATGCTAAATAAACCTTCCCTGCAAAAGTATGCATTTGCAGTAAAATCCGCTAATTGTACCCGGTCGTTTTGGAAGCTATCACTAGTTTGTTGGCTTGTGTCTAATATAAATCTCAGAGTAAGATGTATTAACAATGATAAAAACCGGTCCACCTAATGCTAATTCTATGCTAAGGTTCCAGCGTGGGGCAGTGGTGAACACAACAAAGGAGAAAAGCGGAAATAGCTCCCCATTTTCAAAACCAGAAGAAGAATACTCCTTTGTATTTGTATGAAGATTATCAAATAATTACACCATAATTGTTTATTTGGAATGTACATGCTATGAAGATTAAGGTCATAATAATGGGGATCGCGTCGATAAGTAATTCGATCGTAGTTCGATCATGTATTCGTTCAGCTACAGTATAGAGCGTCGCAGTCCCGTCCCCTACCATGGACCAGGAAATGATTCTCCGTTCATTTTCCTCAGACATTTCAGAGTTGTCACGACTCGAGTTGGCTTTGTCCGCGGCGTAACAGTCTTTAAATAAATACTTTTTGAAATGTCTATGGGAAAAATGCATTGGGATTCATTTCCTGGTCCATGGTAGGGGGCGGGACTGCGACGCTCTATTGGGCTCAGTATTGAAATTAGCTTATATTAGCTAAATGTGGCTAACGGCTGGGGAACAGTGTTGCATAAAATATTTTCAGATGGGGGTCTGCAGAATAATACATAATTATTTTGGGGGTCCTTGACATGAAAATGTTGTTTAAACTATTGTTCCAAGTTCAAAATAAGCAACTACATTTTCAAAACAAGACTACGAATAAGTTCTACACTTTAGAAACAAGCTCAAATAAACTACACTTTAGAACAGTGGATTTCAAACAATTCCATGCTGTATTGATGTTGGTACCATTAGGAGAGATAACAGGCTAATGAAACAGAGGAATTAAGGGAAGAAGGCACAATTTGTGCTGGGAGAGTTTGAGAGCAAGAATGTCTGTCCTGTTGTCTTTGTTTTGTGTTTGTTTGTTTTTATAAGCCATATCTCTACAACTAGTGGGTCAAACTGCACAACCAACCAGTAGGTCAATTTGAAGCTATGATTCCCTGCTTTCATATAACATGAAAATGAAATAAAATCCAATGACTTAGTGTCTGTCAGGTTCAAGTGTACTTCTATCTATCTTGTCCATAGGTGGTAAAGCAAGCCAAAGCAACTGCTCAAAATGTATTTGTAAATGGAACTTGTCTGATGTCAGCTTGTTAGATCAATTCAAGGATTCTTCCAGTTTTCAGCCTCATGCTTTGTCAATATGCTGTGGGGGCCATCCAATAAACAATCCCACTGCCCCCCATGTCACATCCTCAATTGCAGCACAGAACTGAGGAAATGTAGCAGTACTCTGGAGTCCCAGACCCAACTAATAGAGAAATATTCATGCTCTCATGCTAAAGCCTGTTTTCTTTCAGTGAGCCAACCACTCCAACACGAATTGTAAGACTCTGTATGTGTTGGCTACATTGCTTCTGGCACAGATGTGTGACCGACTGTATCCTTACTTAGTTGCTCACCAGTGTCGCACACAGATAATAGCGGACACCTGAAACCTGTGACGTGCAGTTACCGGTTCCATGAATCAGGGTCTCACCTTCCCTCTTCATGCCCATGGCAAGGCATTTCTGATAACGGCAGTACTGGCAGCGGTTCCTCTGCCTCTTGTCGACAAGACAGTCCTTGGCGTCGCGGCAGGTATAGCTGAGGTCCTTGCGAACAGTCCGCTTGAAGAAGCCTTTGCAGCCTTCACAGCTGTACACGCCGTAGTGCTTACCTGGTGGGAGGAGAGGAAATAATGAGGAGCTGCTCTTGACTTCACTACGGTAGAATTAACCCATTTAGACCTGACGTCGAAATAAAAAAAAGTCTTCTGAAAGTATATATATATATATATATATATATATTCAAAGATTTGTGCCGCATTTTCACGATTTTTCAAAAATAGCAGACCTACAAGCTTGTAGCGCGCCACTCGGTGGCGCGCTATGAGCTTGTAGATCTGCTATTTTTAAATGGCTAAAGTATAACATAGCTAAAGTATGCATGGCTGCCTCCCTCGTCAGTGTGTGAAGTGCACTATATACATGAATCATTTATAAGAGATATATGCATGTAATCTGTATAGTTATACTAATTCAAAGTATGATACCGTTTGTTGTGAGGTTTTACGCTTAATTCGAGTTGTGCAGTCGAGTGGTGTGTGTTGTTCTCACCAGATGATCTGTCTCCACAGATGGCGCAAAGGCGTTTCTGGGAGAGCATGGGCCCGCCGGGACTGTGGGGCGACAGCTGCTGCAGGCCAAACGGAGGCTTCACGTCGTCCGAGCTGCTCACGGCGTGAAGCCCCGACATGGACACTGTCGAGTTGATCTGAGGGAGAGGGACAGAGAAGATAAGAGTCTTCTCTTTTGTGATCCTTCTTGAGGTTTCTTCCTTTTCTTTTCCCATCAAGATTTTTTCCCATCCTTGAGAGTGTTTCCTCATCAGATTGAGAGTTCAAGGGTGTCGTTTTGTTTCCTTTGTGGGCCAACAAAGCCCTTTGGGACTGTGATGAGGGGCCACACAAATAAGTGTGACTTGACCTCCTTCCTGACCTTACCTGTGGGCTGCTTATGGGCCCGTAGCCGACGGAGGGTGTGCCGGGAAGGCAGGGCGAGCCGAGCGAGGAGCTGATGACAGAAAAGGGAGAGCCGATGCTGCTGATGGGACTGTTGACCGCCGCCGTGGTGATGGAGGGCAGGGAGGTGATGGGCGCTGCCGCTGAAGGCGCCAGGGGCGGGGAGCGCTGGCCCGAAGGAGGGGAGGAGACAGAGGAGCTGTCAGGGCTCCGAGAGTCTGGTGGTTTGGAAATATAAAGAGAGGGTGATGTAAAGAGGCGAGAGAGGGGGAGAGAGAGAGTAGTGCGTAATTGTCACAAAAGTTGTTATAAAAGGGGACAGGAACCCCTTTTGGTGTTTTTCCCTTCAAGACGGGAACCCCTCTTGGGGTTCTTGTTGCTAGGTACAGTACATTACAGTATAGAACATTTCTATAATTGTTGAATAAATATTTGAAGTTTATCAGAAAACTTAGGTCAGGATTTAGAAGGCTTTTTTTAGAATCGGCCTCAGTCCTATAACTAAAAATACATTGCATGGATGCACCTGGGACGTATCCTCAGTGATGTATCCTGAGGTTTCGGGTCTACCAACATCATACCCCTCACTCAGGCGACCCAGCCGGAGTTGATCAAGTCCCGACTTACGTCCCAGTAGCTACCCTTGATCAGTCCATCAGGGAAAGACCAAGGCCACACAGGGAAAGACCAAGGCCACACAATCCGTTGCTCCGGAACTACTCTGCCGGGACTGGGAGAACCAGATTCTGGCGCGTGGAAGGACTAGACTCTGTGGCCCTCATTTATCAACCGTGCGTACGCCAAAATATGGGTGTACGCCGAAATTACCGCAATTTTCGGCATTTACCATTTGCGCCAACGTTTGATTTTGAACTTGAGCCAAGACAAAAACCACGTCTGGTCGGGAGCTGTCGTACGCTTTGTCCTCACCTGTTTTTCTGTCGTAGAACAGCGGAGCAGCATTGTTTGACCAGCTGAGAGGCTGTCACAGGCATCGAAACATATGTATTCACTCCTAAAATGTTTATATAAAACTGTATGTATATGGGCTATATGTAAAAAAGAAAAAAAAGTAAAGGAATACATCAACGATGTGTCTTTGTGTCATATGAAATTAGTAGGAGATTTCCAACTTTACAAGCAAGCAATTAAAATCGCGCATTTAAAAACAATGTTGCAAGTTAGATGCGTAAGCCATTTAAACAGTGTTTTGCATGATGAGCGCATACATGCGAGGATTTGGGCTGAGGATATTTCCATGACGGGACGTTGGAGAGTAGGCTATAGTGCAGCGCTGCAGCTGCGGAGAGTCCCAACATGGGTAGCCTACTGTAGCCGAATCTACAGCAGGCTGATGTCTTTCTGGAGTTACAGTAGCCTGCCTATGTGCAATCTCCTCCTCGTTTAATAAACCCGACGCGTCGCTCGAATGCCAAAATGTGCCGTGCCGGCGTGCCAGCGCAAAATTGGGGACCGCTGACCGCATCGGAGTTAGGTATAGGCTAAACCACCCAGCCAGGCTGCCAGCCCACCAGTGCCAGTGTGCCACATGAGGCTGGTTTAGGCTGCACATTTATATAATTGTCAGTTGACTACTGCGACTAGCGAGGTAATCTAAATAGATTGTCATGAACGTGCATGGTCGCGGTGTCATGAACGGACCACAGTGATAGAGACAGACAGGACAGGAGAGGAGGAAAACAGCAGCGTGTGTGTGCGCCTATTTGTTATTTAATTCATTGTTCACATGCAGGTTCAGATTTTCGTTCAGTAATATATTGTTGTAGGCTATATTAAATGAATAAATACTTTAATAATTTAATATAGGCTACAACTAACAACACACGGCAGGCGCGTAGCGCGGATCAAATGATTGACTGGGCAAATTAGCATGGGGGGGGGGGGGGCGCATCCCCGGCCGAGAAGTGTGAACTGTGAACGGTTTGGGGAACCATTTTAAAACAAAGGCGGCTTGCATGCTGTGGTTTACTAACCAGAAAGTTGCATGCACAAGGCTCAGTTGGGCCAGCTCTAAACTGACTGGGCCACGGCCCGTATGTGCGTGTGTGTGTGTGTGTGGGGAGCAAGGCAAGCGAGGCGAGAGGAGAAACAGACAGGGTACTTTACAGCTACAGCTTTATTTAATTCATACAGGTGTTCGTTCTTTATTTATTTAAGATAGGCTACAACAAACCAGTTGGACTTGCAAGTTGCGTGTGCGTGCGTGCTGTGTGTGTATGAGAGTGGGGGTGACTTTTTTATTGACTTTTTTCGTCATGTAACTATGGTTTCCAAGGTCGTACTGCAGTTGTTCATGTCGCAAAAACGAGGGCGAGGCTTGATTTCATAGGGCGTGCCAGATAGATTTCAGCCGTCACATTTATAAACGTCCGAACGAAATTAAGGAAGAAACAGCTGTCTGCGATCACTTTGTAAATGCCGACCCGACGTGGGTGTACTACGAATCCTACACTCGAATTTGGGCCAGATTTTACACTTGATTGATAAATGAGGGCCAGTGAGTTGATTCCTGTCCGGGCCCCTCCTACGTCTCACCAGGTCCACAACTGCTCTCACCAGGCCCAGGACCTGTGCGTTGCACCAGACTCCCAGCACCAGGCACTTCATTCAGGAGTCCTAAATGGGTTAAGGCCTGAGGCCGATTCTACAAATGCCTTCTAAATGAAAAATGTTTAAAAATAGCTGATGAATAAGCTTGCAGTGCGGCACAAAGTGACGTGCTGTGAGCTTGTACATCTGCTATTTTTGAATAGCCAACGTCAGTCACAGATGAGATAAATGCTGGTGTGTAATTTGTTCTGGCCAATATATCGATATTATATCGATATTGTGAAATGAGACTAGACATCGCCTGGGATTTTGCACATCATAATATTATGGAAAAAGTGTTGTCTTCTTTTCCTTGTTTTAATAACTTGAGCCTTATTTTATACTTTCAAAAAGCAACATGCTCAGAACATGCTCAGAGGTTTGATGCCTATTTTCACCATTTTTGAACAAGACATTATTGTCAGAATATCGATAATGAGGTATTTACTATCCAGTAAAGATATTGATATTTTATTCTGTCCATACTATACCCAGCCAGCCCTATGTGCAATATGATTTCCCAACTTTTGTCAAGTCAATTACTAGGGACACATTTCAATACCAGGTGTGTAAATGTGATAATATCTAAACATTCAGAGCCTGACTCTTGACCTTTTGCAGGACAGGTGTGTTTGTGTGAATGCACATTACAACCTCACATGCAATGTTGTGCATTCAAACATGATTGGCAGTGCCAATCAACCACAGCTTTTTGACTGCATGGTACTCACGGCCATTCCAATTCCAAAATGAGCACGAACGAGACGCAACAAGTCCTCCAATGTACATCCATGCATTAAATATGACTGATACATAGCTGAGGTAGGCTTAGTTTGTCCACACACAATTTCGTAAAGTGCAAAGTTATCATGTTACAAACAGAACTGGGTTCAACTGGCACTTGCTGATGGGACCGGGTGGCAGCCTGCCTGGCAGAGGAGGTGGAAATATAGACATTCAAGCCTATTGATTTATTACAGCTCATCGGCCTAAATCACAATGTGACACCAGTATGGACTCTGCTGAGGCAGCTGACAAATGCTGTGACATAGCATCAATGTGTTTCCCCCAGCCGAAACCTTTGTTATGCCCTGCGGCTGCTGCAGTCTTCCTGGAACTATTTCTGTCATCGTAATTTATATCTTGTCCTCCACGTGCTCACATCAATGTGCAAGGCTGTCATGCTATTATATCTCAATTTTTGAATGCAGTTTGCTCTGGTCTGATAAGGGACCCCCTCATTCATTGGTGTGTCTGTCGCCCCAGGTTACGTCTAAACCCTAACAATTAACTTCACAAAAACTATGCCGAAACCTAACCTCAAATACTATACCTAAAACTAACCCTGTCCACCTGGGCGAAACACCAGGAAAAGAGATTCTCCCGGGTCTGGTACAGACTACAGCAAAACCCTCAGTGATAAAGAAGGTATCCATTTTTTTTTGTGATGCACCGATGTATCGGCCACAAAATCAGTTATTACCGATATTTGCTGTTATCGGTCAATATCGGTATCGGTATCGAATTAACCGATGGCAGTAGCCGATATTTAGCTGTTGTTGAGCATATATTTTGCGTTAGTTATCTGCAGTCTACCAAGCTGTAGATTCTGAACATATTCCTTGTATTGAGATGTATTTGTTTCCCTGGCACAAAAGGGGGAAATACAAACAACAAAAACTAAACAAACATATACGTATATCGGGATCCGTATCGGCCAATAATTTCCATATCGGTGCATCTCTACATTTTTTTATACATAAGTATACAAATGTAACCAAAGGAACCCTTTACTGGTACATAACCGTACATTTGGTTAAGTTTGTGTATTACTCTCCGGGAGTTAAATTAACAGAAACAACGTCAATGTCACACACATACACAGCATAGTGTTGTTGTTGTCTCACCTCTACTGTCTCCCATGATGACAGACAGACACTGTCTGGGCTGGCGGGCAAGGCGCCGGGTCGGGACAGGACAGGGGCGGGTTGGTAGCGACACAGTCCGACGTGCTTCACTCCGTCAGCGGCCCGCTACCAAACTGTAGACCGCGGACTGCGGCCCGGGCCCCGAGGAGGTTGGGGACCAAAAATACAGCTGAAAAATGCCAACACAAGAGAGAGAGGGAGAGATAATGGAGCTCATGATAACGTCGCTTTAACGAAACAAAACAAAACGAAAATACCCGCACAACAAAAACATTAGTTTTATTTATTTAAATCCCTCACCTCCAGCGGTGTCATATAATAACGCCCGAGCCTGTCAATGTGTCTACAATTTGTATGCATATTATTTGTTTAATCAGTCTTTACAGGGCATACGCCAGCTGATCAGCTGATCCCAGGCCTGCCGAGCCGAGCCTCGGCGATATTGGCGCTGATCGTCCACCTTGTATCGATTACTGACTGACCCCCAGACAGAGTGAATAATAACAGTCAACACACACACACCGAAACGTCCCGTTCCAGCCTTCCAGGAGATAGGTGGAGCCCCCGCCGGCCCGGCCCGACGAATGGCAACAAACCACCAGCCTTATTCTGGGCTGGCTAAAGAAACGTAGCATTCGGGCTAGCTCGTAAACTGTCTTACTTTCACTGCATTCGTGGCTTAAAATGCTGTCGCCACGCCGGCCGTGCACAAAAATGTATACAAACAATAAAGCGAGTGTCTCGTTGTAAAAGCGACACAACTCTAACTATACCAGTGCGCGCGTGTGTGTGTGTCGCAATCTTGATATACAGTATGCTATGAGTACATTTAAACAAGTTACCTAGCTAATGCTAAAGCTAACGTGGCCACTGGCCAGACGCATTCGCAGCAGCAACACGCCTGATAAGAACAAGTGTTTATTATTCCTGCATGATAATCTGATCGGTATCGAAGTACACGGAATAATAATAAAACAACATCGCATGGAGACAGACAAGACAGAAGATTACTGACGTTTGTAATGGCACCGCTTCCTCGCATGAAATGATGTGGAGAGACTCAGACTTAGGCCCGGTGTGCGTGTGTGTGTATGTCTGTGTGTGTGTGTGTGTGTGTGTGCGCGCGCGTGTGCGTGCGTGCGTGCGTCTCTCTCACTCCCCCCACTTTGGCTCGCAGTCACCCCTCCCTCCCTCTGACTGCCAGAATGGAATCGTGATTATGATGGTGTGTGGGTGATTTGACATTATATTCTCTATCTAGTATAATGGTACAGCAGACACTAGACAGTGGCTGTGGAAGATATTGCAGGTTGTGTGTGTGTGTTGGTGCTGATGCTGCCTCAGGATGGTGGATGGATGGTCCTGCTGTTGTTGCACCTCTCATGGCACTGATGTGTCAGTGACACAAGGGGTCGAGAGGTCAAGGCAAGTTCAGAGACTGCATTTCAAGTGCTCAGGGTTATTGACAGATAACGGTCAGACTATTGTGTAGATCTCTGTAGTATGTCTTTGTGGAGGGTGGCATGTTCATTGCATTTTGCAAGGATATTTGTTTGTTTGTCTCTTTGTTTGTTTCTTTGTTTGTTTGTTTATTTATATTGAATAATACTTTATTAGTCAAAAATGTGGTACAGCTAGTGGTACCGTGCAGTCAAACATTAAGGCTAAAACAAGAATGACTCCATGATGTCCTAACTGCCAGGTGCAACAAGCTCTTGTAGTGCCTGTTTTCTTTTTTCATTTTTGTATTACAAAATTGGTCCTGTGTATTCAATTCATCACCATAGTATAAAAAAATACAATAATAGATGTAATTAACAAATACAAAACACTGTCTATATGTACAAAGGACAAAAAGAAAGCAAAAAAACAAAACAAAAAACGGCGGCAGTGAATCCTTTCTATGGGAAAATGCATTGATCTCCTCTTGTGGTCTCCTGATTTAGAAAGAAACCAGTGATTTGGTGATGGTGTCTGGGCATTCCACATTTTGGTGCCACCAAAATGTAGTAGTAGGCTAAATCTTATCATGACAAGGGTTTTTTATCTGTTTTCTTTTTTCTTTTTTTTTACCACTATTAAATAGTAAATACAGAGAATAGCACACCATTATAACTACATTAGTTTATTTTATCCTGCTTGCAAAGTGTTATATAGTCATAGGCTTACAATACAAAATACATAAATGGTGTACAATATTCATTTTAGGTATTTAAAGTTTAATAGACACTTTTATCGCCACATCGACATTATGTGCAAGGCATGTATTAGAAGCACGTGAATGTGACACACTCTACCCTTTATTACCCTTTAAGGATGCGCCGATATGTGTGTGTTTTTGTTTTTTGTTAGCACAGTCTGGTAAAGAATTCCACAATTTACTGCATATATATATACTGTATTTGAAGGCGCATTTGACTAATAACAGGCCTTGAATATTGAATTGTGATAAAGAAAATAATTGATAATGACAAGATAAAGAAAATAATTATATACAATTGGGGTATAGCAATATAATGATGTAGATAAAAAAAAAAAAAAAAAAAACATGAGATCAGACCTACAACATTCTAAAGCCATTTAATAGATCATATCTATGCTTGCTTTCTGGGCTTTATTCCTTCCAAATCCCTGATGGGAAAAGCCAGAATTTGGACAATTTCAATTTTGCTAATGTTATGGTACCCTCTAGGGGTACAAAATGGAATCACACAGACCAGTCATTAGTCCTACAACCTATCTCAAACCCTCACCCTAACCCTAACCTCCCACACCTAAACCTAACCTTAACCCTCTCCCAACCCTTAACACACCCCTCACCAACCTTAATCCGGTCGTCTTAACGCACCCCTCACCAACCTTATGTCTAACCAATGACTAGTCTAAACTAAGTATGCACCCCGAAAAGTGTGCTCCTTGGAGCTACGTTAGATGTAGATCCACCAGGCCGGGTTTCCTTGCACCCAGGGCTGTGTCAGTGTTGGGTGACGTTACTTTTCAAAGTAACTAATTACAGGATTACTGCCATTAAAAACTATTCTGTTCTGTTACAGGATCAGGATTGCCTTCTGAAGTTCTGAGGAAGACACACAGACAGACAGGTACAAAAACATAATCTCCTTGCATGGCTGATATAAAAACGTTCATGTGAATTGCCTAAAACACACAAATTGGTCTTGATAGCCAAATATGCATGATTATGTCATTGGACAGTGACTCTGGACTGGTCCATTTCATTCCAACAGTTTATTGAAACTATGGTTAAATATTGTGGGGAATTGTTGGGGAAAACCGCAAGCTAATGCAATGCATATTCTGTGGATTTCATGGAATTTGCATTAAATCATGGAAAATGGTATTTCAGATGTGTTATCCTGCACTGTCCCATGTGATGTTTAAAGATGATGTGATGAGTGCTGTGATTTTTGTACCTTTTCTGTTTTGTATGTGTCTATGCCGGAGTTAACATTACGCTGGATAGTAGACACACAGGTGGCGTGGTTATAATATTCAAATATATGTCTTCCCTGTGTATTTTTGGTTTCTTCCTGAAAGCTGAAAGCCTTAGTCAAAAGGCCCAATCGAAATACACCACTTTAGTGACATCATAACCGATAACGGTTAGTTATAACCCAGCTGTGGGGGCGAGGCTTAACTTATGGGTGCATGGTGCTAAGGTGAAAACCAGGTATACTTAATAAACTGGCGTGTATGGCCACATAAAAACATAATTCTAACACTTTCTGTACACTTTTTGAGTGGTGTAAACCACTCCTACAACTGGCTTTGTTAGTGCAGAAAAAATGAGCATGGTTGCTATGTTCACCCTGTTCACCCGGGTGTGATTTCATTACGTCAGACATGATTTCATTACGTCAGACAGGCTATATAAGACCTTACACCACTCAGTTCACACGGGTGTGATTTTTTTAAAAACATCTTCCTTCTAGTATGATAACAGTACCTGATGATCATGTTTTTATTTTTATTTCTTATTTTTATTTTGGGGGGGGGGGGGGGGGGGATCACGGCACTCCATCTAAATATCAGTATTGTTCTGCAAGTGTCAACTTGTTGCAGTTGTGTACAGCTACTGCATTGATGAATAGGGATTGTTATTGTGATTAATGCTTGGTGTATACACGGTGAGTCTCTCTCCTCTCCTCTCCTTTCCCTGAAACATTCCGATTCCAGCTTCCTTCTGTTATACTGCCTGGCGGATGGAACACAGACTCTTATGTCAATAATACCTTAGAGTCATTACAGGGTGGAAACAGACACATAAACCTGTGTTAAATTGTAAATTGCTCAAGGACACTTTGACACTAACTCCGGGGGAGCCAGGGATCGAACTGTGGCTGTTCTACCGGTCACTCTACACGAGGCACTGCCGCCCCTGCGCGTGCGTGCGTGTGTGTGTGTGTGTGTGTGTGTGTGTGTGTGTGTGCGCACGCGAGTGCGCATGTGTGTGTGTGTGTGGGGGGGGGTTATAGGTTCATTTCAGTCAAATCTGTGCATTTGTTTGCTTTCTTGCTGCCTGTATGTGTGCTGTTTATATCATGTGAATGGGTGAAAAGATTGTTTAGTGCACTGTGTGTGTGTGTGTGTGTGTGTGTGTGTGTGTGTGTGTGTGTGTGTGTGTGTGTGTGTGTGTGTGTGCGTGCGCTGTGTGAAGGATTAGGTCGCAGTGTGTGTCCACCAGTGATTAGGCCCGTCAGTGGGCCTGTTGTGCATTCACTTCGCTCATTAGCATATTAATGCAGCCTCCCTCTTGATCTCTCCCTCTTTCTCTCTCGCTTTCTCTCTCCTCCTCCTCGCTCTCCCCATACTCGCCCTTTCTTCTACATATTTCCCAGACCACGGCTGTAGCTTCCTGCCGCCTGGATCTATAAATCTCACCAATTTACGTTGCTCGTGCTGTGAAGCAACAGACCTGCGTTATCTCCCACACAGAATTTCAAAAGTGCCTTGTCCTCTTTTTCCCTCCAGAAAATGGCCTCTCCTCTCCTCTCCTCTCCTCGCCTTCATTTTTACCCTGCCCCTCACACTGTCTCTCCTCTGTCTCTCCTCTGTGTCTCTTTGTCACCCTCTCTCTCCCATTCTGTCCCTGCTACCACAAGTTAGTACAAGTTCTCACTCCTATTTCCCCTACTCACTCTCTCTCTCTCTCTCTCTCTCTCTCTCTCTCTCTCTCTCCCCCTCCAAGTATGGCCCTGCAAGAACTTCACCAAACACAGGAAAATGCACACAGAGGCAATCATGCAGTGGAACACCCACCCACACACACACACACACACACACACACACACACACACACACACACACACACACACACACACACACACACACACACACACACACACACACACACACACACACACACACACACACACACACACACACACACACACACACACACACACACACACACACACACACGGCACAGGGATCCATGCACCTCCTCATTCATTCTCACTTTCCCCTCCCTCTCAGCCATTCCCAGTGCATGGTACCAGTGCAAATTTAGCAGGAGCCTCTTTCAGATGTCCGGTGAAAGGCAACAGCCAGCCAGAGAACAGGGGAGTTGAAGTGCAAACCGGACACATTCAACTGTACTTAACACGGTGAGTGCTATTCAGCCCCATTTATAGCTCTCGCGACTCCAGTCTTCCAGACAGTAGCCGCCAAACCTACAGATTCAAAACTCACTCCTATACCAAGAAGACCACGTACCTTTCAGTAAAATCCCCCATGTTCATTTACTTTTGAGATTTAAAACAAATTGACCTGAATAATTCTACAGTAGCCTATGCACCTCTTAATTGGCACACACCAAAGATCAACATAAATAAAGAAATCCAAACATTTACTGCACTACTTTGTTGTTACTTTTACACTTAAGCCCTTTACTGGCTTTACACGAATAACTAAAATGAGCCCATGCATCTGCAAGCTGCACAGAAGAAGAAAAAGCAGCTGAAAATGTTTACCTATAATGACATGCCCAAACTAGTGTTTTCTAGTCTTAATGAGCATTAGAGTTTATTGTACATTGTTCATTAAGTATAGGACTGCAAATTAATAATCTGTTGATTATTCTTTTTCAATTAATTGATACATGAATCTGTAATTAATTTGACCATACATTGAAATTAAAGTAATAAAGTTCAAAATGATAGTAAAATGCTCATCACAAGGTATGTAGATAGCACATGATCTGTCATGAAACACGTGATTTGGTCTCTGGCATTTCATTTGATTAATTTTGTCAAATGATTAATCATGTAAATTGATTCATTGTGTCAATCCTATAAAGAGTGAACTTGGGTGCAGTACTTAGTATACACTGCTGTGTATGTTTAAACCCTTCTACCATATGTTTTGATGGCTTAAAGGGGCACTTCAAACTTATTGTCATATAATTGGTCCTCACTAATGCTCATGATAAGATGGCACATTTTTGTCTACTCACTCTGTGTCTTTCTCTTCCTGGAAAGTTATCATGCTGGAATGCATTGTTCTCGCCTTAATTAAAACATAATAACAATTGAAATCTTCTTTTAAATGACCAAACCTTCCTACAGAATGATGTCACTGGTAGGCACGCTTCAGAACTAGTCATAGCCCTCCTCTCAGTGAGATTGAATAGACAGACAATTATGCCATGATCATTTGTTAGGCCCTTACTGTATAAGATAGCTAGAAAATGTGTGAAGTGGTGCCTTAACTTCTGCATTTATCATTGTAAAAATGCAGGGTTTCTTTAGGGGTTAGGATCCCTAAAAAAAGTGTTTGTTTCTATTCTGGCAAGGTCACAGACAAAGAACAATGTTACTAGAAAAATATTGTGTTATTTTATATAATGGGTCTTGACTTTTCACCCCAGAAGGTTTTTAAGTGGCTTGATTCACTATTTAGATATCGATATTTGGATATTTAGATTCATTTTATCAGACAAACCTTCCTCCTTTAAAAACGCATTGAACTTAGGTCTTCATTTTAACCATGTTTGACTCAATGAAAAAAGTAAAACACATATCACTGGTTCTGGTGACTGATATTGTCCTACTGTGTGAGGGTGTGTGTTTTTTCAATTATTTATTTCATTTTTCTATTCAATTTATTAAAAATAAAAGTTTAAAAAAAGTAATTTGAAAAACACGGCACCCTCACGCATAGGACAATATCAGTCACCAGAACCAGGTACAAATATTTTAAATTAGTCTAACATGGTTAAAATGGAGATTGAAGTTCAATGTACTTATAGGAGGGGGTGTGTCTGATATAGTGAATATCAAATATCTAAACATTTGAATCAAGCAACATAAAAACCATCTGTGGTGCACACAAAAGTCAGACGTTAAAATGACCCCGGAAGCGTTTTAAAAGTGTTTCCTAAGTCTCTCCCTAATTTCTATTTCTCTTCCTTTAATTCTCAGTCTTTCCTTTAATTCTCAGTCAGTTAAATGAACACTGAGGATTTTAGCTTGGATACCTCTCTCCTCTATTCCTGTAAACCATCTTTGTGTCGTCCTCTCCTCCGTGCCGGCCGGGGCGTCCTCTGGAGTTCTGCAGAGGTCAGGGGCCTGATGTCCATGCACAACTCCTGCTCTCACATAGGCAAACACAAGAATTGCGTTTGGACAATCAGCCCCGGACCCCCTTTTTCTGCGCTCATGCTGCGTGCACACATGCAACAGCCCAGGCATGCATGCATGAATGCACCCACACACGCATGCATGCCACACAAGGGATGGACAGACACCTGGAGGAGACAAATGGAAGGGACAGAGGTGGAACGTGCTGACCAAGCATGCACACACCAACGCACACCAACGCACATTAATACACGTGAACAAGCTCCACAACAGTTGTGGATGCTTGGACAGACAAAAGGACAAAAAGACTGGCCTGCAGCCCCAACCACCCACCAAGGTTACTGAGGTCAGTTCAGGCAGCAACTCAATAGCTTCAGAGATGAGAAGGG